>NC_084815.1:9588655-10188655 GCF_963583255.1 Pyrus communis
AAGGTGTTTGGCTAACAAAGAAGGGATATGGAAAACAAAGGTTCTTAAAGAAATAGCGAGCAAAGCATTTGAATTAACGTAGAATTCACTTTTGAATGAAGACTCAACTTTTGAACAAGGGGGAACAAGCTCTTTTTCCTTTCTTTCTTTTCTTTTCTGTTTTTCTTTTTCATATGTTTTTCACAATTTTTTTTTTTTTTTTTCTTTTCTTTTGACTTCTCAAAACATACATAAACACTTAAGAACAAAACATTCTCTCCCCCACACTTATTTTCTTTCATAATGTAACTCAAAAGGAATTCAATTAAGTCATGCTCACTATCTTTCAAGAACAAGGGTACGGATGGTCCTAATCTAGGCTAGGTGAGGATGATATGGGTTAACAAAGAACATGGGCTAAACAAGGCTCAACGGGGTTAAAACTTACAACATATACGAAATATGGGAAGTAAGGCTATTTGGCTATGGTGGCAACTACACAACTTCATCTTGATATATGTTATGCAATTCAATGTCATGCTTTGAATGGAACGGATATAAGTTCTAGCATTTAGTTCTATCATGATACAATTGCATTCTAAGTAGCAACCAAGCAAGGAATAATGAGATCATGCAACAACTTTAGAAAACAAAGAATCACAGAAAATAACTCTCCAAAGAAGGTAATGGCTCGAGTCTCACAGGGATGTAGCGTTATTATGAGTTCCTTCCTTCAAGCATGTTACAAAAACGAATTTTTCTTTTATGATGGCATGTGAAGTCATACATTATAACCATAACTAAGCATATACCAAGAGTAAATCAAACTTTCATCCATGTTTATAATGATTTTTAACAGTCATGCAATTACAAACCAAATCCTCATCATAACGTTGGAAGGTTCCCTAAGACACAAAAACAACTCAAAACACTCTTTTTAGGCTTTTCAAAAAAAATGTTTTTCAAATTTTTATGTGATTTTCGGAGTTATAAAACAAAACACGCTAAAACAGTTTAAAAACACCTTAAAAACATTTAAAACAGCAAGGAACAACACTTGAAGTTATGGGTGATAAAATTCAACGAATTTGCATCAACATACTTAGTTACCCCCCCACACTTAAATCAAACATTGTCCTCAATGTTTTAAGCATAGATTCACACAAAGCATAAGTAAATACACAAAAAACACTTAAACATACTAAACATGGCAGAATGTAATTAACAAAGAGAAGAGTTTAGAGACGCAAATCTGGTTATAGAGTATAAATTCCATCTTCTCCTTGGTAATTGCATTGAGGCTTTTGATCTTTGTGATTCCACAGGCTTACTCTTGAACTGGTTTCTGCCCATCGTTGATTTTCCTTTGTGCTACTTCTTGAACTGGGCAGCATGATGGTTCTTTTGGTCTCCCCCGAAGGTCTGAGCTTACCCCTTTGGTCTGTTTCTTTGTTCAATCTTTCCAATTCGTATTGAAAAGGGTTGGAGGATAACTCAGCCTATGTTTGTCTCCACATGCTTCAATGTATCATTTTCACTTGCCTTACTCGCTCCCCTTTGCAGAAGTGGTCCCTTCTCCGGAAGTGTATCAACCGTTGAAGATGACTACTCGAGAGCAACGCTAGGTAAGCAATCAGGAATAGATCCCAGGCAGTTGGCTCCAGATCGGAAGAATGACTCCAAGTGCCGGCTGATTGCTTTTTTTACTTTGCCATGCGAGTAAGAACAAGGACAAAGAAAAAGACAGGGAAAGAGCATGATATGAGATACTTTTGCTTTTGACCTTGATGATATGAGATACCTTTGCTTTTGAAGAAGCGGTGAATGAATCAGCACATGTATTTGTTGTGCTGCTTCCTCCTGGGTCATATGTACTCCAGGCATCTGGTATCATCTTTGGGGAAGAAGAAAGAATTGAGTATTTCGAAAGGCTTTGCTGGGAGTGCGCCCTCAGAGGTGAGAGAGAGTTGGGCAATTTCTTCAGGTTTTCCCTACCATAAAAGACGAAGGTCGACATATATAGAGATAATATCAAGTGGTGGTACTTTTTACCCTTGTCGACAAACGTTTTGATCCCGCAATTCCGGCTTTTTGAAATAGTGGCGCCTCTTCGATCTTTGAATACGCCTCTTCGATTTCTGAGCAGGCGCCCCTTCGATTTCTGAACGACGCCCCTTTGATTTCTGAACGACACGTGGTAGTGCAGATGCGGCTCCTTTTGACAAAGCTGCACGCGTCTTCAGAAAAGCAGAGAAAGCGAGCCGAACTTTGCGCTTGTCGGCTAAAGATGTGTAGTTGCGATGATGGCCTCCACGTGTTGTCTGAAAAGAAGAAATCTTTTGACAAAGTTGAACGCGTCTTCTGAAAAGCCGAGAACGCGTCGCCTAACTTACGCCGGAAAATCCGGCTCTTTGAATCGGTGGACGCGTCGCCTTGGCTTTTTATAGAGCTATCGATCACCGCCAACATACACACTCTGAAGAACTCCCATTCTTGAAAATTGTCTCCGGCCCTTCGAAATTTAACTTCATCCACTCCTTCTCTTTGAACACTTTTGAAAGAAAATGGCAAACTCATCGAACCTTAGCTTAGATTTGAGTCTCAGCAGCGATCCGGTTGCGCCCCGTCAAGGTAATGTATGGCGCCCTTCTTTTTTATCTTCTAACGGTCCTCTTTCAGGTGAAGACTCTGTGATGCAGGACGCCACAACAGCTACAATAGTAGCTAAGAATCTCCTCACTCCGAAGGATAGTAGGCTGCTGTCAGGACGGTCCGATGAGTTGGCCGTTCAAGAGTCCCTCGCACTTAGTGTTCAGTGTGCGAGCTCTGTGTCCAACATGGGCCTACGTCTGCTTGCCCGCTCTCGTCAGGTGGAATCGTTGATGGCAGAGGTGGAAAGACTTAAGCAAGAGATTCAGCAGCTTAAGTACGAGAATAGAAGTTTGCATGTGCTTGCAAATAACTATTCGTCGGGGATGAAAATGAAGCTTGATGAGCTGCAAGAATCTGAGGGTCGAATTCACAGTGACCGTCAAAGGCTTGCGTCTTATCTCCAGAGGCACCTTTTTCCTGGGTCATCCAGCGCTTGGCCAAGTATTGAAGCCTGGAATGCTCTAGCTCCGATGCCTCCCGCTCCGATGGCTTCCGCTCCGATGCCTCCCGCTTCTATGCCTCCCGCTTCTGCGCCTTCCGCTTCTGCGCCTCGTAGTGGGGCTTCACGTAAACAACCTTTGTGAAGCTCCACCTTTCTCCATGTTTAGTATCTTTCTTTCAATTTTTTTTTTATTTTTTATTTTTTATTTTTTATTAACATAAATAAAATCAAACGGCATGGAATTTATCTTTGAATGGGCGGTGATACTTGAAATGATCCGGTAATAGTTTAAATTCCAGATTGGGTGCTTGAATCATTAACCACATGTTAGTATAAAAGAAAATTGAAATTCGGGGAGGCGGCTTACCTGTGTGCTCCAAAATGAACTCCAGAATAAACACCCCTTCGAAAGTTATGACTTGTCCCGTGTCATAAAATCCAACTTCCTTGGGAATTGTGGTTTCAAATTTGTCCTCTTTGATGCCTTCTACATCTTCTCCAGCCACTACCTTCTCTTGAATCATACTTCTTGGTGTACAAAGTCCTTTGAAGAATTCAACACCATCTAAAACTTGCTGTGTTGCACCAAGAATTTGAATAGCATTTTGCACCTTTGGGAAGGCTTCCACGATGTCCTTTTTACTCTCTTCTTGGTTGGGAATCAAAAACCTGCTAGGAAAAGGGACATTGGGTGGAATAACATCAGAATAACATGAAATTGGGACGTCCTTACTGGTGGTGGGTGGTTTAGAGGGCTTAGGGGGTTGCGGCAAGGGTTGTTCTACCCTTGCCGTGTGCATGTCTTCTTCGTCCTCCTCAATTAGCAGCTCTTCATCCACTTCTAGGCTATGTTTGGACATTTTTAGGTCAGCTCCAACCTCCATAGCACTTCCCAAAGTGATAGCATTATGGATTTCAAAATCTTCCTTCGAGTTTTCAATAGTTGAGTTGGAAAGTTCACTTTGCTCTTGAATTTGTTTCATGAACTCCATAATCTGCCCAAATTGCTCGTCCAATTTACCCAACTTCTTGTCTTGATTTTGTTCGTCCTGCGTCAAAGAGGTTAGTAATTGAAAATTTTTATCATTATCCATGGACATACTTGAACTTGATTGGAATTGTTGTGGGGGAGGTTGTGGTGGCTGCATAGGTGTTGTATTGAACTCCTCATATGGTTGCCAATATGCTTCTTGTTGAGCCTCCTTGGCTTGATTTTGTGACCCCTGCGCCAAAGAATTTATTTCATTAAGAATTTGAATATAATCTACTGGCGAACTTGAATTTAATTGAGCATATTGCATATGAAGTTGTGGTGGCTGCATAGGTCTTGAATAGAACTCCTCATATGGTTGCCAATATGCTTCACGTTGAACTTGTTGATCTTCCCACCATATAGAGTTTGAATGATCCCTCCAATCTCTTTGTGGACATTGATTGGCTTGAAATCCTTGCCTATATGAAGCACCAAATGTAGGGACACTCTGCATTGTGGTCCTTTCGGCATACGGCGACAATTTAGAAGTAAGATTTGCCAATTGAGCTTGAATGCTAGCAAAATCCATATCTTACTTCTCTAGTACCTAAAATCAAAGAAAGAGAACTAAATCAAAAATCAAAAGTAACAACAAACAAAGAAAACAACACTAAGTTAGAAACTAAAACAAAAACAACTAAACCAAAAAAAAGAAAAGAACCAAGGGATTAGCAAAGTTGCTAATCCCCGGCAACGGCGCCAAAATTTGATGTGAGAATTACTTGACACTCAAATTAAACCCTCTTTTTGTCAATTGTAGTAGAATGGATAAGTGAGGGATCGTTCTAGACCGGGGATTAGGAGGGCTTGCTAAAACCTTCTAAATTGACTTAAAAACATAAAAACACAATATAAAACACTATTTAATGCTCGAAGAAAGCAAAACTAAAAATAAGAAAGATTAAGACTAAGACTTCAACGAAATAGGGGGGAATTGGATTTGGACGAATTTAAACTAAAATGAATACTTGGAAACAAAACAAATTGTAAATATGGATTTGACGGAAATGAATGGATGGGAAGCTAGCTAAGGGGTTCATCTCCATACATGTTACACTTGCATAATAAAATGATTTCCAATTGCATTTCAATAAACCATGAATTCTCAACACCCCGGGTTAATTAGGTCCGCTTAAATTAACCGTCAAGTTTTCCTTAAGTTAATGAATTGGATGATTGCATACGACAACCCAAAGCATTCCTCACAAGTTCCCTACATGAATTGCATAATAGAGAAACAAGCAAGAATCATTAAGCATCATGAAAACTATAAGTGTTGACGAGGCATTCGTTACTATGATTGCATGAAACTTATGCCAAGAATTCGTTTAACGCGATTGTTTATAAGCAACCTCCACTACTTGTGAATATAAGTTCATAACGATTAGGTGAAACTCACTTATATTCTAGCGTCATATTCATGCATGAAAATTAAGCGCGCATTCTTAATAAACATACATAAATAAGTTATCAATCAAACGGTTAAACAAATTGAATTCACAACTTATGAAACGCAATTAGAAGTAATCAAATCAAAATGCAAGCATAAACATATATTTCGAATCCCCCCCCTAGCTAAAGGGGGGTTTAGTTCCTCATACAAAACAAAGAGAATTAAAATTAAACATTGAAATCAAAGAAACACCTAAACATTCCAACAACTCAAACTTAAATTGTATGAACGTTTAGGCCCTCTTCTCTTCCTCTTCGTTGTAGCATAAGGTCTAGGGATAATTGGTTTGGGGGATGGAAGTGTGGAATGGAAAAGGAGTGGTGGAGAAAATGGAGAGAAACTCACGGCTAGAGAAGGAATGGAGTGTTTGTGTTGTGGTATCTACAATGGAATGAGATGTGAGATGGAGTGGGGAGTGAATGTGGGTGAATGTGAAGGGAATGCATGTGTTGATGACTAGGTTAGTAGGTGGAAATCTGAAAATGGCATAAGGGAATGGGAGCTCACGGTTTTGAGTTGTTTGTTTGTGTGAAGTGTGTGTGAATGCATGTGAAGATGCTAATAAATAATGCATGTAGGGTTAGGAAATAAAATCATAACTTAAAGGGAGATGATTAAAGGGTGTTGAAAGGTTTGAAATGCATGTGTTGAATTGGTGGTTGAATGATGAAAGAATAAGTGAATGAGTATGATAAGTGATAAGTGAATGATTATGATAAGTGTATGATATGTTAAGTGATAAATGAATGATATGTTAAGTGATAAATGAATGATATGTGGTGAGTGATAAGTGAATGGAAGTGATAAGTGATAAGTGAATGGAAGTGATAAGTGATAAGTGAATGGAAGTGATAAGTGAATGGTTTGATAAGTGAATGATATGATAAGTGAATGCTTATAATAAGTGAATGATATGATAAATGAATGCTTTAAGTGTTTAAAATAGGGAACAAAGCCCTTCCTTGCATGGCAAGGAAGGGAGACACAAGGAAACACACGACAATGTCCTAAGGTTGCAAGGAATGTTGTTTTTGTGTTCTAAAATGCGTAGGAGTCTTCAATGATGCTTAAACATGAGGTCTTTTAGGATTTAACTTTCCTACTTCAAGTCTTTAATTTCGTCCATCCTCTTGGCTCCAAGCATATGATATCCATTCCAATCTCTAATTTGCTCCAAAAGGCTCCAAAAGGCATCCTTTTGCATACCTTGCCCTTAGAACCTGAAAACACACAAAAGAAGCATAAAGGACTAAAATAACTAGAGAAACATAACGTAAATGCACGAGAATAAGCCATTTAAGTCGCATGAATATGCTCCTATCAATACCAAGAGTAAATCAAACTTTTCTCTATGTTTATAACTCTTTTTAACAGTCATGCAATTACAAACCAAATCCTTATCATTGTGTTGGAAGGTACCCTAAGACACAAATACACAAAAACGACTCAAAACACTCTTTTTAGGCTTTTCAAAACATGTTTTTCAAATTTTTATGTGATTTTCGGAGTTATAAAAACAAAACATACTAAAACACTCTAAAACAACTTAAAAACACCTTAAAACAGCAAGGAACAACATTTGAAGTTATGGGTGATAAAATCCCACGAATTTGCATCATATATACTTAGTTACCCCCCCACACTTAAATCAAACATTGTCCTCAATGTTTTAAGCATAGATTCACACAAAGCATAAGTAAATACACAAAAAACACTTAAACATACTAAACATGGCAGAATGTAACTAACAAAGAGAAGAGTTTAGAGACGCAAATCTGGAATTGGAGTGCTTTCTCGGTCTTCCTTTGTTGAATGCATGGGTTGATCTTGGTGATTCCACAGGCTTAATCTTGAACTGGTTTTCTCCCATCGTTGATTTTCCACAGGCTACTCTTGAACTGGGCTGGAGGATTCTTTTGGTCTCCTCCACTCGTTGATTTTCCTTTGTGCTACTCTTGAACTGGGCAGCAGGATTCTTTTGGTCTCCCCCGAAGGTCTGAGCTTCCTCCTTTTATCTGTTTATTTGTTCAATCTTTCCAATTCGTATTGAAGAGGGTTAGAGGATAGCTCAACATATGCAGTTGTTGCTTGTCTCCACATGCTTCAATGTATCATTTTCACTTGCCTTACTTGCTCCGTTGAAGATGACTACTCGAGAGCAATGCTAGGTAAGCAACCAGGAATAGATTCCAGGCAGTTGGCTCCAGATCGAAAGACTGACTCCAAGTGCCGGCTGATTGCTTCTTTCACTTTGCCATGCGAGTAAAAACAAGGACAAAGAAAAAGACAGGGAAAGAGCATGATATGAGATACTTTTGCTTTTGACCTTGATGATATGAGATACTTTTGCTTTTGAAGAAGCGGTGAATGAATCAGCACATGCTTCAATTTGCCGTTTCCTCCTGGGTCATCTGTACTCCAGGCATCTGGTATCATTTTTGGGGAAGAAGAAAAAAAATGAGTAATTCGAAAGGCTTTGCTGGGAGTGCGCCCTCAGAGGTGAAGAAGAGTTGGGCAATTTCTTCAGGTCTGCCTTGCCATAAAATATGAAGGTCGACATATATAGAGATAATAGCAAGTGGTGGTACTGTTCTTTTACCCTTGTCGACAAACGTTTTGATCCCGCAAATCCGGCTTTTTGAAATTGTGGCGCCTCTTCGATTTCTGAACGACGCCTCTTCGATTTCTGAACAACGCCCCTTCGATTTCTGAACGACGCCCCTTCGCTTTCTGAACGACACGTAGTAGTGCGGATGCGGCTCCTTTTGACAAAGCTGCACGCGTTTTCTGAAAAGTAGAGAAAGTGTCGCCGAACTTTACGCTTGTCGGCTAAAGATGTGTAGTTGCGATGATGGCCTCCACATGTATTCGACTTTGTCAGATATCTTTTGACAAAGTTGAACGCGTTTTCTGAAAAGCCGAGGGAGCGTCGCTGTAATTTACGCAGGAAATTCCGTCTTTTTGAATCGGTGGTCGCGACGCCTTGGCTTTTTATAGAGGTATCGATCACCCCAACATACACACTCTGAAGATTGCCCATTCTTGAAAATCGACTCCGGCCCTTTGAAAATTAACTCCATCCACCCCTTCTCTTTGAACACCTTTGAAAAATGACTAACTCATCGAACCTTTGCTTAGATTTGAGTCTCAGCAGCGATCCGGTTGCGCCCCGTCAAGGTAATGTATGGCGCCCTTCTTTTTTATCTTCTAATGGTCCTCTTTCAGGTGAAGACTCTATGATGACGGATGCAACAACAGCTACGATAGTAGCTAGGAACCTCCTCACTCCTAAGGATAGTAGGCTGCTTTCAGGACGGTCTGATGAGTTGGCCGTTCAAGAGTCCCTCGCTCTTAGTGTTCAGTGTGCAAGCTCTGTGTACAACATGGGCCAACGCCTACTTGCTCGCTCCCGTCAGGTTGAATCGTTGATGGCAGAGGTGGAAAGTCTCAAGCAAGAGATCAAACAGCTTAAGCACGAGAATAGAAGTTTGCATGTGCTTGCCAACAATTATTCGACGGGCATGAAGAGGAAGCTTGATGAGCTGCAAGAATCTGAAGGTCGGATTCAAAGTGACCGTCAAAGGTTTGCTGCTTATCTTCAGAGGCACCTTTTTCCTGGGTCATCCAGCGTTCCACCAAGTATTGTGGCCTCAAATGATCTAGCTCCGATGCATCCCGCTTCGATGCCTCCCGCTCCGATGCCTCCCGCTTCGAGAGTTTTGCCAAGTAGTGGAGCTTCAAGCAAACAACCTTTGTGAAAGTTACATTCTTTTATTTTTCTTTTCTCTTTTTTTTTTTTTTTTTTTTTTTTTAAATCAAATCAAACGGCATTGAATTGGTCCTTGAATGGAAGGTGATACTTGAAATGATCCGGTAATGGTTTAAATTCAAGATTAGATGCCTGAATCATTAACAACATGTTAGTATAAAAGAAAATTGAAATTGGAGGAGGTGGCTTACTTATGTGATCCAATAAGAACTCAAGAATAAACACCCCTTCTTTGAACGTTTCAGGGACTTTGCACTTGGTCAGATTTGATGTGAGGATTGGTCCTTGTCTTGTGTCATAGAATTCAACTTCTTTGGGGTTGTTTATCTCAAGAACGTCCTCTTTGATGAATTCATGAAATTCCCTACTTTGTTTATCCCAAGATGTCTTTTTCACTTTCTTCTTCCTTGGAATTCATGAACCTGCAAGGAATAGGGATATTAGGTGGAATGGGGTTAGAACTAATTAAATTTGGAACAACCTTACTTGAATTAGATGGCGTAGGAGCAATAGGTGCCTCCGGCAAAGGTGTTTCCACCCTTGCCGTGGGTTGGGTGTATTCCTCTTCCTTGTGATTTGATTTTGATGGTTGAGGGTCCGTTCCAACCTCCTTGTCACTTCTCAACATGGTAGCATTGATGGTTTCAAATTCTCCCTTCTGATTTACAATGGTTGAACTAGGGAGTTTGCCTTGGTCGCAAAATTGTCCTACGAACTCCGCTATCTGCCCAATTTGCTTTTCCAAGTAGTCCAACCTTTTGTCTTGATTTTCCCTCTCTTCGTTTTGAGTTTAGATTCCCTGCGTCAAAGTAGTAAGTAATTGAAAAATCTTATCATTATCACTTGAATTACCTACATTGCTTTGGGCAAGTTGTGGTGGTTGCATAGGCGTTGAATACAATTCCTCATATGGCGGCCAATATCCTTCTTCTTGAACATGTTGAGGTTCCCACCACATAGAGTTTGAATGATCACTCCAATCCGAATTGTAAGTATTGGAAAACACGTCGTTCCTTGATTGAAGATGAAATGTACCAACGCTTTGCATTTGGGACCTTTCCATGAGCCGTGACAAAACAGAAGCATTATCAAGTGCCATGTTGTGCTTCTCTAATACCTAAAATCAACAAACAAAACACAAATCAAAAACTAAAACTAAAATACATAACAGAAACGAACAATCCAAGAGATTAGCAAATTTGCTAATCCCCGGCAACGGCGCCAAAATTTGATGCGCGAATTATACGCACACAAACTAAACCCTATTTGTGACAATTGTAGTATAAGTATAAGTAGGAATCGTTCTGGACCGGGGATTAGGAGGGATTGTTAATCACTTGGATTTGACTCAAAAACGTAAGAACACAATATAAAACACTATACTAGACTCAAAGAATGCAAAACTAAACTTTAAAACACTAAAACAAACCAAAAGACTCAAAACAGCACAAACACACTCAAATCTGCCTAAAAACCACTTTCTGGGCAGTTTTGAGTACAAACACAAATTTGGACGAAATTAAGTTGTAACTTGACTCAAGACTCTTAAAAACACAAACTAAATTGATTTCTAACTAAATTGGACATTAAAGTAAAGGGGGATTTAGGTTTTGACGAAATTAAAACTAATTGCACAGATTCTAATTAAAACAGATTGTAAAAACGAAATTGATGAAATGAAATGGATGGGAAGCTAGCTAAGGGGTTCATCTCCACACATGTTACACTTGCATAATAAAACAATTTCCAATTGCATTTCAATAAACCATGAATTCTCAATGCTCTAAGTTAATTAGGTCCGCTTAAATTAACTTTCAGATTTCCCTAGATTCATTGGATCGAATGGAATACGCATTACAACCAAATTATTCCTAATCCAAGTCCCTAACTATGGAATACGCATGATAGAGACATTCAACAAGGATCATTAAGTTCAACGGAAATCATAAACATCGACGAGGCATTCATAACTATGGAATACGCATGAAACTTATGCCAAGGATTCGTTTAACGCGATTGTTTATAAGCAACCTCCACTACTTGTGAATATAAGTTCATAACTATTAGGTGAAACTCACTTATATTCTAGCGTCATATTCATGCATGAAAATTAAGCGTGCACTCTCAATAAACATACATAAATAAGTTATCAATCAAACGGTTAAACAAATTGAATCCACAACTTATGAAACGCAATTAGAAGAAATCAAATCAAAATGCAAGCATAAACATATATTTCGAATTCCCCCCTAGCCAAGGGGGGTTTAGTTCCTCATACGTACAAAACAAATAGAATCAAAGAAACACCTAAACATTCCAACAACTCAAACTTGAATTGTATGAACGTTTAGGCCCTCTTCTCTTCCATTCCTCATTCGTACAAAACAAAGAGTATTGAAATTAAACATTGAAATCAAAGAAACACCTAAACATTCCAACAACTCAAACTTGAATTGTATGAACGTTTAGGCCCTCTTATCTTCCTCTTCGTTGTAGCACAAGGTCTAAGGATAGTTTGATGGTGTGAATGGTTTGGGGAGTGGTGAAAATGGAAGTGATGGTGTTTGGATTGATAGGGAACTCACGGCACAAGGGGTTTGTTGCTTGGTGAATTTCTGAATGTATGGAAGAATGAATGTTGTGTATGAATGCATTGCATGGTTTTATAGGGAGAGAAAGGGGTGAATGTGCATGTGGCTGATTTGTGGTGCAATGATGAAAGGCAAAGTGCATGTGGCTGATTTGTGGTGAGTGAATGTGAATGCAATCTGAAATGGGAGAGCATGTGGGTGAATGTGTGGCTGCATGGTTGAATGATTAAAGGGTGCATGTGGGTTGGAAATGCATGTGGAATGGCTGGAATGAAGGGTGGATGTGCATGTGCTTTGACAGCTAGGTTGAATTAATTAAAGGGAGTGCATGTGTTGGCTGTTTTATTTGTTGGAAAAGCATGTGAATTAAAGCTAGGGTGAATGATGATGAATGCATGTGGATTAAAGAGTGAATGGTGGCTGCAAAGTGAATGAATAATGAAATGGGAAAGCATGTGCAAGGTTTTGGTGTGAATGATTGAATGTGCATGTGGCTGCAAGGTGTGAATGATTATGGGTGCATGTGGCTGCAATGGATTAGGAATCCTTCAATTTCGTCCATTCCTTTTGCTCCAAACATAAGCTATCCATTCCAAGTCCAATTTTGCTCCAAAATGCTCCAAAATGCATCTTTTTGCTTCCTTAGCCATATGAACCTAAAAACACACGAAAATGGCTTAAACTACTAAAACAACTATGAATTAACAATATAAATGCACGAAAACAAGCTAAGTAAGTCGCCTAAATATGCTCCTATCAAGCATGTCATGGAGGAGGTACCCCTCCATGCAGTGGAACCTAGTCAAGCTTAAACGGAGGTACCGTCCGGCTGGAAGACGTTAAAGTGATAGGAGCATATTCATGCGACTTAAATGGCGTGTTCTCGTGCATTTACGTTATGTTTCTTTAGTTATTTTAGTCCTTTAAGCTATTTTCGTGTGTTTGTAGGTCCAAAGGGCTAAAGGAGCAAAAAGATGCATTTTGGAGACTTTTGGAGCACTTTTGGGCTAAGGATGGATAGCCTATGCTTGGAGCCAAAGTGTTGGACGAAATTGAAGACCCAATTGAAGACCAAAGTGTTGGAACCTTGTTCCCTTTAGTTCTAGGACATTTAAACCTTTCCTTTATCCATTGCACATGCATCTCCATAAACCATCAACACATTCACACATCACCCATTCACCTTTGTGCCGTGACTTCACTCTTTCATCTCAGCCACACCTCACACATAATCATTCAACCATGCATTCCACATGCATTTCCACCCTTACAAGACCCTAATCATTCATCCACTTTTCTCCCAAAAACCGTGCACATGCATACACACTTCATTTCAGCCACATGCAACCATTAAACATTCAATCATTTCACCCCACTTAATGTCGTGAGTTCCCATCAGATTTCCAACCTAATTCACATGCATTCTGATGCAAGATTTATACGCACACAAATTAAACCCTCTTTTTGTCAATTGTAGTATAAGTATAAGTAGGGATCGTTCTTAACCGGGGATTAGGAGGGATTGCAAATCACTTGGAAACTGACTTAAAAACGTAAAATAAAGTTTCAAACACTAAACTAAACTCAAAGAATGCGAAACTAAATGCTTGAAACACTAAAACAAACCAAAAGACTCAAACATCACCCAAAACACTCAAAACTGCCTTAAAAACACTTTCTGGGCAGTTTTGAGCACTTTGGTGAATTTGGACGAATTTGTGAAACAAATTGAATCAAAACACTTATAAACACAAACTAATACTTTCTAACTAAATTGGACATTAAAGTAAAGGGGGATTTAGGATTTGACGAAAATTGAAATAACGAAACAAGTTAATAAACTAGACAGAATGTAAATATGAAATTGATGAAATGGAATGAATGGATGATAGAATAGCTAAGGGGTTCATCTCTATACATGTTACACTTGCATAATAAAACGATTTCCAATTGCATTTCAATAAACCATTAATTCTCAACGCTCCAAGTTAATTAGGTCCGCTTAAATTAACTTTCAAATCTTCCTAACGTTATTGAATTGGATGATTGCATACGACAACCCAAAACATTCCCCACAAGTCCCCTACATGATTGCATAATAGAGATACAAGCAAGAATCATTACGCTCTATGAAAATTATAAGTATTGACGAGGCATTCGTTACTATGGAATACGCATGAAACTTATGCCAAGAATTCGTTTAACGCGATTGTTTATAAGCAACCTCCACTACTTGCGAATATAAGTTCGTAACTATTAGGTGAAACTCACTTATATTCTAGCGTCATATTCATGCATGAAAATTAAGCGCGCATTCTCAATAAACATACATAAATAAGTTATCAATCAAACGGTTAAACAAATTGAATCCACAACTTATGAAACGCAATTAGAAGTAATCAAATCAAAATGCAAGCATAAACATATATTTCGAATCACCCCCTAGCTAAGGGGGGTTTAGTTCTTCATAACATTGAAATCAAAGAAACACCTAAACATTCCAACAACTCAAACTTGAATTGTATGAACGTTTAAGCACTCTTTTCTTCCATTCCTCAAACATACAAAACAAAGAGAATTGAATTTAAACATTGAAATCAAAGAAACACCTAAACATTCCAACAACTCAAACTTGAATTGTATGAACGTTTAGGCCCTCTTCTCTTCCTCTTTATTGTAGCACAAGGTCTAAGGATAGTTTGATGGTGTGAATGGTTTAGGGAGTGATGGAAATGGAAGAGGAGTGGTGTTTGGATTTGTAGGGAAACTCACGGCCAAGGGGATGTTTCTTGGTGTGAATGGATGATTTTCTGAAATGTGGAAGAATGAATGAGAATGTATGAATGTTTTGTGAAGTGTGTATGGTATTTATAGGGAGAAAGAGAGGGAACATGACAGCTAGGAACCTGGTGGAAATCTGAAATGGTGATGGGAGATGCATGTGGCTGATTTATGCATGTGATTAAAGGGTGGGAATGCATGTGCTTTGACAGAAATGAAAGGGAATGCATGTGCAATGAGTGTGGAGTGAATGATTGAATGCATGTGGCTGATAGGTATGAATGATTATGGTTGCATGTGGGTGGAAATGCATGTGGAATTAAAACTAGAGTGAATGATGATGAATGCATGTGGATTAAAGAGAGAGAATGTGGTGTAATGATGAAGTGGAATAAGTGCATGTGGATGTGGCTGATTTGATTTATGGAAGATGCATGTGGATTAAAGATGAGTGAATGATTATGGGTGCATGTGGATGAATGTGCATGCGCAAGGTTGTTGTTGTGATAAGTGATAAGTGTATGGTTATGATAAGTGTATGATATGATAAGTGAATGATATGATAAGTGAATGATATGATAAGTGAATGATAAGATAAGTGAATGATAAGATAAGTGAATGATATGATAAGTGGATGATATGATAAGTGGTTAATGATAAGTGGTGAATGATATGTAATGATATGTGGGAGTGTGGCTGAAATGAAGAAGTGGAATGTTGGAATGTTTTGCACGGCTAAGGATATAGGAAAGGTTTAAATGTCCTAAAACTAAAGGGAACAAGGTTCCAACACTTTGGTCTTCAATTAGGTCTTCAATTTCGTCCAACACTTTGGCTCCAAGCATAAGCTATCCATCCTAAGCCCAAAAGTGCTCCAAAAGTCTCCAAAATGCATCTTTTTGCTCCTTTAGCCCTTTGGACCTACAAACACACGAAAATAGCTTAAAGTACTAAAATAACTAAAGAAACATAACGTAAATGCACGAGAACAAGCCATTTAAGTCGCATGAATATGCTCCTATCAAATACCCCCACACTTAGCTTTTCCTAGTCCTCAAGCAAAACAAAACAAAAGAAACCAAAAACAAAACAAAACGAACAAAACACAACCTACACCTTCCAACAATCGTCTCAGATTTCCAATGCACATGACATGTTAAAAATCATTATTCCCACAGATTTTAGCCATCTTTACACTTAAGTACATTCTTACTCATAGTCACCACATACTAGTTCACAAATAAGCATTTAAAACCATGATTTGAATGTAGTAACATGCCTTTAGAGAATTCCCTCAATTCCTTACTAGATGTACTCTCGTTTTTCACACAGATTTTCTGACTACACACCCTAAACTAGTTATATGTGAGAAGATTGATGTAAACATAAAAAAACTAGTATCTCACATATGTTATAACAAAGAAAGCATTTTCTGGATTTATGATAATGACATGAATATGATCTCATGAATGGAATGCTACTACTTAGAATGAGAACCAGTGATTCCATAAGCTCATATCAATTCCAAACTCCACATTATTGAACACATAACGATCAAGATAGAAGTCAAAGGTTGTAACGGGGCTTGGGGAGTTGTCTAACAATGAAGGGATAGGGAAAACAAACGTTCTTTAAGCAATAGTGAGCAAAGTATTGAACTAGGCACTTAGAATTCCCTTTAGAACGCAGAGGTCAACTTTGAACACCCAAGGGGAAGTCACACAAAACTTAGGGCCATATTCAAACTTTTTGGGCCCTTTCTTCAACAATCACACTTGTGAGTCCATTTTTCACTCTTTTTCTTTCTTTTCTTCTTCTTTTTTTTCACATTTGTTTTTCTTTTTCCCGTGCCTTGTTTAAGACTTAGGCACATACATACAAAAATCCCTTCCCCCACACTTGTTTTCTGCAATAATGTCACTCAAAAAGAATTCCTTCTAAGTCATGCTCCACTATACTCAAGAACAAGGGTATGGGAAAGTCCTACTCTAAGCTAGGTAAGGGGTGATGTGGTTAGCAAAGAAAATAGGCTAAACGAGGCTCAACGGGGTTAAAACTAATATATACGAAATATGGGAAGTAAGGCTATTTGGCTATGGTGGCAACTACACAACTTCATCTTGATATATGTTATGCAATTCAATGTCATGCTTTGAATGAAACGGATATAAGTTCTAGCATTTAGTTCTATCATGATACAATTGCATTCTAAGTAGCAACCAAGCAAGGAATAATGAGATCATGCAACAACTTTAGAAAACAAAGAATCACAGAAAATAACTCTCCAAAGAAGGTAATGGCTCAAGTCTCACAGGGTTGTAGTGTTTGTTTGAGTTCCTTCCTTCAAGCATGTTACAAAAACAAATTTTTCTTTTATGATTGCATGTGAAGTCATACATTATAACCATAACCAAGCATATACCAAAGAGTAAATCAAACTTTTCTCTATGTTAATAACTCTTTTTAACCGTCATGCAATTACAAACCAAATCCTTATCATTGTGATGGAAGGTACCCTAAGACACAAACACACAAAAACGACTCAAAACACTCTTTTTAGGCTTTTTTTTTTAAACATGTTTTCCAAATTTTTATGTGATTTTCGGAGTTATAAAAACAAAACATACTAAAACACTCTAAAACAACTTAAAAACACCTTAAAACAGCAAGGAACAACATTTGAAGTTATGGGTGATAAAATCCCACGAATTTGCATCAAATATACTTAGTTACCCCCCCCCCCCCCCCACACTTAAATCAAACATTGTCCTCAATGTTTTAAGCATAGATTCACACAAAACATAAGTAAACACACAAAAAGCAACTAAACATACTAAACATGGCAGAATGTAATTAACAAAGAGAAGAGTTTAGGGACGCAAATCTGGTTATGGAGTGTAAATTCTCTCTTCTCCTTGGTGATTGCATTGAGGCTTTGATCTTTGTGATTCCACAGGCTTACTCTTGAACTGGTTGCCGCCCATCGTTGATTTTCCTTTGTGCTACTCTTGAACTGGGCAGCAGGATTCTTTTGGTCTCCCCCGAAGGTCTGAGCTTCCTCCTTTTATCTGTTTCTTTGTTCAATCTTTCCAATTCGTATTGAAAAGGGTTGGAGGATAACTCAGCCTATGTTTGTCTCCACATGCTTCAATGTATCATTTTCACTTGCCTTACTCGCTCCCCTTTGCAGAAGTGGTCCCTTCTCTGGAAGTGTATCAACCGTTGAAGATGACTACTCGAGAGCAACGCTAGGTAAGCAATCAGGAATAGATTCCAGGCAGTTGGCTCCAGATCGGAAGACTGACTCCAAGTGCCGGCTGATTGCTTCTTTTACTTTGCCATGCGAGTAAGAACAAGGACAAAGAAAAAGACAGGGAAAAAGCATGATATGAGATACTTTTGCTTTTGACCTTGATGATATGAGATACCTTTGCTTTTGAAGAAGCGGTGAATGAATCAGCATACTTCAATCCGCCATTTCCTCCTGGGTCATCTGTACTCCAGGCATCTGGTGTCATCTTTGGGGAAGAAGAAAGAATTGAGTATTTCGAAAGGCTTTGCTGGGAGTGCGCCCTCAGAGGTGAGGGAGAGTTGGGCATTTTCTTCAGGTTTGCCTTGCCATAAAAGACAAAGGTCGACATATATAGAGATAATATCAAGCGGTGGGGGTATTGTTCTTTTACCCTTGTCGACAAACGTTTTGATCCCGCAAATCCGGCTTTTTGAAATAGTGGCGCCTCTTCGATTTCTGAACGACGCCCTTTCGATTTCTGAGCAGGCGCCCCTTTGCTTTCTGAACGACACGTAGTAGTGCGGATGCGGCTCCTTTTGACAAAGCTGCACGCGTTTTCTGAAAAGCAGAGAAAGCGTCGCCGAACTTTGCGCTTGTCGGCTAAAGATGTGTAGTTGCGATGATGGCCTCCACGTGTTTTCTGAAAAGAAGAAATCTTTTGACAAAGTTGAACACGTCATCTGAAAAGCCGAGAAAGCGTCGCCTAAATTACGCTGGAAATTCCGGCTTTTTGAATCGGTGGACGCGTCGCCTTGGCTTCTTATAGAGGTATCGATCGCCGCCAACATACACACTTTGAAGATTTCCCATTCTTGAACATCGTCTCCGGCCCTTTGAAATTTTAACTCCATCCACCCCTTCTCTTTGAACACTTTTGAAAAATGGCAAACCCATCGAACCTTAGCTTAGAATTGAGTCTCAGCAGTGATACGGGCGCGCCGCGTCAAGGTAACGTATGGCGTCCTTCTTTCTTATCTTCTAACGGTCCTCTTACAGGTGAAGACTCTGTGATGCAGGACGCCACAACAGCTACAATAGTAGCTAGGAACCTCCTCACTCCAAAAGATAGTAGGCTGCTGTTAGGACGGTCCGATGAGTTGGCCGTTCAAGAGTCCCTCGCTCTTAGTGTTCAGTGTGCGAGTTATTTGTCCAACATGGGCCAACGCCTGCTTGCCCGCTCCCGTCAGGTGGAATCATTGATGGCAGAGGTGGAAAGTCTTAAGCAAGAGATCCAGCAGCTTAAGTACGAGAATAGAAGTTTGCATGTGCTTGCAAATAACTATTCGTCGGGCATGAAGAGGAAGCTTGATGAGCTACAAGAATCTGAAGGTCGGATTCAAGGTGACCGTCAAAGGCTTGCGGCTTATCTCCAGAGGCACCTTTTTCCTGGGTCATCCAGCGTTTGGCCAAGTATTGAGGCCTGGAATGCTCTAGCTCCGATGTCTTCCGCTCCGATGCCTTCCGCTCCGATGTCTTTTGCTTCGATGCCTTCCATTCCGATGTCTTCTGCTCCTACGCCTTCCGCTTCAAGAGTATTGCCACGTAGTTGGGCTTCAAGCAAACAACCTCTGTGAAGGCTACATCTGCTTTATTTATTTTTTCTTTTTTTTTTATTTTTTTATTTTTTTTTATTTCTGAATCAATCGGCATGGAATTTATCTTTGAATGGGCGGTGATACTTGAAATGATCCGGTAATGGTTTAAATTCAAGTTTAGATGCCTGAATCATTAACAACATGTTAGTATAAAAGAAAATTGAAATTGGAGGAGGTGGCTTACTTATGTGCTCCGACATGAACTCAAGGATAAACACATCTTCTTTGAACATTTCAGGAACTTTGCCCTTGGACAGATTTGATGTGAGGATTGGTCCTTGTCTTGTGTCATAAAATTCAACTTCTTTGGGGTTGTTTGCCTCAAGACCGTCCTCTTTGATGAATTCATGATATTCCCTACTTTGCACCTTTGGAAGTGCTTCCAAGATGTCTTTTTCACTTTCTTCTTCCTTGGAATTCATGAACCTGCAAGGAATAGGGATATTAGGTGGAATGGGGTTAGAACTAATTAAATTTGGAACAACCTTACTTGAATTAGATGGCGTAGGAGCAATAGGTGCCTCCGGCAAAGGTGTTTCCACCCTTGCCGTGGGTTGGGTGTATTCCTCTTCCTTGTGATTTGATTTTGATGGTTGAGGGTTCGTTCCAACCTCCTTGTCACTTCTCAACATGATTTCCTTGGCAGTTTCAAATTCTCCCTTCGGATTTGCAATGGTTGAACTAGGGAGTTCGCCTTGGTCTCGAAACTGTCCTACGAACTCCGCGATCTGCCCAATTTGCTTTTCCAAGTGGTCCAACCTTTTGTCTTGATTTTGGCCCTCCTTGACTTGATTTTGTGAGCCCTGCACCAAACAAATTAATTCATTAAACTTTTGATTATAATCTATTGACGAACTTGAGTTTGGTTGGGCATATTGAATATGAGGTGGCTGCCAATATCCTTCTTGTTGAACATTTTGAGGTTCCCACCACATAGAAGTTGAATGATCACTCCAATCCGAATTGTAAGTATTGGAAAACATATTATTCCTTGATTGAAGATCAAATGTACCAACGTTTTGCTTTTGGGACCTTTCCATGAGCTGTGACAAAAGAGAAGCATTATCAAGTGCCATATTGTGCTTCTCTAGTACTTGAATTCAACAAACAAAACACAAATCAAAAACTAAAAACTGAAATACATAACAGAAACTAAAACTAAAACTAAAAAGAAAACGAAAATAACAATCCAAAGGATTAGCAAAGTTGCTAATCCCCGGCAACGGCGCCAAAATTTGATGCGAGATTTATACACACACAAATTAAACCCTCTTTTTGTCAAATTGTAGTAAGTATGTAAGTAGGGATCGTTCTGGACCGGGGATTAGGAGGGATTGTTAATCACTTGGATTTGACTCAAAAACGTAAAAACACAATATAAAACACTATACTAGACTCAAAGAATGCAAAACTAAACTTTAAAACACTAAGACAAACCAAAGACTCAAAATGCTTTAAAAACACAAACTAAAATGATTTCTAACTAAATTGAACAATAAAGTAAAGGGGGATTGAGTTTTGGACGAATTTGAAAACAAAACAAAAACTTGGAAACAAAACAGATTGTAAAACGAAGAATGATGAGAAACTAGTTAGAGGGTTCCTTATCCACACATGAACATAAGCATATAATTTGACTCCCAGTTATGACTTCAACAAACGATGAATGACAATGCTCCAAGTTAATTAGGTCCGCTTAAATTAACTTTCAGATTTCCCTAGATTCATTGGATTGAATGGGATACGCATTACAACCAAATTATTCCTAATCAAAGTCCCTAACATGGAATACGCATGATAGAGACATTCAACAAATATCATTAAGTTCAACGGAAATCATAAACATCGACTAGGCATTCATAACTATGGAATATGCATGTTAATCCAGCCTAGGGTTTACTAAACACAATCGTGACTAGTTATTTTTACTACTCACGAATATAAGTTCATAACGATTAGGTGAAATTCCCTTATATCCTAGCATCAAGTTTAGGCATGCAAATTAAGTGTCGACCCTCAACCCACATACATAAACAAGTTCTTAATCAAAACAGAAAAGTAACCCACATCTAAAGTTCATGAATTCATAACTGGAGTAAATCAAATCATAACCAACATATGTTCATGGCTTCTAATTCGCCTCTAACTAAAAAGAAATTAGTTCCACATGTTTAACATAATTGAATAACAAGTTAAATTAAACATGAAAACAGAAACAAGAAAAGAAAGAACAAATTGATGGAATTGAATGGATGGAAAGTTAGCTACGTGATGCGAAATTTATACGCACACAAATTAAACCCTCTTTTCGTCAAATTGTAGTATATGTATAAGTAGGGATCGTTCTTAACCGGGGATTAGGAGGGATTGCAAAATCACTTGGAAACTGACTCAAAAACGTAAAATAAAGTTTAAAACACTAAACTAGACTCAAAGAATGCAAAACTAAACACTTAAAACACTAAAACAAACCAAAAGACTCAAACAGCACCCAAAACACTCAAAACTGCCTTAAAAACACTTTCTGGGCAGTTTTGAGCACTTTGACTACTTTGGACGAATTTGGGAAATAAATTGATTCAAAACACTTAGAAACACAATCTAAGACACTTTCGAACTAAATTGGACAATAAAGTAAAGGGGGATTGAGTTTTGGACGAAATTAAAACTAATGCACAGATTCTAATTAAAACAGAATGTAAATATGAAAATGATAAAATGGAATGAATGGATGATAGAATAGCTAAGGGGTTCATCTCCACATATGTTAAACTGGCATAATAAAACGATTTCCAATTGCATTTCAATAAATTATGAAACTCATCACCCCGGGTTAATTAGGTCCGCTTAAATTAACCGTCAAGTTTTCCTTAAGTTAATGAATTGGATGATTGCATACGACAATCCAAAGCATTCCCCACAAGTTCCCTACATGAATTGCATAATAGAGATACAAGCAAGAATCATTAAGTTCTTTGAAAACTATAAGTGTTGACGAGGCATTCGTTACTATGATTGCATGAAACTTATGCCAAGAATTTATTTAACGCGATTGTTTATAAGCAACCTCCACTACTTGTGAATATAAGTTCATAACGATTAGGTGAAACTCACTTATATTCTAGCGTCATATTCATGCATGAAAATTAAGCGTGCACTCTCAATAAACATACATAAATAGGTTATCAATCAAACAGTTAAACAAATTGAATCCACAACTTATGAAACGCAATTAGAAGTAATCAAATCAAAATGCAAGCATAAACATATATTTCGAATTTCCTCATAACTTTGAAATCAAAGAAACACCTAAACATTTCAACAACTCAAACTTGAATTGTATGAACGTTTAGGCACTCTTCTCTTCCATTCCTCATACGTACAAAACAAAGAGAATTGAATTTAAACATTGAAATCAAAGAAACACCTAAACATGCCAACAACTCAAACTTGAATTGTATGAACGTTTAGGCACTCTTCTCTTCCTCTTCGTTGTAGCACAAGGTCTAGGGATAGTTTGATGGTGTGAATGGTTTGGGGAGTGGTGGAAATGGAAGGATGGTGTTTGGATTGTAAGGGAGAGTCACGGCACAAAGATGGTTTGATGGTCTACATTTCTGCAATGGATGAGTGAATATGGAAGAGTGTATGAATGAGTGAATGCAATGGATGCTTATTTATAGGTGAAATGGGGGGAACATGACAGCTAGGAGAGAATGTGGCTGCATGTTTGAATGATTAAAGGATGCATGTGGGTTGGAATTGCATGTGCAATGAATATGTGGTTGCATGTGCAAGGGGACAATCTGAAAATGCATGTGAAAGTATGTGTTGGCTGCAATGATGAAATGGATGGGAGTGCATGTGGCTTAATTAATTAAAGGGAGTGCATGTGCAATGTTTTAAAGGATGGAATGCATGTTAATATGATGGAAATCTGATTTGATTTATGGAAGATGCATGTGGATTAAAGGTGAGTGAATGATTATGGAATGCAATCTGAAATGGGAGATGGAATGGGATGCACGGCAATGATGGGCTGTTTTGTGTTGGTGGATGATTAAAAGTGCATGTGGGTGAATGTGTGGCTGCATGGGTGAATGATTATAAATGCATGTGAATTGTGGCTGGAATGAAGGTGTTTTGCATGTGAATTAAACAGTAAATGCATGTGAATTAAAGAGTGAATGCATGTGCAATGACAACTAGGTTGAATATGCATGTGGAATGGCTGATTTATTTGAAGATGCATGTGCAATGAAGTGGAATGACAGCTAGGTTATGATGATGAATGCATGTGGCTGATTTAATTGAATAGGAAAGCATGTGGATGCATGTGTTGATGAATGGGATTGTGGAGATGCACGGTTTTGGGAGAGAATGGTGTGAATGCATGGCATGATTGGGATTAGGAAAGGTTTAAATGTCCTAAAACTAAAGGGAACAAGGTTCCAACACTTTGGTCTTCAATTAGGTCTTCAATTTCGTCCAACACTTTGGCTCCAAGCATAAGCTATCCATCCTTAGCCCAAAAGTGTTCCAAAAGTCCCCAAAATGCATCTTTTTGCTCCTTTACCCCTTTGGACCTACAAACACACGAAAATAGTTTAAAGTACTAAAATAACTAAAGAAACATAACGTAAATGCACGAGAACAAGCCATTTAAGTCGCATGAATATGCTCCTATCACTACGGGGTTCATCTCCTGATAAGTCACACTTTGCATGCATTTATATCCTCCTTATTTGGCGTCTTTGTGATTGTTTTAGATTGAACTAGTTGCATTTTACATTATTTGGTGTTAGTGTGCAGCCAAGTGTGAATTTGGATCAAAGGGAAAGCAAATGAAGTAAAAACATTCCAGAAAAGATGTGAAGTGTTAAGAGATGCAATTCGGCCATATTGGGTGATTTTAAACAAGGCAAAAACATTGAAGTCAATTATGTGGTTCCAACACCAAAACATGCATTCACATGCATGTTCACAACCTTGGCCGTGCATTCCACTACTTGTCCATCTCCCTTGTGCACCAAAACCATCCACTTCCATTACTTAATCTACTCAGCCACATTTTCACCATGATCACAACCTGGCCGTGCACTCCCATATGATTGCAAATCAGATTATACACTTCTAAACACCAAACATGCATGATAACATTCATTCCGTGCATTCCATTACCTTCCTCATACTTCATCTTTGCAGAAATCCACATGCTTGCACATTTCCCTTTTGTTATTCACCCATTATTCCAGAAAATCACTCATTCCTTGTTCATGCCGTGTGCTTTATTCCCATTTCCAGATTTGTACAAACAATTTCTGGTGCTCCAATTCACCTTTGCAGGTTCCACTCACTTGTTGCAGCAAGGGCACATGCTTCTTTAAATACATTAACACATACTTGCAGATCTTGTCCATGCCATGCGTCCACTACCTCAGAAACCCATCATTCCAGCTGACTTATGCTCTGCCATCTGAGTTAAACAAATTCCAGATCCAATCTGAATGTTGGGGACACATTCCTTTCTATAAAACAAGTCTCACTTCACCAAGAGGGGGTGCCGCAGGTTCTTATTCATTTTTCAGTCCATTACACACGCAAAAACCTCTCCCATTTCACTTCATTTTCTCTCCATTTCTGTCCCAAGGGCAGAAACCATTCAACCATAACCAATATACCTTCATCCGCACCACATTTGGAACACCAACACCGAAGGCACTCTTCAAGGAATTCAACCTCAGTTTTTGCTTCAAGGGTTTCTTCTTATTAATTCTATGTTCATTCATGTTTTATATTTTTATGTTAAATCTTTCGTAAACATGAATTGTAACTAATCCTCCTCTAGGGATTCGATGTAACCTTGCAAAGTTTGCCATGTAATTAAGTTAGAATGCTCAGTTTGTCCATCTATTTCTTGTTTCATTCTCTGATTTAATGGTAACTTAGTGTGTTGATTTTAATGTTTGATCATCATTTGAATTAATCACTAAGTTGTGTAGCCAAGATTAAAGCACACATCATGCATAATCTTGGTAGATATGTGAATGAATGAAGGGAATGTTTAGCAAACATCCTGCCGAGTTTTTCCCTTTGGTTTTATGAAAGTTTCTTGTGCATTACATACTCTTGATTATGAACCAAAATTGCACATCACAACTAGGTTCATGATTAGAGACATTTGATCAAACCCACACATCATATGGTTGATCATGTCCAAGTGAAACAAACTCAAGAAATAGGTAGATGAATGAGTACAAACTAACTTAACAAACATGGACTTGGTTTAGCAATGGTGAAACCGAATCCCTAGCTTCATCTCCATTGGTACTATCTCATTTTATTAGTTGTTGAGTCATTTATTTGTGTTTACTTCACTTTCTTATACTTTCAAATTACAACAACAAATCTGCCTATTTAGACTAGTTGATTCAATTCTTAATCTGCCGAGTTTTGGTTAGTTCGATTCATTTCTTAGAATTCTTGCAAAACAAGTAATTACATAGGTCCAATTAGTCCCTGTGGATTCGACACCCTTGCTTGTGCCATTATACTAAACATATTCTAGCATTAGGAAGGAATATTACATCAACAAAAATGGCGCCGTTGCCGGGGACTGATTTCAGTCCCTTGTAATTGCTTGTTTGCTTGTTTGCTATTTTGATTAGTGTCAAGGTTCATAACTTGTCGAATTGATAACTGGAAGTTGGTTTAAGTTGCATATATTTCGTGAGTAGAGAGGAATCCCTTAGCCACTCCATTAACCATTGGTTTACATCAATTTGCTTTACAATCTGTTTTCTTTACAATATGTCCATTTAATTAAATTTCGTCCAAATACAAATTCCCCCCCATATTTTGTTAAGTCTTAAGCTTAGAATCTGTCTTATCTTGTGTTTTGAAGCATTTTGAGTCAAGCCCAAACCTAATTTTCGTCCAAAGTTGAGTTTAGTGTCAAAACTGCCCAGTTTGTGTTTTTAGGCAGTTTTGAGAGTTTTTAGCTTGTTTTGAGTCTTGTGAATCTGTTTTGAGTCCTTTGAGTCCTTTCAAACGTTTTTAAGTTTATTTTTGTTCATTTCATTGTTGTTTGCTAGTAGATTTTCATTCACACTTGTGTTATTTTATTTCAGGTAGTATATGTCAAATAGACTTGTTGAGTTAGGCCAAAGAATTGAACGGTTGAAGGGCCACACTTTGGACAACTTTGTGCCATCAAGTTCATCCTTTAGCCGTGAGGAAGAGGAAGGGAATTCACCTAGTTCAACAAGTAAAGAATCTGAGCAATTTAATTGGGAAAGAGAAGAAGAGATGGCGGGCAACGAAGATGAACTTCGAGCTTTGGAGGACTTTGCTCAACCAATCATACCAAATTCACCTTCATGCATCTTGCTGCCCACAGAAGCTAGAAACTATGATCTCAAATCTTCACATTTCCATATGTTTCCTTCATTTTATGGCTTACCTAATGAAGACCCTTTAGCTCATATTAAAGAGTTTTACAATGTTGTGAGTGGTTTACCTTTGCAGGGAGTAAGTGAAGCAAATTTGAGGATGAGGGTGTTTCCTTACACCTTGAAAGATAAGGCCAAGAGTTGGTTGATGACTCTAACACCAGGTTCCCTCACTACATGGGATGCCGTGGCTAAAAAGTTCTTGGAGAAGTTCTTTTCCACTCAAAAGACAGCCACATTAAGGGGACAAATCTTCAACTTCAAACAAGATGATGGAGAACCTTTCAATGAGTGTTGGGAGCGTTTTAAAGGCCTCTTGATACAATGTCCACACCATGGGTTACCTTTTCACTTACAAATGCAAATTTTCTATGATGGACTAACCCAAACTTGTCAATCAACTGTTGATAATGCAGCAGGTGGAGCATTGAAGAAAAAGAATGCTCAAGAGTCATAACATTTATGAGATGTTGGGATCTAATGCTCAACACAAAGATTTAAGGGGTAAGAAAGTTGGAGTCTATGAAACAAGTTCTAATCATGAGCTTTTGTTGCAGGTAGCTAACCTAGAAAGGAAGCTTGAATCCGTGCTCAACATGGTGCCAAAAGCAAATGAAGTGTGTGCCATTTGCAACATACCAAGCCATCCTACTCACCAATGTCCATCTAGGGAGGCTTACCCCGAGTATGTTCAAGAGCAAGTGAACCTTATGAATTCTTACAATCAAAGACCAAGGAATGATATGTATTCCAATACATATAACCCGAGTTGGAGAGATCATCCCAACCTTTCATGGAAGAACAACAATCAATTCCAAACTTTCCAACCAAAACCTGCCACTACCCTTGAGGATACGGTTAAGTTGTTAGCCCAAAACACTTTGCAATTCCAACATTCCACAAATAGCACTCTCCAACAACATTCGGCAGCCCTAACCAAAATGGAGACACAATTGGGGCAGATTGCAGATGCCTTGAACCAAAGAGAGGTTGGGAAGTTTCCAAGCCAACCCGTGATACTCCAAAGGAACCAAGAGCAAGCCAAAGCAATCACTACACTTAGAAGTGGTAAGGTTATTGATAATAGAGTTGGCAAGGAAATTACTAATGAATATGATCATGTGAATGCAGGTGTTACTCAAGGAGACAATGAGAAACCAAATGAGGAACCAAGCCATGCTACTTCCTCATTTGAAGCACCAAATCTTCACAAGGCCGAGAAACCATACACTCCACCAATACCATTCCCTGGAAGACTTGCCAAGAGCAAGCAGGATAAGTCATTTAAGGAGATTTTTGATATACTAAGCAAAGTGAATGTTAACTTACCTTTGCTTGATGTCATTAGGAACATGCCGGCATATGGGAAGTTCTTCAAGGAGTTAAACAGCTATAAAAGGAAGTATGGACCACATGAGAAGGTTGTGGTGTCTGAGAATGTGAGTGCAGTTTTGCAAAGAAAACTTCCACCAAAGCTCAAGGATCCCGGAAGTTTCTCTATCAACATCACTATAGGGGACAAGAAAGTAGAGAAGGCAATGCTTGATTTGGGTGCTAGCATCAACTTAATGCCTTATTCAGTGTACCTTCAACTAGGTTTGGGAGATTTGAAAGCCACCACCATTTCATTACAACTTGCAGACAGATCCGTGAAATATCCAAGAGGTATAGTAGAAGATATTCTAGTCCAAGTTGATAAACTAATCTTGCCTGCAGATTTTGTAGTGTTGGACATGGAAGAAGCTCCTATACATGATCGTGAGTTGCCAATATTACTTGGGAGATGATAAGTCATATTTTGCATGCATGTATATCTTTCTTATTTGGCGTTTTTGTATTGTTTTTGGATTAAACTAGTTGCATTTTACATTATTTGGTGTTAGTGTGCAGTCAAGTGTGTATTTTGATCAAAGGGAAGGCAAATGAAGTAAAAACCATTCCTTTTGGTAGCTGAGCATTATTCCAAACATGGAGAGGATTCTAGGGATTTAAATTGAAGTCCAAATGAAGAACCTAGGAGATGTTTGAATGCTGGAATTTCAGGAAATGATGTGGAAGTGTTAAGTGGTGCAATTCGGCTATATTGAGTGATTCTAAATAAAACAAGCATTGAAGTCAGATTATGTGGTTTCAACACCAAAACATGCATTCACATGCATGTTCAAACACCTTGCCGAGCACTCACATGCATTCCCAACACCTAAACAGATCACCTTTGCATTTCCTACTCCTTCATGTCCATCCCGTGCAATTCCATACCATTTCCAGATTATTATAACCAATTTCAGGTTCCCCACTTCATGCTTGCAGACATTCCACATGCATCTTGATTAAATATACCACATACCTGCAGATCATGTCCATTCCTTGCATCCTTTATTCCAGAAATTCACTCATTCCATCATTCCATGCCGTGTGCTCTCTTCACCTTTCCAGAATTTGTACAAACAATTCACCTTTGCAGATTCCACTCACTTGTTGCAGCAGGGACACATGCATTTTGATTAAACAAACCACACACTTGCAGACCCTGTCCATGCCGTGGGACCAACACCTCAGAAACCCATTCAATTCCAGCTCATTGGATGCTATTCCATCTCACTTGTGCAGATTGAGATCCAATCTGAATGTTAGAGCCAGATTCAGAAATTCACTAAGGGAGACTCACTCATTTCTCTTTCGGAATTATTCTATTACACACACCATTCTTGCACCACTTCTGATCATCATCCACACTCATTCTCCCTCCCCATTCCATTGCATTCGACATTCCTTTCCTTTCACAGAAACTGTCCATTTTCTCTACCATTCACAGAACCTGTTCTTCAACCAGTCCATTACACACCCATAACCTCTCCCATTTCACTCCATTCTCTGTCCATTTTCTGTCCCAAGGGCAGAAACCATTCAACCAAGCCATTTTACCTTCATCCGCACTACATTTGGAGAAGCAACACCAAGGAACTCTTCAAGGACTTCAACATCAGTTTTGCTTCAAGGGTTTCTCCTTCTTAATCTTATGTTCACTCATGTTATTTATTTTTATGTTAAACCTTTGTAAACATGAAGTGTAACTAATCTTCCTCTAGGGATTCGATGTAACCTTGCAAAGTTTGCCATGTAATTAAGTTAGAATGCTCAGTTTGTCCATCTATTTCTTGTTTCATTTTCTGTTTTAATGGTGACTTAGTGTGTTGATTTTAATGTTTGATCATCATTTGAATTAATCACAAAGTTGTGTAGCCAAGATTAGAACATACATCATGCATAATCTTGGTAGATATGTGAATGAATGAAGGGAGTGTTTAGCACACATCCTGCCGAGTTATTCCCTTTGGTTTTATGAAAGTTTCTTGTACATTACATAATCTTGATTATGAACCAAAGTTGCACATCACAATTAGGTTCATGATTAGAGACATTTGATCAAATCCACACATCATATGGTTGATCATATCCAAGTGAAACAAACTCAAGAAATAGGTAGATGAATGAGTACAAACTAACTTGACAAACATGGACTTAGTTGAGCAATGGTGAAACCGAATCCCTAGCTTCATTTCCATTGATACTATCCCATTACATTAGTTGTTGATTCATTTATTTGTGTTTACTTCATTTTCTCATGCTTTCAAGTTACAACAACAAATCTGTCTATTTAGACTAGTTTGATTCATTTCCAAATCTGCCTAGTTTGTTTAGTTTGATTCATTTCTTAGAGTTCTTGCAAAACAAGTAGTTACATAGGTCCAATTAGTCCCTGCGGATTCGACACCCTTGCTTGTGCCATTATACTAAATATATTCTAGCATTAGGAAGGAATTATACATCAACAAAAATGGCGCCGTTGTCGGGGACTGATTTCAGTCCCTTGTAATTGCTTGTTTGCTTGTTTGCTATTTTGATTAGTGTCAAGGTTCATAACTTGTCAAATTGATAACTGGAAGTTGATTTAAGTTGCATACATTTCATGTGTGGAAAAGAATCCCTTAGCCATTCCATTATCCATTGGTTTACATCAATTTGCTTTACAATCTGCTTTCGTTATAATCTGTCCATTTAATTGCATTTCGTCCAAATACAATTTGTCCCCATATTTTGTTAAGTTTTAGGCTTAGAATCTGTCTTATCTTGTGTTTTGAAGCATTTTGAGTCAAGCTCAAACCTAATTTTCGTCCAAAATTGAGTTTAGTGTCAAAACTGCCCAGTTTGTGTTTTTAGGCAGTTTTGAGAGTTTTTAGCTTGTTTTGAGTCTTGTGAATCTGTTTTGAGTCCTTTGAGTCCTTTCAAACGTTTTTAAGTTTATTTTTGTTCATTTCATTGTTGTTTGCTAGTAGATTTTCATTCACACTTGTGTTATTTTATTTCAGGTAGTATATGTCAAATAAACTTGTTGAGTTAGGCCAAAGAATTGAACGGTTGAAGGGCCACACTTTGGACAATTTTGTGCCATCAAGTTCATCCTTTAGCCGTGAGGAAGTGGAAGGGAATTCACCTAGTTCAACAAGTAAAGAATCTGAGCAATTTAATTGGGAAAGAGAAGAAGAGATGGCGGGCAACGAAGATGAACTTCGAGCTTTGGAGGACTTTTGACACACCCCGTCCCGAAGGAGGGCATGCTGGCCGTCACGTGAGAGTGACGTAACCATTTACACAGTACGGAAGCTTTAAAATATACAACTTCTAAAATGAAACACCCGAAGGTGAGTCCTTATTTGGTCCATTCTGTCAGAACACCGTTGGATTCCTCGTAGCCACCAAGCTTTGATATCTTAAACCTGGAGGGGCGCAAAACAAAGTTGAGTGGGTCAGCAAAACAATTCTTTTCCAAATCCAAACACTTCTCAAAACTTTGTAACCCCTCGCCGTAAAACAAGTATAATTTCCCAGAAAATAAACATATATACGTATGTACAAATATGCCAAACATGCTCCAAAATATGCCATTCATGCTTGAGAATATGCCATTCATGCTTGAGAATATGCCACATTAGAATCTCATAATAAATGTAAATGCTCAAGCATAATTCACATCAATAACATATAATCTGGCAGCCGGGAGTCACCTAACGTGACATGTACCGCTGCATATAGAGCTCCAATCTCAACTCAACATCTGAATCTGTACACGAGTCGGAACCACCTAACGTGGTCTGTACGACAGGACTGGGTGTAATATATACGCTCTAGTGCTACGATCACGTGAAGACTGTGCGAATAATCGCGGGTCACCTACGAGTCGGAACCACCTAATGTGGTCTGCACGACAAGGCTTGCACCTAACTTGGATCCAAGGCGAGCGTGTGGTGCTGGTGAACATACACGTGAAGGACTCTGCCCCTCTCTGGGCGGGAGCACTAACACCGGGGGTGCAGATTATGAGCTCTCTAAGCATCTCAAACTACTATTACATAACGACATGAATACCACTTACCTGGCACTTACCTGGGCCTCCTCAGCACCATGCAACAGTATGCATAATTATGGTAATGCACATATTAAAATATGATGCATATATGACAGGATATATAATTCGTATTTCTTTTAAAATACGTTTTCTGGGAAATACGTCAAGCATACGTATATAAATATATATACTGAAAAATAACTGCCCACTCACTGATCACATCGACGTCTCATAGGTCCCTGAACCTCCCCTAGCTTGGTTACATTCTTCCTCTGTATAATTTTCACCTATACAAAAAGTAACCAAATTGACGTTATTTAACGCACATACACCAAACATTCGTCCATAACTTTCTCATACGTTGCTCAATTTGGGTGTATGAATATACCACGGTGATCTACATGACGTCACGAACGCGTGACAATTTTCAGAACTCAATTTGGAGCTCTCACGCGCTCCCACGCGCCCTGTTCATGCGCTGCCCACGCGCGCGTCTTCTTCCTCGCGTCGCCGGACTGGTTTCGCCGGCGGTGGGTGTTTTGCCGGAATTTCTGGGTAAATTTCAAAGTGTCATAACTTCTTCATTTCTTAACCATTTTCGACGTACTATATATCAAAATGAAGGTATTGACGAGACGAACACATCCATACCTGCCTTGACCCCTAACTCGCCGTGGATTCGCCGGAAAACCCCTCGAAAGTTCCGGCCAACTTTGAACCAAGCTTTCCCGATGTCCAAATTTCTCCAACGAAGTACTCCGAGGCTCCTTAGGACCTCACTAAGACATCTACAAGCTTCAAAATCCCAAAAACAAGCTAGTTTAAGTTTGCATGAATAGTACCTAAATCGGATTACCTCGAATCGACATGAAAACGAAGGATTTCTCACCTGAAAATGGTATGGTTGCACTCGTACGAGCTTCACGAGTTCGATGGTGTCCTTAGTTTCTTCGATCCATCAAGGTTTGGGTGATTTGTGTGTCGTCCGTACGTTTTCAGAAGGAAGAAGAAGAAAGAACGGAGCTTGGGAGAGAGAGAGAGAGAGAGAGAGAGAGACAGAAAAGAGACAGAGGGAGAGGGAATCACGGGAGAGAAAGAGAGTGTGTGAGTGTGTGTGTGGTCCTACAACACTACACCACACAACACAACACGTAACTGTAACGAACTAGGGGTAAAATTGTAATTTCAAATGTACGTTTCGATATTTCCGGGACGGGATGTCACAACTTTGCTCAACCAATCATACCAAATTCACCTTCATGCATCTTGCTGCCCACAGAAGCTAGAAACTATGATCTCAAATCTTCACATTTTCATATGTTTCCCTCATTTTATGGCTTACCTAATGAAGACCCTTTAGCTCATATTAAAGAATTTTACAATGTTGTGAGTGGTTTACCTTTGCAGGGAGTGAGTGAAGCGAATTTGAGGATGAGAGTGTTTCCTTACACCTTGAAAGATAAGGCCAAGAGTTGGTTGATGACTCTAACACCAGGTTCCCTCACCACATGGGATGCCGTGGCTAAGAAGTTCTTGGAGAAGTTCTTTTCCACTCAAAAGACAGCCACATTAAGGGGACAAATCTTCAACTTCAAACAAGATGATGGAGAACCTTTCAATGAGTGTTGGGAGCGTTTTAAAGGCCTCTTGATACAATGTCCACACCATGGGTTACCTTTTCACTTACAAATGCAAATTTTCTATGATGGACTAACCCAAACTTGTCAATCAACTGTTGATAATGCAGCAGGTGGAGCATTGAAGAAAAAGAATGCTCAAGAGTCATATAACATTTATGAGATGTTGGGGTCTAATGCTCAACACAAAGATTTAAGGGGTAAGAAAGTTGGAGTCTATGAAACAAGTTCTAATCATGAGCTTTTGTTGCAGGTAGCTAACCTAGAAAGGAAGCTTGAATCCGTGCTCAACATGGTGCCAAAAACAAATGAAGTGTGTGCCATTTGCAACATACCAAGCCATCCTACTCACCAATGTCCATCTAGGGAGGCTTATCCCGAGTATGTTCAAGAGCAAGTGAACCTAATGAATTCTTACAATCAAAGACCAAGGAATGATATGTATTCCAATACATATAACCCGAGTTGGAGAGACCATCCCAACCTTTCATGGAAGAACAACAATCAATTCCAAACTTTCCAACCAAAACCTGCCACTACCCTTGAGGATACGGTTAAGTTGTTAGCCCAAAACACTTTGCAATTCCAACATTCCACAAATAGCACTCTCCAACAACATTCAGCAGCCCTAACCAAAATGGAGACACAATTGGGGCAGATTGCAGATGCCTTGAACCAAAGAGAGGTTGGGAAATTTCCAAGCCAACCCGTGATACTCCAAAGGAACCAAGAGCAAGCCAAAGCAATCACTACACTTAGAAGTGGTAAGGTTATTGATAATAGAGTTGGCAATGAAGTTACTAATGAATATGATCATGTGAATGCAGGTGTCACTCAAGGAGACAATGAGAAATCAATTGAGGAACCAAGCCATGCCACTTCCTCACTAGAAGCACCAAATCTTCACAAGGCCGAGAAACCTTACACTCCACCAATACCATTCCCTGGAAGACTTGCCAAGAGCAAGCAGGATAAGTCATTTAAAGAGATTTTTGATATACTAAGCAAAGTGAATGTTAATTTACCTTTGCTTGATGTCATTAGGAACATGCCGGCATATGGGAAGTTCTTCAAGGAGTTAAACAGCTATACGAGGAAGTATGGACCACATGAGAAGGTTGTGGTGTCTAAGAATGTGAGTGCAGTTTTGCAAAGAAAACTTCCACCAAAGCTCAAGGATCCAGGCAGTTTCTCTATCAACATCACCATAGGGGACAAGAAAGTAGAGAAGGCAATGCTTGATTTGGGTGCTAGCATCAACTTAATGCCTTATTCAGTGTACCTTCAACTAGGTTTGGGAGATTTGAAAGCCACCACCATTTCATTACAACTTGCAGACAGATCAGTTAAATATCCAAGAGGTATAGTTGAAGATATCCTAGTTCAAGTTGATAAACTAATATTGCCTGCAGATTTTGTAGTGTTGGACATGGAAGAAGCTCCTATACATGATCGTGAGTTGCCTATATTGCTTGGGAGACCCTTCATGGCCACGGCCAAGACCATCATTGATGTGCAAAATGGACTCCTCACTATGACAGTGTTAGGAGAGACAGTTCAATTCAAAGTGTTTGAATCTCTTGCTCATCCTTCTTCATCTCTTGATTGTTATGCCATTGATGTGCTTGATTCACTTGTATTCTCTAAGTTCTTGCAGGCACAATCGAATGAACCCTTACAAACTGTTTTGAGTCAATCTCAAGATGAGTTTGATGAAGAAGATGCACTCATGGAAGAAGTAGCTGCCTTGGAAGCATTGGCATTGTATCCTTTGAATGTTTCACCTATTGTAGAGCCTTTAGAACCATCAATGTCACATCTAACTCCTTCCACTATTAAGGCACCAAAACTTGAACTTAAACCACTTCCACCACATCTAAAATATGCATATCTAGCTGAATTTGAAACTCTTCCAATTATCATAGCTTCTGATCTCACCCCAAATGAAGAAGATAAACTAATTAGGGTGTTAAAAGAGTTCAAATCAGTTTTTGGTTGGTCTATTGCAGATATCAAGGGAATAAGCCTTACCATGTGCATGCATAAGATTCTTTTGGAGGAAAGGGCAAAGTCAACCCGTGAGCCACAAAGAAGACTCAATCCACACATGAAGGAGGTTGTTAGGAATGAGGTGTTGAAATTGTTAGATGTGGGGATCATATATCCCATTTCTGATAGCAAATGGGTGAGTGCTATTCAAGTGGTTCCTAAGAATGTGGGAATCACTGTGATGAGGAATGAAAACAATGAGCTTGTGCCCACAAAGCCCACGGCCAGTTGGCGTGTTTGCACCGATTACAGGAAGTTGAATTCTAGCACTAGAAAAGATTACTTTCCTATGCCTTTCATAGATCAAATGCTTGAGCGATTGGCAGGTTACTCACATTATTGTTTTCTGGATGGATACTCAGGTTACAATCAAATTGCAATCGCTCCGGAGGATCAAGAGAAAACAACCTTTACTTGCCCCTTTGGCACATTTACATACCGGAGAATGCCTTTTGGACTTTGCAATGCTCCAGCAACATTCCAAAGATGCATGTTGGCCATTTTTTCTGACATGGTAGAAAGATTCATTGAGGTATTTATGGATGACTTCTCAGTGTTTGGTTCCTCTTTTGATGAATGTCTTAACCATCTCTCTTTAGTACTTCAAAGATGTCAGGAAACAAATTTGGTTCTCAATTGGGAAAAGTGCCAATTTATGGTAAAACAAGGAATTGTGTTGGGGCATGTAATCTCTAGCAAAGGAATGGAGGTAGACAAAGCCAAAATTGACGTCATCACCAATATGGTAGCCCCCACCACTGTGAAGTGAGTAAGAAGTTTTTTGGGCCATGCGGGTTTTTATCGTCGTTTCATTAAGAACTTTCAATGATCACTCGTCCATTATGCAATCTGTTAGCTAAAGATGTTGTATTTCATTTTGATAAGGCTTGTATGGATGCATTCAATACTTTGAAAAAAGAACTAACCTCGGCCCCTATTATTATGGCACCAGATTGGTCGTTACCTTTTGAATTAATGTGTGATGCCTCTGACTATGCTGTTGGTGCAGTTTTAGGGCAAAGGGTGAACAAGCTTCCACATGTGATCTACTATGCAAGTCGGACTCTGCATGATGCTCAACTTAACTATTCCACAACTGAAAATGAGTTGCTTGCTGTTGTTTTTGCCTTAGAAAAGTTTAGGTCATATCCTGTGGGATCTAAAGTTATTGTGTTTTCTGATCATGCAGCCATTAGGTATTTGATGACAAAGAAGGATGCTAAACCACGCTTGATTAGATGGATACTCTTACTACAAGAGTTTGACTTGGAAATTCGAGATAAGAAGGGCAGTGATAATGTTGTGGCTGACCATTTGTCCAGGCTTAATGAAAACCATGGAGTGGGACAACCTTTGCCCCTAAATGAATCATTTCCAGATGAACAACTCTTTGTTGTTCAAGAAAAAGAACCATGGTATGCGGACTTTGTGAATTATCTTGCCTGTGGTATAATGAGAAATGACCTTTCTTTTCAGGAAAGAAAGAAGTTCTTTGCCATGGTGAAGCACTACGTTTGGGACGAACCATATTTGTTTAAATACTGCCCGGATCAAATCATTAGGAGATGTGTCCCAGAGAGTGAGCAACAAAGCATTCTAACATTTAGCCATACATTGGCGTGTGGAGGACATTTTGGTGCCAAAAAGACATCTCTAAAGGTTTTACAATCTGGTTTCTTTTGGCCTACTTTATTCAAAGATGCGTTTCATTTTTGCTCTAAGTGTGATAGGTGCCAGAAGATGGGGAACATTAGTCGAAGAAATGAAATGCCATTGAACAACATTTTGGTAGTGGAGCTCTTTGATGTTTGGGGAATTGATTTCATGGGACCATTTCCATCCTCTTTTGGCTACTTATACATATTAGTGGCAGTGGATTACGTATCCAAATGGGTTGAAGCCATTACTACAAGAACTAATGATCATAAGGTTGTGTTGAATTTTCTTAAAGATGTGATTTTTTGTAGGTTTGGAACCCCAAGAGCTATTATTAGTGATGGTGGCAGCCATTTCTGCAACAAACCTTTTGAATCCTTGATGAAGAAGTACAACATCAATCACAAAGTGGCAACCCCGTACCATCCTCAAACCTCAGGACAAGTGGAGATTAGCAATAGGGAGATCAAGAACATTTTGATGAAGACTGTGAGCCCTACAAGGAACGATTGGTCATTGAGGTTAAATGATGCACTATGGGCATATAGAACAGCATACAAGACCCCCATTGGCATGAGTCCTTATCGCCTTGTGTTTGGGAAAGCTTGTCATTTGCCAATGGAGCTTGAACACCGTGCATATTGGGCCATCAAGAAGTTCAACTTTGATTACAAAGATGCTGGAATAGCAAGGAAGCTCCAACTTAATGAGTTGGAAGAGCTTAGAAATGAGGCATATGAGAATGCCAAAATCTACAAGGAACGGACTAAGCTCTATCATGACAAGGCCATCCTAAGGAAGGAGTTTCACCAAGGTATGAAAGTACTTTTGTTTGACTCACGTTTGAGACTTTTTCCAGGAAAATTGAAGTCTAGGTGGGTGGGACCATTCAAAGTGCTGCAAACATTTCCCCATGGAGCTGTGGAGATAGAGAACATGAAGAATGGCACCTCTTTTAAAGTCAACGGGCAGCGATTGAAGCCATACTTGGATAAAGTGGAGGAAGAGCAAGTGTATCAAGTCGTAGATGTTCTTGAATTTACAACACCATGAACAAGCTACCATGTCTTGCCTAGACATTAAATAAAGAGCTTGCTAGGAGGCAACCTAGTGTGGTTTGTGTTCTTTCTTTATGTTGTGTTTATTTTGATACCATTCCATATTTTGTGCCTACTTGCATTGCATACAATTTTAAACATCGAGGACAATGTTTAGATTAGGTTTGGGGTGGTTTGGAAGGTTTGTTTTGTGTTTGTGTTTGTTTGAGGTGTTAGTTTTGGTTAAGAGTGTTTTTGCATGCTAATATGAATGTATATGAGGACTATGTTTGAAAACAAACGATTGGGTTGCTATGGAAAAGAGTTGCATCTTATTGTCATTTATAAAGTTATAACTCTTGAAATTATGATCATGGAGGTACCATACTCAAATTCTGGAAGAAGAATAGTGGAGACTACCCTAGTGAGTTATTTTGAGCCTAATTGCTTCTTTGAAAGGGTTTAAAGTGTTTCTACTCCTATCTTTTTCTTTCATTTTCACTTTAAATGATCTCATTAATTCTATTTCGTTTGGATGCTAAAAATCATTCTCCTTTGCAGATACCAGGTATTTAGTATCATTCATGAATGAACTCAATGAGATGATGTTAGGCTATGCATGTTTAACTACTAAAAGGCTTAAATCCTACCCATTTGTGTGCTCCATCCACCCTCGTTGCAGCCAAACACTGTAGCCTAACTCTTTCATCACCCACACCATAATCTACCCATTCTAGCCCATACAAGCCATACCTTATAGTTTGGGGTATACCAATGTGATGAAGACTAAGGGTAAATTGAGCTTAGAACAAGATTGTGGCGTGTACCAAGGACACCTATGTTGAAGAAGTTTCTAAAAATAAAAAAAAAAGAGTCAAAGTGGATACAAGTTCCAAATCCCCTCATTTTAATGCATAGGTCCTGGACGCCAAAAACAAAGAAAAAGAAGACAAATGCAAGTGAAGAGCATGATCCTCAAGAACACTTTGGTATGCCCCAAGCTCTAGTATTTCATATCACTTCTTTCGTAACCTATAACCTAAGCCTTACAGTACAATCTTGAGAAAGACCTAGCTGATCATTGAGGATGTATTCATGATGTGATGGTAAGTGTGTGTGTTATCTATATTCTTAGCATTTGATTCATTTCATGAGATCTACTCAGAAATTGTGCTTTCATTTCAGATTTCATATGTGAGAATTTTGATTCCCTTTGCATAAATTCACTCATATATGGTTGTGGAGAGATTAAAACCTTAGGATCTGAGTGAAAATTTTGAGTGAATTCTGTGAGGAGTAGACTTGAGGCGAATTCTATCTGAAGCATTTGGGTATGGTGACCTTGAAGTTGTAAGACATGGAGAAATATCTTTATACGTTACAATGGATACGATTCTTTGAAGTGGCAATCTTTTGAGTTGAATGAATGACAAAATCTTCATTGGTTCTTATTAGTTTGTTTAAAGCATGTTTTAACCAAGTTGTTTGCAGATTTTGTAAATGTTTGAGGGTGTCATCACTGTAAACCCTCAGGAGACACAACTCCTCCAACTAGGGACACCTAGGGGTTCAAAGGCTTGTTGCACATGCTCAGTGCAATCGTTTGGCCAGCGAAAGTGGTTTAGTTAGATGTTTGTATTTTGTGTGTTTTAGTTTTAAGTTTGCTCGAGGACTAGCAAAAACCAGGTTTGGGGGTATTTGATAAGTCATATTTTGCATGCATGTATATCTTTCTTATTTGGCGTTTTTGTATTGTTTTTGGATTAAACTAGTTGCATTTTACATTATTTGGTGTTAGTGTGCAGTCAAGTGTGTATTTGGATCAAAGGGAAGGCAAATGAAGTAAAAACCATTCCTTTTGGTAGCTGAGCATTATTCCAAACATGGAGAGGATTCTAGGGATTTAAATTGAAGTCCAAATGAAGAACCTAGGAGACGTTTGAATGCTGGAATTTCAGGAAATGATGTGGAAGTGTTAAGTGGTGCAATTCGGCTATATTGAGTGATTCTAAATAAAACAAGCATTGAAGTCAGATTATGTGGTTTCAACACCAAAACATGCATTCACATGCATGTTCAAACACCTTGCCGAGCACTCACATGCATTCCCAACACCTAAACAGATCACCTTTGCATTTCCTACTCCTTCATGTCCATCCCGTGCAATTCCATACCATTTCCAGATTATTATAACCAATTTCAGGTTCCCCACTTCATGCTTGCAGACATTCCACATGCATCTTGATTAAATATACCACATACCTGCAGATCATGTCCATTCCTTGCATCCTTTATTCCAGAAATTCACTCATTCCATCATTCCATGCCGTGTGCTCTCTTCACCTTTCCAGAATTTGTACAAACAATTCACCTTTGCAGATTCCACTCACTTGTTGCAGCAGGGACACATGCATTTTGATTAAACAAACCACACACTTGCAGACCCTGTCCATGCCGTGCGACCAACACCTCAGAAACCCATTCAATTCCAGCTCATTGGATGCTATTCCATCTCACTTGTGCAGATTGAGATCCAATCTGAATGTTAGAGCCAGATTCAGAAATTCACTAAGGGAGACTCACTCATTTCTCTTTCGGAATTATTCTATTACACACACCATTCTTGCACCACTTCTGATCATCATCCACACTCATTCTCCCTCCCCATTCCATTGCATTCGGCATTCCTTTCCTTTCACAGAAACTGTCCATTTTCTCTACAATTCACAGAACCTGTTCTTCAACCAGTCCATTACACACCCATAACCTCTCCCATTTCACTCCATTCTCTGTCCATTTTCTGTCCCAAGGGCAGAAACCATTCAACCAAGCCATTCTACCTTCATCCGCACCACATTTGGAGAAGCAACACCAAGGAACTCTTCAAGGACTTCAACATCAGTTTTGCTTCAAGGGTTTCTCCTTCTTAATCTTATGTTCACTCATGTTATTTATTTTTATGTTAAACCTTTGTAAACATGAAGTGTAACTAATCTTCCTCTAGGGATTCGATGTAACCTTGCAAAGTTTGCCATGTAATTAAGTTAGAATGCTCAGTTTGTCCATCTATTTCTTGTTTCATTTTCTGTTTTAATGGTGACTTAGTGTGTTGATTTTAATGTTTGATCATCATTTGAATTAATCACAAAGTTGTGTAGCCAAGATTAGAACATACATCATGCATAATCTTGGTAGATATGTGAATGAATGAATGGAGTGTTTAGCACACATCCTGCCGAGTTATTCCCTTTGGTTTTATGAAAGTTTCTTGTACATTACATAATCTTGATTATGAACCAAAGTTGCACATCACAATTAGGTTCATGATTAGAGACATTTGATCAAATCCACACATCATATGGTTGATCATATCCAAGTGAAACAAACTCAAGAAATAGGTAGATGAATGAGTACAAACTAACTTGACAAACATGGACTTAGTTGAGCAATGGTGAAACCGAATCCCTAGCTTCATTTCCATTGATACTATCCCATTACATTAGTTGTTGATTCATTTATTTGTGTTTACTTCATTTTCTCATGCTTTCAAGTTACAACAACAAATCTGTCTATTTAGACTAGTTTGATTCATTTCCAAATCTGCCTAGTTTGTTTAGTTTGATTCATTTCTTAGAGTTCTTGCAAAACAAGTAGTTACATAGGTCCAATTAGTCCCTGCGGATTCGACACCCTTGCTTGTGCCATTATACTAAATATATTCTAGCATTAGGAAGGAATTATACATCAAGTGGAGATTAGCAATAGGGAGATCAAGAACATCTTGATGAAGACTGTGAGCCCTACAAGGAAGGATTGGTCATTGAGGTTAAATGATGCACTATGGGCATATAGAACAGCATACAAGACCCCCATTGGCATGTGTCCTTATCGCCTTGTGTTTGGGAAAGCTTGTCATTTGCCAATGGAGCTTGAACACCATGCATATTGGGCCATCAAGAAGTTCAACTTTGATTACAAGGATGCTGGAGTAGCAAGGAAACTCCAACTTAATGAGTTGGAAGAACTCAGAAATGAAGCATATGAGAATGCCAAAATCTACAAGGAACGGACTAAGCTCTATCATGACAAGGCCATCCTAAGGAAGAAGTTTCACCAAGGTATGAAGGTACTTTTGTATGACTCACGTTTGAGACTTTTTCCAGGAAAACTGAAGTCTAGGTGGGTGGGACCATTCAAAGTGCTGCAAACATTTCCCCATGGAGCTGTGGAGATAGAGAACATGAAGAATGGCACTTCTTTTAAAGTCAACGGGCAGCGATTGAAACCATACTTGGATAAAGTGGAGGAAGAGCAAGTGTATCAAGTCGTAGATGTTCTTGAATTTACAATACCATGAACAAGCTACCATGTCTTGCCTAGACATTAAATAAAGCGCTTGCTAGGAGGCAACCTAGTGTGGTTTGTGTTCTTTCCTTATTTTGTGTTTATGTTATTACCATTCCATATTCTTTGCCTAATTGCATTGCATACAATTTTAAACATCGAGGACAATGTTTAGGTTAGGTTTGGGGGTGGATGGAAGTTTTTTTTGTGTGTGTTATGTTTATTTGAGGTGTTAGTTTCGGTTAAGAGGTGTTAGTTTCGGTTAAGAGTGTTTTTGCATGCTAATACGAATGTATATGAGGATTATGTTTGGAAACAAACGATTAGGTTGCTATGGAAAAGAGTTGCATCTTGTTGTCATTTATAAAGCTATAACTCTTGAAATTATGATGATAGAGGTACCATACTCAAATTCTGGAAGAAGAACAGTGGAGACTACCCTAGTGAGTTATTTTGAGCCTAATTGCTTCTTTGAGAGGGTTTAAAGTGTTTCTACTCCTATCTTTTTCTTTCAATTTCACTTTAAATGATCTCATTACTTCTATTTTGATTGGATGCTAAGAATTACTCTCTTTGCAGATACCATGTGTTTAGTATCATTCATGAATGAACTCAATGAGACGATGTTAGGCTATGCATGTTTTAACTACTAAAAGGCTTAAATCCCATCCCTTTGTGTGCTCCATTCACCCTTGTTGCAGCCAAACACGCTAGCCCAATTCTTTCAGCACCCACACCATACTCTACCCATTCTAGCCCATTACAAGCCATACCTTATAGTTTGGGGAATACCAAGGTGATGTAGACTAAAGGTAAATTGAGCTTAGAACAAGATTGTGGCATGTACCGAGGGCACCTATGTTGAAGATGCTTCTAAAAAAAAAAGTTATAAAAAAAAAAGAAGAGAATTAAAATGGATACAAGTCCCAAATCTCCTCATTATAAGACATAGGGCCTGGATGCCAAAAACAAAGAAGAAAGAAAACAAATGCAAGTGAAGAGCATGATCCTCAAGAACACTTTGGTATGCCTCAAACTCTAGTATTTCATATCACTTCTCTCGTAACCTATAACCTAAGCCTTACATTACAATCTTGAGAAAGACCTAGCTGATCATTGAGGATGTATTCATGGGTGATGGTAAATGTGTGTGTTATCTATATTCTTAGCATTTGATTCATTTCATGAGATCTACTCAGAAATTGTGCTTACATTCCAGATTTCATATGTGAGAATTTTGATTCCCTTTATATAATTTCACTCATATATGGTTGTGGAGGGATTAAACCTTAGGATCTGAGTGAAAAATTTGAGTGAAATCTGTGAGGAGTAGAGTTGAGGCGAATTCTACCTGAAGCATTTGGGTATGGTGACCTTGAAGTTGTAAGACATGGAGAAATATCTTTATACGTTACAATTGATACGATTCTTTGAAGTGGAAATTTTTTGAGTTGAATGAATGACAAAATCTTCATTGGTTCTTATTAGTTTGTTTAAAGCATGTTTTAACCAAGTTGTTTGCAGATTTTGTAAATGTTTGTGGGTGTCATCACTGTAAGCCCTCAGGAGACACAACTCCTCCAACTAGGGACACCTAGAGGTTCAAAGGCTTGTTGCACATGCTCAGTGCAATCGTTTGGCCAGCGAAAGTGGTTTAGTTAGATGTTTGTGTTTTGTGTGTTTTAGTTTTAAGTTTGCTCGAGGACTAGCAAAAACCAGGTTTGGGGGTATTTGATAAGTCACACTTTGCATGCATTTATATCCTCCTTATTTGGCGTCTTTGTGATTGTTTTAGATTGAACTAGTTGCATTTTACATTATTTGGTGTTAGAGTGCAGCCAAGTGTGAATTTGGATCAAAGGGAAAGCAAATGAAGTAAAAACATTCCAGAAAAGATGTGAAGTGTTAAGAGATGCAATTCGGCCATATTGGGTGATTTTAAACAAGGCAAAAACATTGAAGTCAATTATGTGGTTCCAACACCAAAACATGCATTCACATGCATGTTCACAACCTTGGCCGTGCATTCCACTACTTGTCCATCTCCCTTGTGCACCAAAACCATCCACTTCCATTACTTAATCTACTCAGCCACATTTTCACCATGATCACAACCTGGCCGTGCACTCCCATATGATTGCAAATCAGATTATACACTTCTAAACACCAAACATGCAGTCACATGCATGATAACATTCATTCCGTGCATTCCATTACCTTCCTCATACTTCATCTTTGCAGAAATCCACATGCTTGCACATTTCCCTTTTGTTATTCACCCATTATTCCAGAAAATCACTCATTCCTTGTTCATGCCGTGTGCTTTATTCCCATTTCCAGATTTGTACAAACAATTTCTGGTGCTCCAATTCACCTTTGCAGGTTCCACTCACTTGTTGCAGCAAGGGCACATGCTTCTTTAAATACATTAACACATACTTGCAGATCTTGTCCATGCCATGCGTCCACTACCTCAGAAACCCATCATTCCAGCTGACTTATGCTCTGCCATCTGAGTTAAACAAATTCCAGATCCAATCTGAATGTTGGGGACACATTCCTTTCTATAAAACAAGTCTCACTTCACCAAGAGGGGGTGCCGCAGGTTCTTATTCATTTTTCAGTCCATTACACACGCAAAAACCTCTCCCATTTCACTTCATTTTCTCTCCATTTCTGTCCCAAGGGCAGAAACCATTCAACCATAACCAATATACCTTCATCCGCACCACATTTGGAACACCAACACCGAAGGCACTCTTCAAGGAATTCAACCTCAGTTTTTGCTTCAAGGGTTTCTTCTTATTAATTCTATGTTCATTCATGTTTTATATTTTTATGTTAAATCTTTCGTAAACATGAATTGTAACTAATCCTCCTCTAGGGATTCGATGTAACCTTGCAAAGTTTGCCATGTAATTAAGTTAGAATGCTCAGTTTGTCCATCTATTTCTTGTTTCATTCTCTGATTTAATGGTAACTTAGTGTGTTGATTTTAATGTTTGATCATCATTTGAATTAATCACTAAGTTGTGTAGCCAAGATTAAAGCACACATCATGCATAATCTTGGTAGATATGTGAATGAATGAAGGGAATGTTTAGCAAACATCCTGCCGAGTTTTTCCCTTTGGTTTTATGAAAGTTTCTTGTGCATTACATACTCTTGATTATGAACCAAAATTGCACATCACAACTAGGTTCATGATTAGAGACATTTGATCAAACCCACACATCATATGGTTGATCATGTCCAAGTGAAACAAACTCAAGAAATAGGTAGATGAATGAGTACAAACTAACTTAACAAACATGGACTTGGTTTAGCAATGGTGAAACCGAATCCCTAGCTTCATCTCCATTGGTACTATCTCATTTTATTAGTTGTTGAGTCATTTATTTGTGTTTACTTCACTTTCTTATACTTTCAAATTACAACAACAAATCTGCCTATTTAGACTAGTTGATTCAATTCTTAATCTGCCGAGTTTTGGTTAGTTCGATTCATTTCTTAGAATTCTTGCAAAACAAGTAATTACATAGGTCCAATTAGTCCCTGTGGATTCGACACCCTTGCTTGTGCCATTATACTAAACATATTCTAGCATTAGGAAGGAATATTACATCAACATCTCCACATATGTTATACTTGCATAATAAAAAGATTTCCAATTGCGTTTCAATAAACCATGAATTCTCAATGCTCCAAGTTAATTAGATCCGCTTAAATTAACCTTCAAATCTTCCTAACGTTATTGAATTGGATGATTGCATACGACAACCCAAAACATTCCCCACAAGTCCCCTACATGATTGCATAATAGAGATACAAGCAAGAATCATTACGCTCTATGAAAATTATAAGTGTTGACGAGGCATTCGTTACTATGGAATACGCATGAAACTTATGCCAAGAATTCGTTTAACGCGATTGTTTATAAGCAACCTCCACTACTAATGAATATAAGTTCGTAACTATTAGGTGAAACTCACTTATATTCTAGCGTCATATTCATGCATGAAAATTAAGTGTGCACTCTCAATAAACATACATAAATAAGTTATCAATCAAACGGTTAAACAAATTGAATCCACAACTTATGAAACGCAATTAGAAGTAATCAAATCAAAATGCAAGCATAAACATATATTTCGAATTCCCCCCTAGCCAAGGGGGGTTTAGTTCCTCGTAACTTTGAAATCAAAGAAACACCTAAACATTCCAACAACTCAAACTTGAATTGTATGAACGTTTAGGTCCTCTTCTCTTCCTCGTTGTTGTAGCACAAGGTCTAAGGTGAGTTTGATGCTGTGAATGGTTTAGAATGATAGGTTTTGTGGGATGGTGAAGGAAGTGATGGTGTTTGGATTGATAAGGAACTCACGGCCCAAGGGGTTTGTTGCTTGGTGAATTTCTGATTGTATGGAAGAATGAATGAGAATGTATGAATGTTGTGTGAAGTGTGTATGGTATTTATAGGAAGAAAGAGAGGGAACATGACAGCTAGGAACTTGGTGGAAATCTGAAATGGTGATGGGAGATGCATGTGGCTGATTTATGCATGTGATTAAAGGGTGGGAATGCATGTGCTTTGACAGAAATGAAAGGGAATGCATGTGCAGTGAGTGTGGAGTGAATGATTGAATGCATGTGGCTGATAGGTATGAATGATTATGGTTGCATGTGGGTGGAAATGCATGTGGAATTAAAACTAGAGTGAATGATGATGAATGCATGTGGATTAAAGAGAGAGAATGTGGTGTAATGATGAAGTGGAATAAGTGCATGTGGATGTGGCTGATTTGATTTATGGAAGATGCATGTGGATTAAAGATGAGTGAATGATTATGGGTGCATGTGGATGAATGTGCATGCGCAAGGTTGTTGTTGTGATAAGTGATAAGTGTATGGTTATGATAAGTGTATGATATGATAAGTGAATGATATGATAAGTGAATGATAAGATAAGTGAATGATAAGATAAGTGAATGATATGATAAGTGGTGAATGATAAGTGGTGAATGATATGTGATAGGAGCATATTTATGCGACTTAAATGGCTTGTTCTCGTACATTTACGTTATGTTTCTTTAGTTATTTTAGTACTTTAAGCTATTTTCGTGTGTTTGTAGGTCCAAAGGGCTAAAGGAGCAAAAAGATGCATTTTGGAGACTTTTGGAGCACTTTTGGGCTAAGGACGGATAGCTTATGCTTGAAGCCAAAGTGTTGGACGAAATTGAAGACCTAATTGGAGCCAAAGTGTTGGAACCTTGTTCTCTTTAGTTTTAGGACATTTAAACCTTTCCTAATCCCAATCATGCCATGCATAACACACATCCATTCTAACACATTGTCATTGCACATGCATTTCCTTCATTAGTTAACCCACATGCACTTATCACTTATCATCACCACATATCATATCACTTAATCACTTATCACTTATCATCACCACTTAACCACTTATCATATCATAACCACATATCATATCACTTATCACTTATCACTTAACATATCATCCACCTACTTCACCTACAACATCCACCTACTTCACCTACAACATCCACTTCACCTACAACATCCACCTACTTCACCTACAACATCCACCTACTTCACCTACAAATGACATAGCCATATGTTCCCTCCACTACTCCTATAAATACCCTTGCATTCATTCATTCATGGACATCTCATTTCATACACAACACATTACAAACACATTCTCCCTTCCCTAGCCGTGAGCTTCCCATCTCTCCCCTTATAATCCAAACACCATTTTTCCATTCCCCTTCCACTTCTCCACCACTCCTCTTCCATTCCACACTTCCATCCCCCAAACCAATTATCCCTAGACCTTATGCTACAATAAAGAGGAAGAGAAGAGAGCCTAAACGTTCATACAATTCAAGTTTGAGTTGTTGGAATGTTTAGGCGTTTCTTTGATTTCAATGTTTAATTTCAATTCTCTTTGTTTTGTATGAGGAACTAAACCCCCCTTTAGCTAGGGGGTGATTCGAAATATATGTTTATGCTTGCATTTTGATTTGATTACTTCTAATTACGTTTCATAAGTTGTGAATTCAATTTGTTTAACTGTTTTATTGATAACCTATTTATGTATGTTTATTGAGAGTGCACACTTAATTTTCATGCATGAATTTGACGCTAGAATATAAGTGAATTTCACCTAATCGTTATGAACTTATATTCACAAGTAGTGGAGGTTGCTTATAAACAATCGCGTTAGACGAATTCTTGGCATAAGTTTCATGCAATCATAGTAACGAATGCCTCGTCAACACTTATAGTTTTCAAAGAACTTAATGATTCTTGCTTGTATCTCTATTATGCAATTCATGTAGGGAACTTGTGAGGAATGCTTTGGGTTGTCGTATGCAATCATCCAATTCATTAACTTAAGGAAAACTTGACGGTTAATTTAAGCGGACCTAATTAACTTGGAGTGTTGAGAATTAATGATTTATTGAAATGCAATTGGAAATCGTTTTATTATGCAAGTATAACATGTATGGAGATGAACCCCTTAGCTAGCATTCATCCATTCAATTCCATCACATTCATATTTACATTCTGTCTAGTTTATTAACTTGTTTCGTTATTTCAATTTTCGTAAAACCTAAACCCCCCTTTACTTTCTTGTTCTTTAATGCTTAGAATCTGTTTAGTTTATGTTTTAAAGTATTTTTGAATTCTTTGAGTCTAGTTTAGTGTTTTATATTGTGTTTTTATGTTTTTGAGTCAAATCCAAGTGATTAACAATCCCTCCTAATCCCCGGTCCAGAACGATCCCTACTTGCACATATACTACAATTTGACGAAAAGAGGGTTTAATTTGTGTGCGTATAAATCTCGCATCAAATTTTGGCGCCGTTGCCGGGGATTAGAAAATTTGCTAATCCCTTGGATTGTTTTATTTTCGTTTGTTTTTATTTTATTCCAGATTCTTATGTTATTTTGTTTCTTGTTCTAGGTACTAGTTTATGACTCGGAGTTCTCATCCGATTCGTGAACGTATCCTGGAGTGATTGGGTTCTTCGTCCGGCTGCAAGACGTAAAAGAAAGCGCTACTTGGGAGGCAACCCAATGCATTTTTGAAAAAAAAAAAAAAAAAAAAAAAAAAAAAAAAAAAAAATAATAATAATAATAAAAGTGGCGAGGCTTCACAAAGGTTGTTTACTTAAAGACCCACTACGTGGCAAAACTCTTGAAGCGGAAGGCATCGAGACGGAAGGCATCGGGGCAGAAGACATAGGAGCGGAAGGCATCGGAGCTAGAGGCATCGAAGATAGAGCAATCGAGGCCTCAATACTTGGCCAAACGCTGGATGATCCAGGAAAAAGGTGCCTCTGGAGGAAAGACGAAAACCTTTGACGGTCACTTTGAATCCGACCTTCAGACTCTTGCAGTTCATCAAGCTTCCTCTTCATGCCCGTCGAATAGTTGTTGGCAAGCACGTGCAAACTTCTATTCTCATGCTTAAGCAGTTTGATCTCCTGCTTAAGACTTTCCACCTCTGCCATCAATGATTCCACCTGACGGGAGCGGGCAAGCAGGCGTTGGCCCATGTTGGACACAGAACTCGCACACTGAACACTAAGTGCGAGGGACTCTTGAACGGCCAACTCATCGGACCGTCCTGACAGCAGCCTACTATCTTTTGGAGTGAGGAGGTTCCTAGCTACTATTGTAGCTGTTGTGGCGTCCTGCATCACGGAGTCTTCACCTGTGAGAGGACCGTTAGAAGATAAGAAAGAAGGGCGCCATACGTTACCTTGACGCGGCGCGCCCGTATCACTGCTAAGGCTCAATTCCAAGCTAAGGTTCGATGGGTTTGCCATTTTTCAAAAGTGTTCAAAGAGAGGGGCGGATGGAGTTAATTCTCAAAGGGCCGGAGTCGATTTTCAAGAATGGGAATTCTTCAGAGTGTGTTTGTTGTGGTGATCGATAGCTCTATAAAAACCAAGGCGACGCGTCCACCGATTCGAAAAGCCGGAATTTCCGGGGTAATTTAGGCGACGCGTTCTCGGCTTTTCAGAAGACGCGTTCAACTTTGTCAAAAGATTTCTGACAAAGCTGAAAACACGTGGAGGCCATCATCGCAACTACACATCTTTAGCCGACAAGCGCAAAGTTCGGCGACGCTTTCTCTGCTTTTCAGAAGACGTGTGCAGCTTTGTCAAAAGGAGCCGCATCTGCACTACCACGTGTCGTTCAGAAAGCGAAGGGGCGTCGTTCAGAAATCGAAGGGGCGCCTGCTCAGAAATCGAAGAGGCGTATTCAAAGATCGAAGAGGCGCCACTATTTCAAAAAGCCGGATTTGCGGGATCAAAACGTTTGTCGACAAGGGTAAAAAGTACCACCACTTGATATTATCTCTATATATGTCGACCTTCGTCTTTTATGGCAAGGCAAACCTGAAGAAAATGCCCAACTCTCCCTCACCTCTGAGGGCGCACTCCCAGCAAAGCCTTTCGAAATACTCAATTCTTTCTTCTTCCCCAAAGATGATACCAGATGCCTGGAGTACATATGACCCAGGAGAAAACGGCGGATTGAAGCATGTGCTGATTCATTCACCGCTTCTTCAAAGCAAAGGTATCTCATATCATCAAGGTCAAAAGCAAAAATATCTCATATCATGCTCTTTCCCTGTCTTTTTCTTTGTTCTTGTTCTTACTTGCATGGCAAAGTAAAAGAAGCAATCAGCCGGCACTTGGAGTCAGTCTACCGATCTGGAGCCAACTGCCTGGAATCTATTCCTGATTGCTTACCTAGCGTTGCTCTCGAGTAGTCATCTTCAACGGTTGATACACTTCCAGAGAAGGGACCACTCCTGCAAAGATTGAACAAAGAAACAGATAGCAAGAGGAAGCTCAGACCTTCAGGGGAGACACTAAAGGGAATCCTGCTGCCCAGTTCAAGAGTAGCACAAAGGAAAATCAATGATGGGCGGAAACCAGTTCAAGAGTAAGCCTGTGGAATCACCAAGATCATGCCTCAATACAATCACCAAGGAGAAGAGGGAATTTACACTCCATAACCAGATTTGCGTCCCTAAACTCTTCTCTTTGTTAATTACATTCTGCCATGTTTAGTATGTTTAGTTGCTTTTTGTGTGTTTACTTATGTTTTGTGTGAACCATATGCTTAAAACATTGAGGACAATGTTTGATTTAAGTATGGGGGGGGGGGGGTAACTAAGTATATTTAATGCAAATTCGTGGGATTTTATCACCCATAACTTCAAATGTTGTTCCTTGCTGTTTTAAGGTGTTTTTAAGTTGTTTTAGAGTGTTTTAGTGTGTTTTGTTTTATAATTCGAAAATCCCATAAAAATTTGAAAAATTGTTTTGAAAAACCCAAAAAGAGTTGTTTTAAGAGTCGTTTTTGTGTGTTTGTGTCTTAGGGTACCTTCCAACACAATGATAAGGATTTGGTTTATAATTGCATGACGGTTAGAAAGAGTTATAAACATAGAGAAAAGTTTGATTTACTCTTGGTATATGCTTGGTTATGGTTATAATGTATGACTTCACATGCAATCATAAAAGAAAAAAATTCATTTTTGTAACATGCTTGAAGGAAGGAACTCAAACAAACGCTACAACCCTGAGAGACTTGAGCCTATAACGTTCTTTGGAGAGTATAATCTGTGATTTCTTGTTTTCTAAAGTCGTTGCATGATCTCATTATTCTTTGCTTGGTTACTACTTAGAAGGCGTTTCATCATATAGTTCCAAATGCTAGAACTCATGCCCATTTCATTCAAAGCATGTTATTGATTTGCATAACACATATTCAAGAAGAAGTTGTGTAGTGACCACCACCATAGCCAAATAGCCTTACTTCCCATACTTCGTATATGTTGTAAGTTTTAACCCCGTTGAGCCTCGTTTTGCCTTTATTCCTTGTTTACCCACATCACCCCTTACCTAGCTTAGAGTAGGACTTTCCTATACCCTTGTTCTTAAAGTTTAGTGAGCATGACTTAAATGAATTCCTTTTGAGTTACATTATGCAAGAAAATGAGTGTGGGGGAGTAAAAGTTTGTTCTTACGTTTATATGTATGTTTTGAGATTCAAAAGAAAAAGAAGAAGAAAAGAAAAAAAAAAAAAAAAAAAAAAAAAAAAAAAAAAAAAAAAAGGAGTGAAAATAAGTAAGAATGAACTCACGAGCGTTGATGGTTGAAGAAAGGGTCCAAAAAGTTGAATATGGCCCTAAGTTTTGTGTGATTTTCCCTTGGGTGTTCAAAGTTGACTTCTGCGTTCTTAAGGGAATTCTAAGTGCCTAATTCAATACTTTGCTCACTATTGCTTTAAGAATGTTTGTTTATCCTTCACCTTTCATTGTTAGCCAATACCCTAGCCCCGTTACTACCCTTTGACTTCTATATTGAGTGTTATGTATTTCAATTGTGGAGTTTGAACTTGGTATGAGCTTATGGTGTCACTGGTTCTCGCGTCTAAGTAGTAGCATTCCATTCATGAGATCATATCTAAACATGCTTATTAACTCCAGAAAATGCTTTCCTTATTATAACATATGTGAGTGTTCGTCTACATGTTTACATCAATCTTCTCACATATACCTAGTGTAGGGTGTGTAGTCAGAAAATCTGTGTGAAAAACGAGAATACATCTAGTAAGAAATTGAGGGAATTCTCTAAAGGCATGTTACTACATTTGAAATGTGTTTTAATTGCTTAATTGTGAACTAGTATGTGGTGACTATGATTAAGAATGTACTTAAGTGTAAAGATGGCTCAAATCTGTGAGAATAATGATTTTTAACTTGTCATGTGCATTGGAAGTCCCTGATACGATTGTTGGAAGGTGTAGGTTGTGTTTTGTTCTTTTTGTTTTGTTTTTCTGTTTTGCTCGAGGACTAGCAAAAGCTAAGTGTGGGGGTATTTGATAGGAGCATATTTATGCGACTTAAATGGCTTGTTCTCGTACATTTACGTTATGTTTCTTTAGTTATTTTAGTACTTTAAGCTATTTTCGTGTGTTTGTAGGTCCAAAGGGCTAAAGGAGCAAAAAGATGCATTTTGGAGACTTTTGGAGCACTTTTGGGCTAAGGACGGATAGCTTATGCTTGAAGCCAAAGTGTTGGACGAAATTGAAGACCTAATTGGAGCCAAAGTGTTGGAACCTTGTTCTCTTTAGTTTTAGGACATTTAAACCTTTCCTAATCCCAATCATGCCATGCATAACACACATCCATTCTAACACATTGTCATTGCACATGCATTTCCTTCATTAGTTAACCCACATGCACTTATCACTTATCATCACCACATATCATATCACTTAATCACTTATCACTTATCATCACCACTTAACCACTTATCATATCATAACCACATATCATATCACTTATCACTTATCACTTAACATATCATCCACCTACTTCACCTACAACATCCACCTACTTCACCTACAACATCCACTTCACCTACAACATCCACCTACTTCACCTACAACATCCACCTACTTCACCTACAAATGACATAGCCATATGTTCCCTCCACTACTCCTATAAATACCCTTGCATTCATTCATTCATGGACATCTCATTTCATACACAACACATTACAAACACATTCTCCCTTCCCTAGCCGTGAGCTTCCCATCTCTCCCCTTATAATCCAAACACCATTTTTCCATTCCCCTTCCACTTCTCCACCACTCCTCTTCCATTCCACACTTCCATCCCCCAAACCAATTATCCCTAGACCTTATGCTACAATAAAGAGGAAGAGAAGAGAGCCTAAACGTTCATACAATTCAAGTTTGAGTTGTTGGAATGTTTAGGCGTTTCTTTGATTTCAATGTTTAATTTCAATTCTCTTTGTTTTGTATGAGGAACTAAACCCCCCTTTAGCTAGGGGGTGATTCGAAATATATGTTTATGCTTGCATTTTGATTTGATTACTTCTAATTACGTTTCATAAGTTGTGAATTCAATTTGTTTAACTGTTTTATTGATAACCTATTTATGTATGTTTATTGAGAGTGCACACTTAATTTTCATGCATGAATTTGACGCTAGAATATAAGTGAATTTCACCTAATCGTTATGAACTTATATTCACAAGTAGTGGAGGTTGCTTATAAACAATCGCGTTAGACGAATTCTTGGCATAAGTTTCATGCAATCATAGTAACGAATGCCTCGTCAACACTTATAGTTTTCAAAGAACTTAATGATTCTTGCTTGTATCTCTATTATGCAATTCATGTAGGGAACTTGTGAGGAATGCTTTGGGTTGTCGTATGCAATCATCCAATTCATTAACTTAAGGAAAACTTGACGGTTAATTTAAGCGGACCTAATTAACTTGGAGTGTTGAGAATTAATGATTTATTGAAATGCAATTGGAAATCGTTTTATTATGCAAGTATAACATGTATGGAGATGAACCCCTTAGCTAGCATTCATCCATTCAATTCCATCACATTCATATTTACATTCTGTCTAGTTTATTAACTTGTTTCGTTATTTCAATTTTCGTAAAACCTAAACCCCCCTTTACTTTCTTGTTCTTTAATGCTTAGAATCTGTTTAGTTTATGTTTTAAAGTATTTTTGAATTCTTTGAGTCTAGTTTAGTGTTTTATATTGTGTTTTTATGTTTTTGAGTCAAATCCAAGTGATTAACAATCCCTCCTAATCCCCGGTCCAGAACGATCCCTACTTGCACATATACTACAATTTGACGAAAAGAGGGTTTAATTTGTGTGCGTATAAATCTCGCATCAATATGTAATGATATGTGGGAGTGTGGCTGAAATGAAGAAGTGGAATGTTGGAATGTTATGCACGGCTAAGGATATAGGAAAGGTTTAAATGTCCTAAAACTAAAGGGAACAAGGTTCCAACACTTTGGTCTTCAATTAGGTCTTCAATTTCGTCCAACACTTTGGCTCCAAGCATAAGCTATCCATCCTAAGCCCAAAAGTGCTCCAAAAGTCTCCAAAATGCATCTTTTTGCTCCTTTAGCCCTTTGGACCTACAAACACACGAAAATAGCTTAAAGTACTAAAATAACTAAAGAAACATAACGTAAATGCACGAGAACAAGCCATTTAAGTCGCATGAATATGCTCCTATCACATTCCATCCTTTAATTCACCCACATGCACTCATAATCATTCACACCTTGCATTCACATGCATTTCCAACCTAATCACTCACCCACACAATCTGCAATCATTCAAACAAACACCATCATTGCCGTGCATCCCATTCCATCTCCCATTTCAGATTGCATTTCATTCATTCCAACCAAGCCACATGCACTCCCTTTAAATATATTCAACCTAGCTGTCATTCCACTTCATTGCACATGCATTCCCTTCATAAATAATTCACATGCATTCATCATCATTCCCCCTTTAATCCACATGCTCTCCCATTTCAGATTACATTACCATTCACCACAGAAAAACACCATCATTGCCGTGGCTTACATGCACTCCCATCCTTTACCATTTCAGCCACATGCATTCATACAAAGCTTTAATCCACATGCATTTCCACCTAGCTTTCCACCTCACAACCACCAGAAATCAACCAAAACCATGCATTCCCTTTCATTTCTGTAAAAGCACATGCACTCCTACCCTTTAATCACATGCATAAATCAGCCACATGCATCTCCCATCACCATTTCAGATTTCCACCAAGCTCCTAGCTGTCATGTTCCCTCTTTTTCACCTATAAATAAGCATCCATTACACCTCAATTCTTATTCATTCTCATTCATACACATTTCAGTCACAACACACTTCCATTTCAGAAATTCATCCATTGTACATACCACAAACACTTCCCCCTTTGTGCCGTGAGTCTCCCACACTCTTCCATATTCGAAAACACCATCCTTCCATTTCCACCACTCCTCTTCCATTCCTCCACCACTCCCCAAACCATTCACACCATCAAACTATCCTTAGACCTTGTGCTACAACGAAGAGGAAGATAAGAGGGCCTAAACGTTCATATAATTCAAGTTTGAGTTGTTGGAATGTTTAGGTGTTTCTTTGATTTCAATGTTTAATTTCAATACTCTTTGTTTTGTACGAATGAGGAATGGAAGAGAAGAGGGCCTAAACGTTCATACAATTCAAGTTTGAGTTGTTGGAATGTTTAGGTGTTTCTTTGATTCTCTTTGTTTTGTACCATGAGGAACTAAAACCCCATTGGCTAGGGGGTAATTCGAAATATATGTTTATGCTTGCATTTTGATTTGATTACTTCTAATTGATTTGAGTCTTCACCTGTAAGAGGATCGTTAGAAGATAAGAAAGAAGGGCGCCATACGTTACCTTGACGCGGCGCGCCCGTATCACTGCTGAGACTCAATTCTAAGCTAAGGTTCGATGGGTTTGCCATTTTTCAAAAGTGTTCAAAGAGAAGGGGTGGATGGAGTTAAAATTTCAAAGGGCCGGAGACGATGTTCAAGAATGGGAAATCTTCAGAGTGTGTATGTTGGCGGTGATCGATACCTCTATAAGAAGCCAAGGCGACGCGTCCACCGATTTGCGTCCCTAACCTATCTCTTTATTGCTATTACTTTGCCATTTGTGTTATGTTTGCTAGTTGTGTTAGTTGATTGTTTTTGTGTTAATCTAAGTTTGAAACATTGAGGACAATGTTTGGTTTAAGTGTGGGGGGGTAAACAAGCTGTTTTTGCATGAAATTCGTGGGATTTTATCACCTATCACTTCACATGTTGTTTCTCACTGTTTTAAAGTGTTTTTAGTGTGTTTTGATGTGTTTTAGTGTCATATAACAGAAAACCCTAGAAAAATTCGAAAAAGTTTGAAAAATACCAAAAAGAGTCGTTTTTGAGTCATTTTTGTGTTTTAGGGTACCTTCCAACACAATGATGAGGATTTGGTTTTTAATTGCATAACTGTTGAAGTAAGTTACAAACATGGATGAAAGTTTGATATGCTCTTTGGTTTATGCTTAGTTGTAATTATAGTTCATGAATTCACATGTAATCAAAAGAAAAATTAGTTTTTGTAACATGCTTGAAGGAAGAAACTCAAACTAATGCTACAACCCTGAGAGACTTGAGCTTTTAATGTTCTTTGGAGAGTTAATAATATGTGCATTTGTTGTCTTCTAAAGTCGTTGCATGATCTCATTATTCATTGCTTGGTTACTACCTAGAAGGCGTTTCATCATTTAGTTCCAAATACTAGAACTCATGCCCATTTCATTCAAAGCATAAAATTGATTAGCATAACACATAACAAGATGAAGTTGTTAGTGAACCAAGAGCCAAATAGCCGTACCCCATGTTCATTTGTTTTGTAGGTTTAAGCCCCGTTGAGCCTTGTTTAGCCTATGTTCTTTGTTAACCCACGTTATCCTTACCTAGCCTAGAATAGGACCATCCATGCCTTTGTTCTTAAAGCATAGTGAACATGACTTAGAATGAATTCCTTTTGATTATTCTTGTGCAGAAAAACAAGTGTGGGGGAAGGGATTTATGTGTGGGAATTTGTGCCAAAAACAAGAATTGGGCATGAGAAAAGAGAAAAAAAAATGTGAAAAGAATGAAAAAGAGGTCAAAATAAGTGAGAAAGAACTCACAAGTGTTGGTTGTTGAAGAAAGGGTCCAAAAAGTTAAATTAGGCCCTAAGTATTGTGTATTTCATCCCCTTGTGTGTCTAAGTGATTTTCTGCACGCAAAAGTGAATTCTAAGTGTCAAGTTCATTACTTGTTTGCTATCGCTTTAAGAACTTTTGTTTATCCTTAACCTTTCTTTGTTAGCCAATACCCCTTAGCCCCGTTACAATCCTTAACTTCTATCTTGAGTGTTATGTATTTCAATATGTGGAGTTTGGAATTGGTTTGAGCATATGGTGTCCTTGGTTCTCGCATCTAAGTAGTAGCATTCCATTCATGAGATCATATCTATAAATGCTTAATCATTCCAGAAAAATGCTTCTTTTGTTATAACATGTGTGAGTGTTCGTTTTCATGTTTACATCAATCTTCTCACATAAACTTAGTATAGGGAGTGTAGTTAGAAAATCTGTGTGAAAATAAGAGTGTATCCAGTAAGGAATTGAGTGGATTCTCTAAGGCATGTTACTACGTCCATAATGTTGTTTTAAACGATTAAATGTGAGCTAGTGAATGGTAACTATGATTAAGTATATGCTCAAGAGTAGGGATGACTAAAATCTGTGGGAATAATGATCTTTGGCATGTTATGTATCGTTGGAAATCCCTGAAGCAAATGTTGGAAGGTTAGGTTATGTTTTGTTTGTTTTGTTTTGCTCGAGGACTAGCAAAAGCTAAGTGTGGGGGAAATTGATAGGAGCATATTTATACGACTTAGTTAGCATGTTTTCTTGCATTTAATTAGCTAAACTATGTTAATTATAGTGTTTAAAGTTATTTTCGTGCAATTTCAGGTTTTAGTGTCAAAGTATGCAAAAAGAACCAATTTGGAGCATTCTAGAGCATTTTTGGGCCAAGATTGAATAGTGCAAGCATGGAGGCATGAGGATGGACAAATTTGAAAGGCTTGAATTCAGTTAGGGAGTTGCAAGGGGGCCTAAAAACCTGATTTCTAGAAGGCTACATTAGTGCCACATGTTTTTAGAGCTTGTTCTTCTAGAAATCAGCCATATAAGCATTCATTCTAGAAGGCCTTATCTATTCACACATGGTGCCTAATTTATGCCTAACTTGTGCCTAATTTCTGCCTAATTTCTGGTACAAAACCTTTTGGTTTCAACTAAGTTCTAAACCTTTCCTAGCCCTATAAATAAGGCTTTGCAGCAAGGCACGGGGGATCACTCATTCACCCAATTTTCATCCATTCATCCAGCCACACCATTCTACACATCCTAAAATCCCAGAAACACAATTCCAGCCACTTTTACCACCTTTGCCGCAACCTTCCATCCAAGCAACCATTCATCCACCATAGCCGCACCTTCCCACCACCATAACCACCTTGTGCCGCCACCATTGAAGGAGAGGAGGAGTAGTGCCGTGCAGTCCAAAGGAAGGAAGAAACCTTGCACATGCAATCTGCAACTATTGGAGTGTTTGGAGTTCTTTTTTCTCTTGTTTCTGTTTTCATGTTTAATTTAACTTGTTGTTCAATTATGTTAAACATGTGGAACTAATTTCTTTTTAGTTAGAGGCGAATTTGAAGCCATGGACATATTTTGGTTATGATTTGATTTACTCCAGTTATGAATTCATGAACTTTAGATGTGGTTTACTTTTCTGTTTTGATTAAGAACTTGTTTATGTATGTGGGTTGAGGGTCGACACTTAATTTGCATGCCTAAACTTGATGCTAGGATATAAGGGAATTTCACCTAATCGTTATGAACTTATATTCATGAGTAGTAAAAATCGCTAGTCACGATTGTGTTTAGTAAACCCTAGGCTGGATTAACATGCGTATTCCATAGTTATGAATACCTAGTCGATGTTTATGATTTCCGTTGAACTTAATGATCTTTGTTGAATGTCTCTATCATGCGTATTCCATAGTTAGGGACTTTGATTAGGAATAATTTGGTTGTAATGCGTATCCCATTCAATCCAATGAATCTAGGGAAATCTGAAAGTTAATTTAAGCGGACCTAATTAACTTCGAGCATTGTCATTCATCGTTTGTTGAAGTCATAACTGGGAATCAAATTATATGCATATGTTCATGTGTGGATAAGGAACCCTCTAACTAGTTTCTCATCATTCTATTTCATCAAAATCGGTTTTAGAATCTGTTTTGTTTCCAAGTTTCTGTTTTAATTTTAAATTTGTCAAAACCAATCCCCCATTTATTTTAAAGTGTTAGATTAGTTAGAAATACATTTAGTTTGTGTTTTTAAGAGTCTTGAGTCAAGATACAACTTAATTTCGTCCAAATTTGTGTTTGTGCTCAAAACTGCCCAGAAAGTGGTTTTTAGGCAGATTTGAGTGTGTTTGTGCTGTTTTGAGTCTTTTAGTTTGTTTGAGTGTTTTAAATTTTAGGTTTGCATTCATTAAGTCTAGTTTAGTGTTCTAAATATTGTTTTTACATTTTTGAGTCAATTTCACATTGATTAGCATCCCTAGCTAATCCCCGGTCTAGAACGATCCCTATTTGCTCATATACTACAATTGTCATCCATAGGGTTTAATTTGTGTGTCAAGTTAATTTTCACATCAGAATTTGACCCTGAGTTTTGTGTGAAGTTTCCCTTGGTGTTCAAAGTTGATTTCTACATTCAAAAGTGAATCCTAAGTGTTTATTTCATTACTTTGCTTACTATTGCTTTAAGAACTTTTGTTTATCCTTACCTTTCTTTGTTAGCCAATACCCTAGCCCCGTTACAAGCCTTAGACTTCGATTTTGATTGTTATGTGTTTCAATATGTGGAGGTTAAAATTGGTTTGAGCATATGGTATCCTTGGTTCTCGCGTCTAAGTAGTGGCATTCCATTCATGAGATCATATACATGTTAATAATTCCAGAAAGTGCCTTCTTTGATTATACATATGTGAGTATTAGTCTACATGTTTACATCAATCTTCTCACATATACCTAGTGTAGGGAGTGTAGTCAGAAAATCTGTGTGAAAATAGAGTGTATCCAGTGAGGAATTGGGGGATTCTCTAAGGCATGTTACTACATTCAAAATCATGTTTTAATTGATTAAATGGGAGCTAGTGTGTGGTAACTATGGTTAAGTATATGCTCGAGGGTAGGGATAACTAAAATCTATGTATGTGGTGTTCTTTAATGTGTGATGTTCATTGGAAATCCCTGAGGCACATGTTGGAAGGCCTAGATTGTGTTTTGTTTGTTTTGTTTATTTCGTTTTGCTCGAGGACTAGCAAAAGCTAAGTGTGGGGGAATTTGATAGGAGCATATTTATGCTACTTAGTTATGTTGTTTCCTTGCATTTAGTTACTTAATTACTATCTATTTTAGTCTTTTAAGCTATTTTCGTATGTTTTTAGGTCCTAATGGCAAAAGGAGCAAGAAAGTGCATTTTGAGGCTATTTGGAGCAGTTTTGGGCATGGATTGGATAGCTTAACTATGGAGCAATGTGGATGGACGAAATTGAAGTCAAGAGATGCTAGGAAAGGCTAAAAATCTGGAGAAAGAAGTCCAAATGCAAAGAAGATAAGGAAAGAGCAAGAAATAAGGAACCTTATCCAAATTTCCTTATCTTATCCAAACCTTATCCAACCTTATCTTTTCTTATCCTATCCTAATCTTTTCCTACCTTAATTCCAACTTCAAAGAGGACTCCTTTTCACATTAAATCACCTAAATATCAAGTTCTAGAAGCCCTATTTTCGTGCATTAAGTTTATGCCACATGTAACCCTTCTAGAAGTTCTAGAATCTGCCACAAGGACCATTCCTTGTCCTCCTTGGAATCTAATTGAAAGTATCCTTGTTCTTTGGTGATTTGGAGTCCTAATTCCTCTCCTTTTCCGCCCAAATTCGTGCCTCCCCTTCACCCTATAAATACTTGATGCCACAACACTCAAAAACCACCACCCTCTACCACAAATTCACACCACACCATCCACCACACCTCAAGAGCCTAAATTCACACAAATCCCCATTGTTGGCAGCAAGGAAGGAAGAAGGAGCCACCTGGAGCGTTTCTAGGTGTAGTCAATCTTTGTTTTCAATGTTTAATTTATATTCTCTTTGTTTTGTTGTAAACATGAGGAACTAATTTTGTTTTGGCTAGGGGAGACTTTGAAACCATGATTATATTTGCAATATGAATTGATTAATTCCAGTTGTGATTTCATAAATTGTGAATGCAATTTACTTAACCGTTTGATGGATAACTTATTCTTGTTTGTTGATTAAGGGTGCACACTGATAAGTCACATTTTGCATGCATTTTTATCTTCCTTATTTGGCGTCGTTGTGATTGTTTTGGATTAAACTAGTTGCATTTTACATTATTTGGTGTTAGTGTGCAGCCAAGGGTGAATTTGGATCAATGGGAAGGCAAATGAAGTAAAAACATTTCTTTTGGTAGCTGAGCATTATTCCAAACGTGGAAAGGGTTCTTGGGAATTAATTTGAAGTCCAAATATGAGGAATCTAACACTAAGGTGGCTGCTTAAATTCAGGAGATGATGTGATTAGGAAAGTGGTGCATTGGAGTCACATTGGATGGTTTTAAACAAGGCAAAAACATGCAGACACCTTGTTCATTCCACATAACCTGTGCCGTGTATTCCCTTGCTTTGTCCAGCTCCATTTTGCACCAAAAACATCCATTCCCATTAACTAAAACATTCGGCCATACTTCCACCAACAAACACAATCATGTCATGCAAATCCCATGTGGTTCCAAGTCAGATTATGCACTTCTAAAACATCAAAACATGCATTCACATGCATGTCCATAACCTGGCCGTGCAACTCCCATGTGATTCCAAGTCAGATTATGCACTTCTAATACCAAAACATGCATTCACATGCATGATTCACAATCTGACCGTGCATTCCATTACCTTTCTCCACTTCATCTTTGTAGAAATCCACATGCATTTCAATTAAACAAACCACATACCTGCAGATCATGTCCACTCCTTGCAGCCATCATTTCAGAAATCCATTTCATCCCATCATTCCATGTGATTCCAGCCCCCTTTGTCCATGCCGTGTGCTTTCTTCCCCTTTCCAGATTTGTACAAACAATTTCAAATGGCCAATTCACCTTTGCAGGTTCCACTCACTTGTTGAAGCAAGGGCACATGTTTCTTTGAATACATTAACACATACTTGCAGATCTTGTCCATGCCATGCGTCCACTACCTCAGAAACCCATCAATTCCATCTCACATGTGCAGATCCAAGATCCAATCTGATTGTTGGCAGCCACATTCCTTCCTATAAAACTAGGCACACTTCACACATCAAAAGGTTCTTCATTCAGTCCATTACAAACGCATAACCACTCCATTTCACTCCATCTCTGCCCATTTTGTTCTCCCAAGTGCAGAAACCATTCTACCTTCATTTACACCACACTTGGAGAACCAACACCGAAGGCACTCTTCAAGGAATTCAACATCAGTTTTGCTTCAAGGGTTTCTTCTTATTAATTCTATGTTTATTCATGTTTTATATTTTTATGTTAAATCTTTTGTAAACATGAATTGTAACTAATCCTCCTCTAGGGATTCGATGTAACCTTGCAAAGTTTGCCATGTAATTAAGTTATAATGCTCAGTTTGTCCATCTATGTCTTGTTTCATTCTCTGATTTAATGGTGACTTAGTGTGTTGATTTTAATGTTTGATCATCATTTGAATTAATCACTAAGTTGTGTAGCCAAGATTAAAACACACATCATGCATAATCTTGGTAGATATGTGAATGAATGAAGGGAATGTTTAGCAAACATCCTGCCGAGTTATTCCCTTTGGTTTTATGAAAGTTTCTTGTGCATTACATACTCTTGATTATGAACCAAAGTTGCACATCACAACTAGGTTCATGATTAGAGACATTTGATCAAATTCACACATCATATGGTTGATCATGTCCAAGTGAAACAAACTCAAGAAATAGGTAGATGAATGAGTATAAACTAACTTAGCAAACATGGACTTGGTTTAGCAATGGTGAAACCGAATCCCTAGCTTCATCTCCATTGGTACTATCTCATTTTATTAGTTGTTGAGTCATTTATTTGTGTTTACTTCAGTTTCTTTTACTTTCAAGTTACAACAACAAATCTGCCTATTCTGTTTAGTTTGATTCATTTCATAGAGTTTTTGCAAAACAAGTAATTACATAGGTCCAATTAGTCCCTGTGGATTCGACACCCTTGCTTGTGCCATTATACTAAATGTATTCTAGCATTAGGAAGGAATAATACATCAACAAAAAATGGCGCCGTTGCCGGGGACTGATTTCAGTCCCTTGTAATTGCTTGTTTGCTATGTAAAATTTGTTCATTTCATTGTTGTTTGCTAGTTAAACTTTGTTCTTTTCATTGTAGGCAGATTCTTGATTTTCATTCAAACTTGTGTTACTTTGTTTCAGGTAGTATATGTCAAATAAACTTGTTGAGTTAGGCCAAAGAATTGAACGGTTGAAGGGCCACACTTTGGACAACTTTGTGCCATCAAGTTCATCCATTATCCGTGAAGAAGAGGAAGGGAATTCACCTAGTTCAACAAGTAAAGAATCTGAGCAATTTAATTGGGAAGGAGAAGAGGAGATGGCGGGCAACGAAGATGAACTTCGAGCTTTGGAGGACTTTGCTCAACCAATCATACCAAATTCACCTTCATGCATCTTGCTGCCCACAGAAGCTAGAAACTATGATCTCAAATCTTCACATTTCCATATGTTTCCTTCTTTTTATGGCTTACCTAATGAAGACCTTTTAGCTCATATTAAAGAGTTTTACAATGTTGTGAGTGGTTTACCTCTGCAGGGAGTAAGTGAAGCAAATTTGAGGATGAGAGTGTTTCCTTACACCTTGAAAGATAAGGCCAAGAGTTGGTTGATGACTCTAACACCAGGTTCCCTCACTACATGGGATGCCGTGGCTAAGAAGTTCTTGGAGAAGTTTTTTTCCACTCAAAAGACAGCCACATTAAGGGGACAAATCTTCAACTTCAAACAAGATGATGGAGAACCTTTCAATGAGTGTTGGGAGCGTTTTAAAGGCCTCTTGATACAATGTCCACACCATGGGTTACCTTTTCACTTACAAATGCAAATTTTCTATGATGGACTAACCCAAACTTGTCAATCAACTGTTGATAATGCAGCAGGTGGAGCATTGAAGAAAAAGAATGCTCAAGAGTCATATAACATTTATGAGATGTTGGGGTCTAATGCTCAACACAAAGATTTAAGGGGTAAGAAAGTTGGAGTCTATGAAACAAGTTCTAATCATGAGCTTTTGTTGCAGGTAGCTAACCTAGAAAGGAAGCTTGAATCCGTGCTCAACATGGTGCCAAAAGCAAATGAAGTGTGTGCCATTTGCAACATACCAAGCCATCCTACTCACCAATGTCCATCTAGGGAGGCTTACCCCGAGTATGTTCAAGAGCAAGTGAACCTCATGAATTCTTACAACCAAAGGCCAAGGAATGATGTGTATTCCAATACATATAACTCGAGTTGGAGAGATCATCCCAACCTTTCATGGAAGAACAACAATCAATTCCAAAGTTTCCAACCAAAACCTGCCACTACCCTTGAGGATACGGTTAAGTTGTTAGCCCAAAACACTTTTGATGCGTAGATTTATACGCACACAAACTAAACCCTATTTGTGACAATTGTAGTAATGATGTAAGTAGGGATCGTTCTAACCGGGGATTAACTAGGGATGCTAAAAACTTGACTCAAATAAATAAAACTAACTTTTAAAACACTAAGACAAACTAAAAGAATCAAAACAAGTTTAAAAGACTCCAAATACTCAAAAACATAAAATAAGACAAATCAAATGAATAAGACTTAACAAAATAAGGGGGGTGATTGTGGTTGGACGAGATTAAATTAAATGGACAAATTGTAATTAAAGGCAAAACGTAAATATGAATGTGATGAAAATATGGATGATGGAATAGCCAAAGGGTTCTTCTCCACACATGTTACACTTGCATACAATATTGATTCTCAGTTGGTCTTTCGATAAGTTGTGAAACTCAATGCTCCAAGTTAATTATGTCCGCTTAGATTAACTTTCAGATTTCCCTAAATTCGTTGGATTGAATGGAATACGCATTACAACCAAATTATTCTTAATCAAAGTCCCTAACTATGGAATACGCATGATAGAGACATTCAACAAAGATCATTAAGTTCAATGAAAATTATAAGTGTTGACGAGGCATTCGTTACTATGGAATACGCATGAAACTTATGCCAAGAATTCGTTTAACGCGATTGTTTATAAGCAACCTCCACTACTTGTGAATATAAGTTCATAACGATTAGGTGAAACTCACTTATATTCTAGCGTCATATTCATGCATGAAAATTAAGCTTGCAATCTCAATGAACATACATAAATAAGTTATCAATCAAACAGTTAAACAAATTGAATCCACAACTTATGAAATTCCAACCAAAAGTAATCAATTCATATTGCAAATATAAACATAGTTTCGAATCACCCCCTAGCTAAAGGGGGTTTAGTTCCTCATAACTTTGAAATCAAAGAAACCCCTAAACATTCCAACAACTCGAACTTGAATTGTATGAACGTTTAGGCACTCTTATCTTCCATTCGTCATACGTACAAAACAAAGAGAATTAAATTATAACTTTGAAATCAAAGAAACACCCAAACATTCCAACAACTCAAACTTGAATTGTATGAACGTTTAGGCACTCTTCTCTTCCTCTTCGTTGTGGCACAAGGTCTAAGGAGATGTTAAGGGCTTTAGGTGTATGTGGAATGGAGTAGGGAGTGGTTGGAGATGGAAGAATGAAGAGAAAATATGCAGAAAATGAAGGGATATGCACGGCAAGAATGGGTTTGTTGCTTGGTGTTTGTAACTGAAAATGTGTATGGAAGAGTGAATGCATTTTGAGGAGTGTTGGATGCTTATTTATAGGTGAATGAAGGAAGGAAAGAGGGAATATTGCAGCTAGGAGGGAATGAATGATTATGGGTGCATGTGATTGGAATAATGAAGGGGGAATGTATGTAATAAAATAGCTAGGAAAAGTTGTGGAAAGCTGGAAATGGGAGTGGGAACTCACGGCAAAAAGGATTTCAGGATGCATGTTTGTGTAGGCCACGGCATGGTTGAATGATTATATGTGTTAAATGATTTAAAGGGTGCATGTGTTGATTTGTGGTGCAATGATGAAGTGGGAAGGTGGAAATGCAAAGGGGAAATGCTGAAATGAAAGGGAAGTGCTCGGCAAAGGAAAGTGAATGTAGATGGGTGCATGTGTTGGTGGTTTTTGCATGTGAATTAGAGGGGGAAGGCATGTGCAATGAGTGGTGTTTTGTGATGCATGGTTGAATGATTAAATGGCTGAATTGGATTAAAGAATAAAGGGTGCACGAGTGAATGATTGAATGCATGTTGAATTGGTGCTAGAAATGAAGGTGTGATGCACGGATTAGAGAGGATGGGTGAGTGAAGTGTGTGTGAATGCATGTGAAGATGCTAATAAATAATGCATGTAGGGTTAGGAAATAAAATCATAACTTAAAGGGGAATGATTAAAGGGTGTTGAAAGGTTTGAAATGCATGTGTAATGAAGTTGCATTTGGAAGGGTTGGAAAGTGGAAGGGAAAGGCACGGCAAAGAAGAATGTTTGGTGTTTGAAATGCATGTGAATGCATGTGAGTGCATGTGTGTGTAAATGGGTGAAAATGTGGGTTAAAGTGATGCATGGCTAGGAAATGTGAGTGAATGATGTGCATGTGTGTGAATGCATGTGGAATAAAGAAGAGTATGGAAGTGAATAATTCATAATATGGCTAGTTTAAAGGGCTAGGGTTTAAGTACATAGAATGGGCCTAAAATAGGTTGGTTTGCATGGCATAGAATGTTTGATTTGGGCTAGAGGTTTTCCATGGCTCAAAGGATTTGTTTGATTGGGCTAGGCCCTTTGTTTTATGTCCCCAAAGAGCATACAAGGCTTCAATTTCGTCCATCCTCTTTGCTCCATGATTAAGCTATCCAATCCATGCCCAAAAGTGCCCCAAATAGCCTCAAAATGCACTTTCTTGCTCCCTAAGCCCTTAGAACCTGAAAACACACAAAAGAAGCATAAAGGACTAAAATAACTAGAGAAACATAACGTAAATGCACGAGAACAAACCATTTAAGTCGCATGAATATGCTCCTATCAAATACCCCCACACTTATCTTTTGATAGTCCTCGAGCAAAACAAAAAGAAAAACAAAACAAAACCAAACGAAACAAAACAAGTAAAACACAACCTAAACCTTCCAACAACCGTCTTAGGGATTTCCAATGCACATGACACGTTAAAAATCATCATTCCCACAGATTTTAGTTATCTTCACACTTAAGTACATTCTTAATCATAGTCACCAAATACTAGTTCACAATTAAGCATTTAAAACCATGTTTTGAATGTAGTAACATGCCTTAGAGAATTTGCTCAATTCCTTACAAGATATGCACTCGATTTTCACTCAGAATTTCTACTACACACCCTAATCTAGTCATATGTGAGAAGATTGATGTAACATGAAAACGAACACTCACATATATGTATCACAAAGAACGCAATTTCTGGAGTTAATAAGCATGTTTAGATATGATCTCATGAATGGAATGCTACTACTTAGACGCGAGAACCAGTGACACCATATGCTCATACCAAGTTCAAACTCCACAAATTGAAATACACAACACTCAAGATAGAAGTCAAAGGTTGTAACAGGGCTTGGGGTATGTGGATAACAAAGAAGGGATATTGAAAACAAAGGTTTTTAAAGAAATAGTGAGCAAAACATTTGAATCAACTTAGAATTCACTTTTGAATGAAAACTCAACTTTTGAACAAAAAGGGAGAATTTAGACAATTTACGCCCAGAATTAGTGTTTTGGAACCTTTCTTCAATCACTTATTCTTTCATTTTTTTTTTTTTTTTTTTTTTTCAAGCTCTCTTTTCTTTCTTTCTTTCTTTTCTCTTTTTTTTTTTTTTCTTTTTCTTTTCTTTTGAATCTCAAAACATAAACACTTAAACATTCTCTCCCCCACACTTATTTTCTTTCATAATGTAACTCAAAAGGAATTCAATTAAGTCATGCTCACTATCTTTTAAGAACAAGGGTGGGGATTGTCCTAAACTAGGCTAGGTGAGGAAAATGTGGGTAAACAAAGAATAAAGGCTAAACAAGGCTCAACGGGGTTAAAACTTACAACAAATATGAAATATAGGAAGTGAGGCTATTTGGCTATGGTGGCAACTACACAACTTCATCTTGAAATATGTTATGCAAATCAATAACATGCTTTGAATGAAATGGGCATGAGTTCTAGCATTTGGAACTATATGATGAAACGCCTTCTAAGTAGTAACCAAGCAAAGAATAATGAGATCATGCAACGACTTTAGAAAACAAGAAATCACAGATTATACTCTCCAAAGAACGTTATAGGCTCAAGTCTCTCAGGGTTGTAGCGTTTGTTTGAGTTCCTTCCTTCAAGCATGTTACAAAAACGAATTTTTTTTTTCTTTTATGATTGCATGTGAAGTCATACATTATAACCATAACCAAGCATATACTAAGAGTAAATCAAACTTTTCTCCATGTTTATAACTCTTTTTAACAGTCATGCAATTAGAAACCAAATCTTTATCATTGTGTTGGAAGGTGACCTACGACACAAAAACACAAAAATGACTCAAAACACTCTTTTTAGGTTTTTTAAAACATGTTTTTCAAATTTTTATGTGATTTTCGGAGTTATATAAAAAAAAAAAAAACAAAACATACTAAAACACTTTAAAACAACTTAAAAACACCTTAAAACAGTAAGGAACAACATTTGAAGTTATGGGTGATAAAATCCCACGAATTTGCATTAACAACATTAGTTACCCCCCCCCCCCCCCCCCACACTTAAATCAAACATTGTCCTCAATGTTTTAAGCATAGATTCATACAAAACATAAGTAAACACACAAACAACAACTAAACATTCTAAACATGGCATAATGTAATTAACAAAGAGAAGAGTTTAGAGACGCAAATCTGGTTATAGAGTGTAAATTCCATCTTCTCCTTGGTAAATGCATTGAGGCTTTGATCTTTGTGATTCCACAGGCTTATTCTTGAACTGGTTTCTGCCCATCTTTGATTTTCCTTTGTGCTACTTCTTGAACTGGGTAGCAGGATGGTTCTTTTGGTCTCCCCCGAAGGTCTGAGCTTCCTCGTTTGGTCTGTTTCTTTGTTCAATCTTTCCAATTCGTATTGAAAAGGGTTGGAGGATAACTCAGCCTAAGTTTGTCTCCACATGCTTCAATGTATCTTTTTCACTTGCCTTACTCGCTCCCCTTTGCAGAAGTGGTCCCTTCTCCGGAAGTGTATCAACCGTTGAAGATGACTACTCGAGAGCAACGCTAGGTAAGCAATCAGGAATAGATTCCAGGCAGTTGGCTCCAGATCGGAAGACTGACTCCAAGTGCCGGCTGATTGCTTCTTTTACTTTGCCATGCGAGTAAGAACAAGGACAAAGAAAAAGACAGGGAAAGAGCATGATATGAGATACTTTTGCTTTTGACCTTGATGATATGAGATACCTTTGCTTTTGAAGAAGCGGTGAATGAATCAGCACACTTCAATCCGCCGTTTCCTCCTGGGTCATCTGTACTCCAGGCATCTGGTATCATCTTTGGGGAAGAAGAAAGAATTGAGTATTTCGAAAGGCTTTGCTGGGAGTGCATCCTCAGAGGTGAGGGAGAGTTGGGCATTTTCTTCAGGTTTGCCCTGCCATAAAAGACGAAGGTCGACATATATAGAGATAATAGCAAGTGGTGGTACTTTTTACCTTTGTCGACAAACGTTTTGATCCCGCAACTCCGGCTTTTTGAAATAGTGGCGCCTCTTCGATCTTTGAATACGCCTCTTCGATTTCAGAGCAGGCGCCCCTTCGATTTCTGAGCGACACGTGGTAGTGCAGATGCGGCTCCTTTTGACAAAGCTGCACGCGTCTTCTGAAAAGCAGAGAAAGCGTCGCCGAACTTTGCGCTTGTCGGCTAAAGATGTGTAGTTGTGATGATGGCCTCCACGTGTTGTCTGAAAAGAAGAAATCTTTTGACAAAGTTTGAACGCGCCTTCTGAAAAGCCGAGAAAGCGTCGCCTAAATTACGCCGGAAATTCCGGCTTTTTGAATTGGTGGACGCGTCACCTTGGCTTTTTTATTGAGCTATCGATCACCACAACAAACACACTCTGAAGATTTCCCATTCTTGAAAATCGACTCCGGCCCTTTGAAATTTAACTCCATCCCTTCTCTTTGAACACTTTTGAAAAATGGCAAACTCATCGAACCTTAGCTTGGAATTGAGCCTTAGCAGTGATACGGGCGCGCCGCGTCAAGGTAACGTATGGCGCCCTTCTTTCTTTTCTTCTAACGGTCCTCTCACAGGTGAAGACTCCGTGATGCAGGACGCCACAACAGCTACAATAGTAGCTAGGAACCTCCTCACTCCAAAAGATAGTAGGCTGCTGTCAGGACGGTCCGATGAGTTGGCCGTTCAAGAGTCCCTCGCACTTAGTGTTCAGTGTGCGAGTTCTGTGTCCAACATGGGCCAACGCCTGCTTGCCCGCTCCCGTCAGGTGGAATCATTGATGGCAGAGGTGGAGAGTCTCAAGCAGGAGATCCAGCAGCTTAAGTACGAGAATAGAAGTTTGCATGTGCTTGCAAATAACTATTCGTCGGGCATGAAGAGGAAGCTTGATGAGCTACAAGAATCTGAGGGTCGGATTCAAAGCGACCGTCAAAGGTTTTCTGCTTATCTCCAGAGGCATCTTTTTCCTGGCTCATCCAGCGCTTGGCCAAGTATTGAGGCCTGGAATGCTCTAGCTCCGATGCCTTCTGCTCCTATGCCTTCCGCTCCGATGCCCTCTGTTCCGATACCTTCTGTTCCTACGCCATCCGCTTCAAGAGTAAAGCCATGTAGTGGGGCCTCAAGCAAACAACCTTTGTGAAGCACCATCTTTCTTTGTTTAGCAGTGCCTATCAATAAATCAAACATTTTCTCAATGCTACAATCATAGACTCACACAATTAATAAACAAACAAACAATAACAACTAAACAACCTAACAAGGCAGAAACGAAATAGCAACAAAGAGAAGAGTTTTTTTTTTTTTTTTAGGAATCTGGATTTGGAGTGCTTTCTAAGTCTTCCTTTGTTGAATGCATGGGTTGCCTCCCAAGTAGCGCTTTCTTTTACGTCTTGCAGCCGGACGGTACCTCCGTTTAAGCTTGACTAGGTTCCACGGCATGGAGGGGTACCTCCTCCACGACATGCTCCTCAAACATCTCGTAATAGGGCTTCAATCGATGCCCATTCACTTTGAATTCTTGCTGCGTCCTTGAACTTTTGATTTGCACTGCACCATGAGGGAAAACATTAGTGACAATAAAAGGACCAACCCATTTGGAACGCAACTTACCCGGAAACAACCGAAGGCGAGAATTGAACAACAACACTTTCTGCCCAATAGAGAACGTCTTGGCACGAATCATCTTGTCATGAAATGCCTTTGTTTTTTCCTTGTAAATCCGGGCATTCTCATATGCTTCATTTTGGATTTCATCAAGCTCACACAATTGAAGCTTCCTATGTAAACCTGCGGCATCAAGGTCCATATTGAATGTTTTGACGGCCCAATGTGCACGATGCTCTAGTTCGACGGGAAGATGGCATGGCTTCCCATAGATGAGCCGAAAAGGTGACATCCCAATGGGGGTTTTGTAGGCAGTGCGATACGCCCACAATGCATCGTTTAAGCGCAAACTCCAATCCTTCCTTGTAGGTCCAACGGTCTTCTCCAAAATTTTTTTGATTTCTCGGTTAGACACCTCGGCTTGGCCATTTGTTTGAGGATGGTAAGGTGTGGAGACCTTATGGTTGACATGGTACTTTCTTAGCAACGCCTCAATGGTCCGATTGCAAAAGTGAGACCCTCCATCACTTATGATTACTCTCGGCATTCCAAACCTAGCAAAAATGTTAGTTTTCACGAAATCTGCAACCACCTTATAATCATTAGTACGGGTGGCTTTTGCTTCCACCCATTTAGAAACATAATCAACGGCTAGCAAGATATAAGTGAAACCATAAGATGGAGGGAAAGGGCCCATGAAATCAATGCCCCAAACATAAAAAATTTCAACATTAAAGACAGGGGTTTGCGGCATTTGGTCCTTGGTACCTATGTTACCCATTCGTTGGCAACGATCACAAGACATACAAAAGGTTCTAGCATCCCTAAATATAGTCGGCCAATAAAAACCACACTCTAGAACCTTGAGGGCAGTGCGTTGTGTGCCAAAATGACCACCACATGCATATGTGTGACAAAAGCTTAGAATTGAGTGAAATTCAGAATCATGCACACATCTACGTACAATTTGATCTGAGCAATACTTCCACAAATAAGGGTCATCCCAAACATAGAAACGTGAATCATTTTTAAGCTTATCACGTTGGTGCTTGTTTAGTTCATTTGGAAATTGTTTAGCCACCAAGTAATTCACTAAATCTGCATACCATGGTTCACTTACCTCAATGGATAGCAGCTGCTCATCGGGAAAAGTTTCAGGGATAGGTACGGCATGTTCATGCTCCTTGTGGATCATTCGGCTTAAATGGTCAGCCACTACATTCTCGCTTCCTTTCTTATCCCGGATTTCAATATCAAATTCTTGAAAAAGAAGAATCCAACGGATAAGCCTCGGCTTTGCTTCCTTTTTCGTGATCAAGTACCTCAAAGCTGCATGATCAGAATAAACGATTACTTTAGTACCAATTAAATATGAACGGAATTTATCTAAAGCAAAAACCACAGCTAGAAGTTCTTTTTCCATCGTGGAGTAGTTCAATTGGGCATCATTGAGAGTCCGAGAGGCATAGTATATGACATGCGGCCGCTTGTCTCTTCTTTGTCCTAGAACAGCTCCTAATGCATAGTCGGATGCATCGCACATGAGCTTGAACGGAAGGCTCCAATCTGGAGGTACAATAATGGGGGCCGAGACTAGCTTCTCCTTGAGTTGGTTAAATGCCGAATTACACTCTTCATCAAACTTGAATGGCACATCTTTTTGAAGCAATCGGCAAAGAGGGTTGGACATCTTGGAGAAGTCCTTGATAAAACGCCTATAGAACCCTGCATGGCCAAGAAACGAACGTACCTCTCTAACCGAAGTAGGAGAGGGTAAGTGACGTACAAGGTCTATTTTCGATTTATCTACTTCAATTCCTTTTTCTGAAACAATATGTCCTAAAACTATACCTTGTTTCACCATAAAGTGACATTTCTCCCAATTCAAGACAAGGTTAGTTTCAACACATCGTTTCAAAATTAAGGTTAGATTATCCAAGCAATTATCAAATGAACTCCCAAACACACTGAAATCATCCATGAAAACCTCAATGATCTTTTCAACAAAATCGGAAAATATACTTACCATACACTTTTGGAAAGTGGCCGGTGCGTTGCATAAGCCAAATGGCATGCGACGATAAGCAAATGTTCCAAAGGGACATGTGAATGTGGTCTTCTCTTGATCATCCGGGGCTATCACAATTTGGTTATATCCAGAGTATCCATCAAGAAAACAGTAAAAGGCATGACCGGCTAACCTTTCGAGCATCTGGTCGATGAATGGCAAAGGAAAGTGATCTTTCCTAGTCATGGCATTTAGCTTCCGGTAATCGATACATACTCGCCATCCAGTCTGAATGCGTGTAGGTACGAGCTCATTCTCATCATTCTTGATAACAGTTACTCCGGACTTCTTGGGAACGACTTGAACTGGAGAGACCCAACGGCTATCGGAGATAGGGTAGATCACTCCGCAATCCAAAAGCTTGATTATTTCCTTCTTCACCACTTCCATCATCGGAGGGTTGAGACGGCGTTGAGCCTCTCGGGATGGCTTAGTCCCCTCCTCAAGAAGTATACGGTGCATGCATGTGGTAGGGCTTATTCCTTTAATGTCGGCCAAAGTCCACCCTATGGCCGTTTTGTGTTCTCGCAGCACCCTCACAAGCTTCTCCTCCTCCATTGCCGTGAGACTTGATGAAATGATGACGGGCAATGTTTCGCCTTCTCCCAAAAACACATACTTCAAATGGTCCGGCAACGGCTTAAGTTCAAGCGATGGTGCCTGAACAACAGAAGGTAGCATCTTAGTGGAAACTGAATTTGAAAGTGAGAGTGGAAGTTTACCATATTGTTGTGGCAATGACTCAAGGGCTGCCACAACCTCAATTATTTCTTCACTAGAACCCATGGCAAAGAATTCCTCCTCCTTGTCGTGGCCTTGCATTGGCCCAAATCCTTCATTTTTGCACTCTATGGCCTTAGTGATGGTTGTTTCCAGGGCGTCCTCGTTCAATTCTGATAGGAGCATATTCATGCGACTTAAATGGCTTGTTCTCGTGCATTTACGTTATGTTTCTCTAGTTATTTTAGTCCTTTATGCTTCTTTTGTGTGTTTTCAGGTTCTAAGGGCCTAGGGAGCAAGAAAGTGCATTTTGAGGCCATTTGGAGCATTTTTGGGCATGGATTGGATAGCTTATCCATGGAGCCAAGAGGATGGACGAATTTGAAGGCCTTGTATTCACTTTGGACATAAAACAAAGGGCCTAGCCCATTCTCTCTTATTCTCTCCCTTATAGCCATGCAAAGAACCATCCATTCCATCAAAAACAATCCATCAATTCACATGCAAAACCACCATTAACACACATGCACCCAAACAAAGCCAACCTAGCTAACCCTACATGCATTCTTTATTCACTCTTCATCATTGCATTCATTCTCCAAACACTTTCATTAATTAAAACACATTTGCACATCCATTCATTCTTTCCCCAAAGCCGTGCATTCCCAATCCCTTTCCAACATTTCACATGCATTTCCACCTTGGTCATGCTTTCCCATTTCATTAATCATTCACTTTGCATTCATTCAATCAACCCACATGCACTTTAATCATTCAAACATGTAGCCACATAATCATTCACCCTATCCATTCTTTGTCACAAAACAATGTCACATACACTCATCATCACACAACCTAGCTAACCCTACATGCATTATTTATTAACTCTTCATCATGCATCAACATTTTAAATCATCAAAAATCAACCCATTGCCGTGCATAATTCCTCAACCATTTCAGCCACATTCTTCCACTTTGCCTTTCATCATTGCACCACAAATCAATCAACACATGCATTCCCTTCACATTCACCCACATGCACATTTAATCATTCATTTCCCAACTCAATACCGTGGCCTTCATTCCCATTTCCAGTTTTTCCCTTTACATTTCACATGCATTCCATACTTTTCCTAGCTGTTTTCCATCATTATTTCAGCCATCATTCACTCTTTAATCCACATGCATTCACACACACTTCACACAAACAACATTCACATGCTTTCACAAGCTTTTCCCAACAAACAAATCAGCCAACACATGCACCAAAACCTTCAATGCCGTGGGTTCCCTTGGCTTTCCAGCATTCCCCTTGTGCAATTCCAGCTTTCCACCCACTTTCCTAGCTGTTTTTCACATGCATTGCAGCCACATTCTCACCCATTCTCTCCCTATATAAACCACACACACTTCATTCATTTGTCATTCATTCACTCCCCACTCCATCTCCATTTCTCACACCACAACTAACACAAACACTTCCCCTTAGAATCCAAAACTGTGAGTCCCCCTTCCACTTCTCCTTCATTGCTTCCATTTCCACCACTCCTCATCCATTTCCATAATCCCCCAAACCTCACCTTAGACCTTGTGCTACAACAACGAGGAAGATAAGAGGGCCTAAACGTTCATACAATTCAAGTGTGAGTTGTTGGAATGTTTAGGTGTTTCTTTGATTTCAAAGTTTAAATTCAATTCTCTTTGTTTTGTACGTATGAGGAATGGAAGAGAAGAGTGCCTAAACGTTCATACAATTCAAGTTTGAGTTGTTGGAATGTTTAGGTGTTTCTTTGATTTCAAAGTTATGAGGAACTAATCCCCCTTTAGCTAGGGGGTGATTCGAAACTATGTTTATATTTGCATTATGAATTGATTAACTTTCGTTGGAATTTCATAAGTTGTTGATTCAATTTGTTTAACCGTTTGATTGATAACTTATTTATGTATGTTTATTAAGAATGCGCGCTTAATTTTCATGCATGAATATGACGCTAGAATATAAGTGAGTTTCACCTAATCGTTATGAACTTATATTCACAAGTAGTGGAGGTTGCTTATAAACAATCGCGTTAAATGAATTCTTGGCACGAGTTTCATGCTCATCATAGTAACGAATGCCTCGTCAACACTTATAGTTTTCATGATGCTTAATGATCTTTGACTGTTTCTTTATTGTGTTGTTCACGTAAAGGACTTTTGGAGAATGTTGTGAATTGCGTTGCGCTAACCCATCCAATTCATTAACTTAAGGAAAACTTGACGGTTAATTTAAGCGGACCTAATTAACCCGGGGCGTTGAGTTTCATAATTTATCGAAAGACCAACTGAGAATCAATCTTGTATGCAAGTGTAACATGTATGGAGATGAACCCCTTAGCTAGCATTCATCCATAAATTTCATATTTACATTCTGTCTAGTTTATTAACTTGTTTCGTTATTTCAATTTTCGTAAAACCTCAATCCCCCTTTTGCTTTAATGTTCATTTTAGTTAGAATTCAATTTAGTTTGTGTTTTAAAGCATTTTGAGTTTTTGGTTTGTCTTAGTGTTTTAAACTTTAATTTTGCATTCTTTGAGTCTAGTTTAGTGTTTTAAACTTTATTTTACGTTTTTGAGTCAGTTTCCAAGAGATTTGCAATCCCTCCTAATCCCCGGTCCAGAACGATCCCTACTTATACTTATACTACAATTGTCAAAAGAGGGTTTAATTTGTGTGCGCGTATAAATCTTGCATCAAATTCTTCAAGGTATACCTGCGCCAAAGAATCGATAACATCAATGGAAAAACAAGAATGGTCATCAACGGGATATCTCATAGTTTCAGAAATATTAAAATCAATCACTTCCCCATCGAATTCCATTGTCAAGGTGCCTTTGTATACATCAATCTTCGTTCGGGCCGTCTTCATGAATGGCCTACCAAGGAGAATTGGCAAAGATGTAGAATGGGCTGAATCCTCCATGTCTAGGACGTAGAAATCAGCCGGAAAAATTAAATGGTTCACCTGCACAAGCACATCTTCCAAAACTCCTTTTGGATACGCGTTAGAACGATCGGCCAATTGTATAATTACACCATCTTGTTTTAATTCACCCAAATTCATAGATGCATAAATAGAATAAGGCATGACATTTATGGATGCACCTAAATCAAGCATGGCATGTTCAAAACGATTATGTCCAATCACACAAGGAATCGTGAAACTACCGGGGTCTTTGCACTTGGTAGGCAGTTTACGTTGCAAAACAGCGGACACATTCTCGCTTACCTTCACTACCTCTTTGTTTGCCCTTCTTCTCTTTGTATTGCATAGGTCCTTGAGGAATTTAGCATACTTTGGAACCTGTTTGATTGCATCGAGAAGCGGTATGTTCACTTGCACCTTCCGGAACGTTTCAAGAATGTCCTTCTCGCTTTCTTCCTTTTTTTCTTGCATGAACCTGCGAGGAAAAGGTACATTGGGCAGATTAGGACGTGAAGTACATGAATTTGAACTTAAATTACCTGATTTGGCCGAGTTAGGGTGATTGGGGGCCTGCGGCATTGGGTTTTTCACCCTTACCGTGGGTGAGCTAGACACTTCCTCAGGTTGTGTCGTCTCTTCACCTACTTTCTGGGCAGATTTGGGATTGTTTGGCTCGGTCCCAACTTCTTTTCCACCCCTTAGGGTGATGGCCTTGGCGGATTCGAATCCTCCCTTTGGATTGACTGTGGTTGAGCTAGGAAGCTTTCCTTGCTCTCTAATCTGTCCAAGGAACTCAGAAATCTGCCCTATTTGTTTCTTCATATCCATCATCTCCTTCTCGTTATTTGCTATCCGGTTGTTTTGATTTTGCAACCCCTGTGAAATAGAGGTTAGTAATTGCATAGCTTGATCACTTTCCAAGGACGTACCTGAATGAGATGATGCCGAAGGTTGTTGGGGTTGTTGGGGTGCATACGGCTTGGAATAAAAACCAGGGGGGTTTGGCCTAAATCCTCCTTGTTGGGCAGCTTGTTGTGGCTCCCTCCATTTGAAGTTTGGATGGTCCCTCTATCCGACATTGTAAGTGTTTGAGTATGGGTTGTTTTGATTTTGTCCTTGGAAACCAATTGCATTGGCAGATTCCCACCCACCATTCTCGATTAGTTGAGGGCACTTGTCGGATGGATGCCCTTGAATTGAGCACACGCCACAAACTTGGTGTTCTTGTGCTTTTGGACCAATCACAACCTGAGAAACAAGAGAAGTAAGATTAGTAAGTTGTGATTGAATTTCAGAAATAGCACTCACCTCATTTACACTTTGTTGCCGTGGGGCTACCCTTTGGCCCACTCCTTCATATTGTTGAGCGTTGAGCGCTCGGTTGGCTATGAGAATCTTGGCATCCCTTGGTGTTTTGTCCACCAATGCTCCTCCCGCTGATGCATCAAGCATTTGACGTTCGATAGGAAGGAGGCCCTCATAGAAATATTGAAGGAGAAGTTCCTCCTTCATTTGATGTTGAGGACATGAAGCTACAAGGCCCTTGAAGCGCTCATAATAAGCCGGGAATGTCTCACCATGATTCTGTTGAATACCACTAATTTTCTTCCGTAGGAGAATCACTCTCGAAGTAGGGAATAATTTCTCCAAGAAAGCACGCTTCATACTCTCCCACGAAGTCACAGTTCCCGGGGCTAGTTCGTAGAGCCAATCTTTGGCCTTGTCCATAAGTGAAAATGGAAAGGCCTTCATCTTCAATATACTCCCATCCACATTGACGGGGGTCATGCTCGAACAAACCACCTCGAACTCCTTCAAGTGTTTGTTGGGGTCTTCCATAGACAAGCCATGGAACTTCGGAATATGGTGTAACAAACTGGATTTGAGTTCAAATTCCTCAGTCTTCCCCTCTGCAGCCGTGGGGTATTGGATACAAAGAGGCAATGCATTATCCAAACCCGAGGCCGAAAGCTCCTTGATGGTTCTATTATCTGCTGCCATGGCTTGTTCTTCTTCAAAAATCTGATCCGTGGGCTTTTCTTCTACACCTACTTCGTCTTCTTCAAGCCCAGGTTATGGTGGAGGTTGTGGTGGCTCTTGTTGACTCCTCGTTCTCCTCAAAGTGCGTTCAAAATCACCGTCAAAGTCGGAGATGTTCTCTATAATAGGCTGAGAGCTACGAGTCATACACAGTACCTAAAAAACAAGGAAACAAACAAACTAAGAATCTGAAATAAGAATGCACGAAAAACAAAAAAAATATAAAAATAAAGACAAGGGATTAGCAACTTTGCTAATCCCCGGCAACGGCGCCAAAATTTGATGCGTAGATTTATACGCACACAAACTAAACCCTATTTGTGACAATTGTAGTAATGATGTAAGTAGGGATCGTTCTAACCGGGGATTAACTAGGGATGCTAAAAACTTGACTCAAATAAATAAAACTAACTTTTAAAACACTAAGACAAACTAAAAGAATCAAAACAAGTTTAAAAGACTCCAAATACTCAAAAACATAAAATAAGACAAATCAAATGAATAAGACTTAACAAAATAAGGGGGGTGATTGTGGTTGGACGAGATTAAATTAAATGGACAAATTGTAATTAAAGGCAAAACGTAAATATGAATGTGATGAAAATATGGATGATGGAATAGCCAAGTGGTTCTTCTCCACACATGTTACACTTGCATACAATATTGATTCTCAGTTGGTCTTTCGATAAGTTGTGAAACTCAATGCGCCAAGTTAATTATGTCCGCTTAGATTAACTTTCAGATTTCCCTAAATTCGTTGGATTGAATGGAATACGCATTACAACCAAATTATTCTTAATCAAAGTCCCTAACTATGGAATACGCATGATAGAGACATTCAACAAAGATCATTAAGTTCAATGAAAATTATAAGTGTTGACGAGGCATTCGTTACTATGGAATACGCATGAAACTTATGCCAAGAATTCGTTTAACGCGATTGTTTATAAGCAACCTCCACTACTTGTGAATATAAGTTCATAACGATTAGGTGAAACTCACTTATATTCTAGCGTCATATTCATGCATGAAAATTAAGCTTGCAATCTCAATGAACATACATAAATAAGTTATCAATCAAACAGTTAAACGAATTGAATCCACAACTTATGAAATTCCAACCAAAAGTAATCAATTCATATTGCAAATATAAACATAGTTTCGAATCACCCCCTAGCTAAAGGGGGTTTAGTTCCTCATAACTTTGAAATCAAAGAAACCCCTAAACATTCCAACAACTCAAACTTGAATTGTATGAACGTTTAGGCACTCTTATCTTCCATTCGTCATACGTACAAAACAAAGAGAATTAAATTATAACTTTGAAATCAAAGAAACACCCAAACATTCCAACAACTCAAACTTGAATTGTATGAACGTTTAGGCACTCTTCTCTTCCTCTTCGTTGTGGCACAAGGTCTAAGGAGATGTTAAGGGCTTTAGGTGTATGTGGAATGGAGTAGGGAGTGGTTGGAGATGGAAGAATGAAGAGAAAATATGCAGAAAATGAAGGGATATGCACGGCAAGAATGGGTTTGTTGCTTGGTGTTTGTAACTGAAAATGTGTATGGAAGAGTGAATGCATTTTGAGAAGTGTTGGATGCTTATTTATAGGTGAATGAAGGAAGGAAAGAGGGAATATTGCAGCTAGGAGGGAATGAATGATTATGGGTGCATGTGATTGGAATAATGAAGGCGGAATGTATGTAATAAAATAGCTAGGAAAAGTTGTGGAAAGCTGGAAATGGGAGTGGGAACTCACGGCAAAAAGGATTTCAGGATGCATGTTTGTGTAGGCCACGGCATGGTTGAATGATTATATGTGTTAAATGATTTAAAGGGTGCATGTGTTGATTTGTGGTGCAATGATGAAGTGGGAAGGTGGAAATGCAAAGGGGAAATGCTGAAATGAAAGGGAAGTGCTCGGCAAAGGAAAGTGAATGTAGATGGGTGCATGTGTTGGTGGTTTTTGCATGTGAATTAGAGGGGGAAGGCATGTGCAATGAGTGGTGTTTTGTGATGCATGGTTGAATGATTAAATGGCTGAATTGGATTAAAGAATAAAGGGTGCATGAGTGAATGATTGAATGCATGTTGAATTGGTGCTAGAAATGAAGGTGTGATGCACGGATTAGAGAGGATGGGTGAGTGAAGTGTGTGTGAATGCATGTGAAGATGCTAATAAATAATGCATGTAGGGTTAGGAAATAAAATCATAACTTAAAGGGGAATGATTAAAGGGTGTTGAAAGGTTTGAAATGCATGTGTAATGAATTTGCATTTGGAAGGGTTGGAAAGTGGAAGGGAAAGGCACGGCAAAGAAGAATGTTTGGTGTTTGAAATGCATGTGAATGCATGTGAGTGCATGTGTGTGTAAATGGGTGAAAATGTGGGTTAAAGTGATGCATGGCTAGGAAATGTGAGTGAATGATGTGCATGTGTGTGAATGCATGTGGAATAAAGAAGAGTATGGAAGTGAATAATTCATAATATGGCTAGTTTAAAGGGCTAGGGTTTAAGTACATAGAATGGGCCTAAAATAGGTTGGTTTGCATGGCATAGAATGTTTGATTTGGGCTAGAGGTTTTCCATGGCTCAAAGGATTTGTTTGATTGGGCTAGGCCCTTTGTTTTATGTCCCCAAAGCGCATACAAGGCTTCAATTTCGTCCATCCTCTTTGCTCCATGATTAAGCTATCCAATCCATGCCCAAAAGTGCCCCAAATAGCCTCAAAATGCACTTTCTTGCTCCCTAAGCCCTTAGAACCTGAAAACACACAAAAGAAGCATAAAGGACTAAAATAACTAGAGAAACATAACGTAAATGCACGAGAACAAACCATTTAAGTCGCATGAATATGCTCCTATCAACTTTGCAATTCCAACATTCCACAAATAGCACTCTCCAACAACATTCAGCAGCCCTAACCAAAATGGAGACACAATTGGGGCAGATTGCAGATGCCTTGAACCAAAGAGAGGTTGGGAAGTTTCCAAGCCAACCCGTGATACTCCAAAGGAACCAAGAGCAAGCCAAAGCAATCACTACACTTAGAAGTGGTAAGGTTATTGATAATAGAGTTGGCAATGAAGTTACTAATGAATATGATCATGTGAATGCAGGTGTTACTCAAGGAGACAATGAGGAACCAAGCCATGCTACTTCCTCATTTGAAGCACCAAATCTTCACAAGGCCGAGAAACCATACACTCCACCAATACCATTCCCTGGAAGACTTGCCAAGAGCAAGCAGGATAAGTCATTTAAGGAGATTTTTGATATACTAAGCAAAGTGAATGTTAACTTACCTTTGCTTGATGTCATTAGGAACATGCCGGCATATGGGAAGTTCTTCAAGGAGTTAAACAGCTACAAAGGAAGTATGGACCACATGAGAAGGTTGTGGTGTTTGAGAATGTGAGTGCAGTTTTGCAAAGAAAACTTCCACCAAAGCTCAAGGATCCAGGAAGTTTCTCTATCAACATCACCATAGGGGACAAGAAAGTAGAGAAGGCAATGCTTGATTTGGGTGCTAGCATCAACTTAATGCCTTATTCAGTGTACCTTCAACTAGGTTTGGGAGATTTGAAAGCCACCACCATTTCATTACAACTTGCAGACAGATCCGTGAAATATCCAAGAGGTATAGTAGAAGATATTCTAGTTCAAGTTGATAAACTAATCTTGCCTGCAGATTTTGTAGTGTTGGACATGGAAGAAGCTCCTATACACGATCGTGAGTTGCCTATATTGCTTGGGAGACCTTTCATGGCCACGGCCAAAACCATCATTGATGTGCAAAATGGACTCCTCACTATGACAGTGTTAGGAGAGACAGTTCAATTCAAAGTGTTTGAATCTCTTTCTCATCCTTCTTCATCTCTTGATTGTTATGCCATTGATGTGCTTGATTCACTTGTTTTCTCTAAGTTCTTGCAGGCACAATCGAATGACCCATTACAAACTGTTTTGAGTCAATCTCAAGATGAGTTTGATGAAGAAGATGCACTCATGGAAGAAGTAGCTGCCTTGGAAGCATTAGTATTGTACCCTTTGAATGTTTCACCTCTTTTAGAGCCTTTAGAATCATCAATGTCACATCTAACTCCTTCTACTGTTAAAGCACCCAAGCTTGAACTTAAACCACTTCCACCACATCTAAAATATGCATATCTAGCTGAATTTGAAACTCTTCCAGTTATCATAGCTTCTGACCTCACCCCAATTGAAGAAGATAAACTAATTAGGGTGTTAAAAGAGTTCAAATCAGCTTTTGGTTGGTCTATTGCAGATATCAAGGGAATAAGCCCTACCATGTGCATGCATAGGATCCTTTTGGAGGAAGGAGCAAAGTCAAGCCGTGAACCACAAAGAAGGCTCAATCCACACATGAAGGAAGTTGTTAGGAATGAGGTGTTGAAATTGTTAGATGTGGGGATCATATATCCCATTTCTGATAGCAAATGGGTGAGTGCTATTCAAGTGGTACCTAAGAAGGTGGGAATCACTGTGATGAGGAATGAAAACAACGAGCTTGTGCCCACAAAGCCCATGGCCAGTTGGCGTGTTTGCACCGATTACAGGAAGTTGAATTCTAGCACTAGAAAAGATTACTTTCCTATGCCTTTCATAGATCAAATGCTTGAGAGATTGGCAGGTTACTCACATTATTGTTTTTTGGATGGATACTCAGGTTACAATCAAATTGCAATCGCTCCGGTGGATCAAGAGAAAACAACCTTTACTTGCCCCTTTGGCACATTTGCATACAGGAGAATGCCTTTTGGACTTTGCAATGCTCCAGCAACATTCCAAAGATGCATGTTGGCCATCTTTTCTGACATGGTAGAAAGATTCATTGAGGTATTTATGGATGACTTCTCAGTGTTTGGTTCCTCTTTTGATGAATGTATTCTAGCATTAGGAAGGAATAATACATCAACACACACTTAGTTTGCATGCATGAATTTGGGGCTAGAATATAAGGGAGTTTCACATAATCGTTACAAACTTATATTCACAAGTAGTTAAGGTTGTTTTCACAATCATGTTAAGTAAATTCCTAGCATGAGTATCATGATGTCATAGTTACAAGTGCTTTGTCAATACTTATGATTTTCATAGAACGTAATGATCTTTGATTGTATCTCTATTATGATGTCATGTAGGGGACTTTTGAAGAATGCTTTGGGTTGTCGTATGATGTCATCCAATCCAATAACTTAAGGAAAATCTGAGGGTTAATTAGTGATGTCACGGTTAATCTGGGGTGTTGAGGTTCATGGTTTATCGGAAAAGCAACTGGAAATCAATTTGTATGCAAGTGTGTCATGTGTGGAGAACAATCCTCTAGCTATCTAATCATCCATCGTTTTTCCCAAATTCGTCCAAATCCTATTCAAGTCTTTTAGTTACTTGTTTTTATCTTAAATTCGTCAAAAACCCAATCCCCTTTATTTAGTTGTGTCAAATCTGTCCTAATTAGTGTTTTTGAGTGTTTTGAGTCAAAACCAAACCTATTTTCGTCCAAGTTGAGTCTTAGAGTCTAGTTTGAGTCTTTTTTATTGTTTTGTGTTGTTTAGAGTCTTCTATGTTTGTTTTGAGTCATATAAGTTTAGTTAAGAGTCTTTTGAGTTTGTTTAAGTGTTTTGAAGCATATTTTTGTATCTTTGAGTCAGTTTTCATTAGATTAGCAATCCCTCCTAATCCCCGGCTTAGAACGATCCCTACTTATATCTATACTACAATTGTCAAAAAGAGGGTTTAATTTGTGTGCTATTCTATATCACATCAAGCACCAAATTCAAGCATGCAAATTAAGTAGGCCTCCCTAATCAACATACAAGAATAAGGTATCCATCAAATGGTTAAGCAAATTGCATTCACAATTTATGAAATCACAACTGGACTTAATTAACTCATATTATAAACGTAATCATGGTTTCAAAGCATCCCCTAGCTAAAACGACTTTAGCCTCTCATGTTCATAACAAAACAAAGGAAAATAGAATTAAACATTGAAAACAAAAGATAGATTACACCTAAAAACATTCCAACACTCCAACTTGAATGCACAAACGTCCAAGGCTTCTTCTTTCTTCTCTTCTTCCTTGCTAAGTCACGACACAAGAGTCTAGGGTGATTTGTGGATGATTTTCTGGGTTGTGAATGGATTTAGGAAGGTAGGGTGGTGCGGCAAAGGTTGGGGATGGTGTATGGAGGCTTGGGTGAAGGTATGGAAGTAGGAGAATGGTGGAAAGATTGGTGGAAGGCTGCGGCAAAGAAGTGTTTCTGTGTGAATGAGGGCAGATTGTATGGAAGGGTGATTAGGGATTCATGAAAGGTGCGGCCTTCGTATTTATATGGAAGAAAGAATCCTAAGGTTTTATTACATAGTTTAGGAAAGGATTTGATCCCAAATCCCTAAAGACAAGGAAACACAAAGTCAGAAATCAAAGGGAAAGGGAATGTTACTTACGGCATTGGATTGCAAGAAAGGGAATGTGCTTTATTTCTGAAATTAGGCAAAGATTTTGGAATAGAAAAGGTATGTGAGATGTGGCTGAGTTTGAGGTGAAAATGGAATGTGTTTTAATGACTTAAAATAGGACATAATGACCTTCCTTACACAGCAAGGAAGGGAGACACTAAAGGGATGCACGGCAAGGAAGGGAAAATGCAAGGAAAGCTTTATTTGTGTCCTAAAATACATAAGGTGCCTTCAAACTTGCTGGAATTTAAGGACATTTAGGATTAGGAAAGGTTAAACCAAAATAGGAAACCTTGGCTTAACTTTCCTACTTCAAGTAGGAAACCTTCTTTGACTAGGATTCCTCATTTGATTAGGAATCCTCTTGTGATTAGGAATCCACTTGTGATTAGGGATCCTCTTGTGATTAGGAATCCTAACTCCTTTAGGTCTTCAATTTCGTCCATTCCTTTTGCTCCAAGCATAAGCTATCCATTCCAAGTCCAATTTTGCTCCAAAATGCTCCAAAATGCACCTTTTTGCTTCCTTAGCCATATGAACCTAAAAACACACGAAAATAGCTTAAACTACTAAAATAACTATGAACTAATAACATATATGCACGAAAACAAGCTAACTAAGTCGCCTAAATATGCTCCTATCAATGCATATATGTAACATAAATCGATTTCCAGATTTTATCCCTTTAAACCATGACAATGCCCCAAATTAATTGTAAAGAGCACAAATTAACTTTCATATTTTCCTAGTTTCATTGAATTGGACGGACTACACATCGACAATCAAATTATTCTTATCAAGTTCCCTACATGAATTGCATAATAGAGATAAAATCAAAGATCATTAAGCTTTTTGAAAACCCTAAGTATTGACTACGCATTCGTAACTATGAATTGCATGATACTCTTGCCTAGAATTTACTTAATACAATCATGACTAGTGATTTTCACTACTTGTGAATATAAGTTCATAACGATTAGGTGAAATTCTCTTATATCCTAGCGTCAAATTCATGTATGAAAACTAAGTATGCATCCTTAATCAACACACAAGAACAATTTCTCAATAGATCAATTAAGTAAATCACATTCTCAATTCAAGAAACAAAATCTGGAGGAAACCAATTCATATAAAACATAAGTCCATGGCTTTGAATTCACCCCTAACTAAGAAAAACTTAGTTACACATGTTCATAACAATTGAAAAGCAAATTAAAATAAACATGAAACGAAACGAGGGAAGAAAGAACTCTCAAAGTCTCCAATGGATGCAGATTTCTTGCGGCACAAGGTCTCCTTCTCCTATGGAAGCCACGACACTCCTTCTCCCTAGTATTTGTGGCACAAAGTTATATTTCCATAGGTTGGTGTGTGGTGAGAATGAATGAATGAATTGAAGGATGAATGGCTGCATAGAGTGTGTAAGGGGGTGCGGCAACTTAAGGTTCATATATATATAGCATGGCAAAAACCCTAGCAATCAGGATTAGGGTTAAACCTAGCAGAAATAAGTGATTAGGGCCCCGTAGGTTGCGGCAAAGGTTTGGAAATCAAGTCCTAGCCCAATTTATTTCAGATATGGACTTTTACAATCCAAATCCAAGAGGAAAAGGGCCAATTTAAATCAGAATCCAATCAGAAAAAGGTTTAGGAAATTCGTCCAAAATTGGGCCTTCTAGAAATTAGGTGTTTTGTGGCTGATTTTGGGTGTTCTAGAAGGCATAAAAGGGAGAAAGGTGCGGCACCCTTTTAGGGTCAGATAAGGCTTCTAGAAATTAGGTTTTTAGGTCCACTTGCAGCTAGGATTAAGGTGGAACAAGATTAGGTTAGGATAAGATAGGATAAGGTTTGGATAAGATAAGGTTGTTAGGATAAGTTTCCATATTTATTGCTCTTTCCTTATCTTCTTTGTCTTGAACTTTCCTTTTCTGATTTGTAGCATGTTTCTAACCTCTTTTGACTCCAAATTCGTCCATCCACCTTGCTCCATATACAAGCTATCCATAATAAGCCCAAAACTACTCTAAAAGGCTCAAAATTGCCTTTTCTTGCCAACTTTGTCATTGGATCTACAAACAAACGAAAATAGCTTAAAACACTATAATAAGTAGTAATTAGCTCACTAAATGTAAGGAAATAACATAACTAAGTAGCATAAATATGCTCCTATCATTGCTAAACACTTTAAACTGACTCAAATAGATAAACTTAAAAGACTCAAAACAAGTTCACAAGACTCAAAATAAGCTAAAAACAATCAAAACTGCCTAAAAACACAAACTGGGCAGATTTGACCCTAAACACCATTTTGGATGAATTTTTGTTTTAACTTCACTCAAATCACTTGAAAATACAATCTAAAACAGATTCTAACTAGTTAGACACTCTAAAATAAAAGGGGATTTGGTTTTGGACGAAAATAAAGTAAACAAAACAAGAACTAAAACTAGGCAGATTTGCACAAATTTGGTGGAAATAGATGGATGATGGGCTAGCTAGGAGGTCTTTCTCCACACATGACATACTTGCATACAAAACAATCTCCAGTTGCTTTTTCAATGAACCATGAACCTCAACTGATAGGAGCATATTTAGGCGACTTAGTTGGCTTGTTCTTGTGCATTTACGTTGTTATTTCTTAGTTCTTTAAGTCTTTTAAGCCATTTTCGTATGTTTTCAGGCTCTAAGGGCTAAAGGAGCAAAGAAGTGCATTTTGGAGTCTTTTGGAGCACTTTGGGCTAAAGATGGATAGCTTATGCTTGGAGCCAAAGTGTTGGACGAAATTGAAGACCAAGTGAGCCTAGAATCGAAGGAGGAAGGAGGAATCAAGAATTGGAAACCAGTTTCCATTATTGGGAGTTTCTATTTTTGAAGGTTTCCAATTGTGCAAGTTTCCATTTGTGAAGGAGTCCATTTTTGGAAGTTTCCAAATAATGTTGGTTGCCTAAATCACATGTTCTAGAAGCCCTAGACATGTCCTAAATTGTGCCGCACCTTACCTTCCTTTTCTCTCCAAATTTCTGGCTTTAAAATCCTTTCCCTTTTCCTTGCCGTGAGATTCTTTCCCATTCTTCCCAAAATCAGTCACAAATCTTGTTTCCTTTAATTCTTGGTCAACGGCACATTCCTGATTTCTTTTTCCCTTTCTTGCCGTGAGTTTAATTCCTTTTCTCTCCCAAAATCTGCAAGATTATGTCACGATCCTTTTCTTAAAAGTCTTAGCCGCACCTATACATTCCCTTTCACTCAAAATCTGCAAGTTTAATTGCACTTTCCCCTTCTTTTCCTCCCTTTGCCGCAAGACTTAGCCCTTTTCCTTAATTCCTGATTTCAATTACCTATTCTAAAGGGATTTAACTTAATTCCTGATTCTTAGAATTGATTTGGGGAATTAAACACTTACTTATTTCCTATGCAAGCCTTGCCGTGCCTTAATAAAGGGTTTGAGGGTCAGATTAGGGGGGATTCACCATTCGACATCCCTTGGACACAATTCTATACCTTGCCGCAGCTTCCTTCTAAACCCTTGACAATTTCTGACCTTTCACACCCCTTGCCGCACCACCACTCATCTATACACATCCTTAGACCCTTGTGCCGCAGCAATTAGGAGAGGAAGGAGGCCTTGAACGTTTCATGCTTGCAGATTGGGGCGTTCTTAGGTGTACTTCGTTCTTGTTTTCAATGTTTACTTTGTTATTACTTTCTGAGTTTGCTGTAATCATGAGTGGCTAAACCCCTAATTAGTTAGGGGAAAGTTTGAAGCCATGAACATGTTTGAGATATGAATTGATTTCTTCCAATTGTGATTTGTTAAGTTGTGATTGCAATTCAATTATCTGTTTTATTCAAAACTTGTTCTTGTATGTTGATTAAGGATGCATACTTAGTTTTCATGCATGAACTCGATGCTAGTTTATAAACGAGTTTCACCTAATCGTCACAAGTTTATAAACATGAGTAGTGAAGGTTGTTAGTCACAACCGCGTTAATTGAATTCTTGGCAAGAGTATCATGCATTCATAGTTACAATTGCCTCATCAACACTTATGATTTTCATAGAGCATAATGATCTCTCACTGTATCTCTTCTATGCATTCATGTTGAGGACCGTTGGAGAATAATTTGAATTGTCGCATGCATCATCCAATTCAATGACATAAGGAAATCTGAGGGTTAATTAGTGCATCACGGTTAACTTGGGGTGTTGAGCATCATAGTTAGTGAAAAGCAACTGGAAAATCGATTCATATACAAATGTGTCATGTGTGGAGAATGGACCTCTAACTAATCCATCCATCATCTTGTTTCCAAAAATTCGTTTTACAATCTGCCTAGTTTTTTAACTTGTTTTGTTATTTCAATTTTCGTCAAATCAAAACCACCCTTTTACTTTCTTGTTCTATAGTGTTTAGAATCTGTTTAGTTTGTGTTTTAAAGTGTTTTGAATCAAACCATAATCTTAAATTCGTCCAAAATTGTGTTTAGAGTCAGAAACTGCCTAGTTAGTGTTTTTAGGCAGTTTTGAGTCTTTTGAACTTGTTTCGAGTCCTTTGAGTCTTTGTGAACGTTTTCAACTTTGTTTTTATGTTTTTGAGTCAGTTTAGAGGTTTTAGCAAGCCCTCCTAATCCCCGGTCCAGAATGATCCCTACTTGCATCCTTACTACAATTTGACAACAAGAGGGTTAATTTGTGTGCTTAACTATTTTCGCATCAAATTTTGGCGTCGTTGCCGGGGATTAGCAACTTTGCTAATCCCTCGTTAATTCTTTTATTTCTTTTTCATGTATTTTCGTTTTAGTTACTGACCTTATTTTTGTTCTTGTTTCTAGGTCCTAGTTTATGACTAGGAGTTCAAACCCTGTTCGTGAGCACATCCTTGACTTTGACGACGATTTTGAGCGGACCTTGAGGAAGCAAAAGCATCAACAAAACCCTAACCCACCGTCTTCTAGCTCTACATCCGAGTTTGACGAAGGAGGTGAGGAAGGAGAGGCCATGGCACAGTTTGTGGAGGAAGTACAAACCATGGCCGTGGACAATCGAACCATCAAAGAGCTCTCTGCCTCAGGTATGGACAATGCCGTTCCTTTATGCATACAATACCCCGCTGATAGGAGCATATTCATGCGACTTAATTAGCTTGTTCTCGTGCATTTATGTTGTGTTTCCTTAGTTATTTTAGTGTTTAAAGTCACTTTTGTGTATTTTCAGATTATAAGGCCAAAGTGTGCAAGAAGATGCAAATTGGAGTCTTTTGGAGCAAAAGAGGAATGAATGAGTTGAAGGCTTGAAGAAACGATGAATTCCTACTCCAACGATGAATTCCTACTCCAACGAGGATTCCTACTCAAACAAGGTTTCCTACTTGAAGTAGGAAAGTTAACCCTAGGTTTCCCGTTTTGGTAACCTTTCCCAATCTTAAACGTCCATATTTTCTAGCCACTTTGAAGGCCTTGTAGGCACTTTAGGACACAAAACAAAGGCCCTAGCCCATCCAAACCCCTTTGCCGTGCCTTAACCCTAATTCCCTTCCCTTGCTGTGCAAGGGGGGGTAGTTTTGTCCTAGGTTATGCAAATAAACACATGTTCCTCTCCTAATTTAAAACCTTAGCCGCACGTTGCAACCATTCCCTTTTAATTTCTGATTTTATTTCCTAATTTTAAAAGCCTTTGATTTAATTTTAATTAACCAAAATAAGCTAGGGTTTTATTTCTGAAACCATATATATTTTAAACCCCTAGCCGTACCCTAGGCTCTCTTCTCTCATTCATTTTTCATTCTTTTCATCAGCTACATTCTCTCCCACCTTTGCCGCAGCCACCATCACCCAAAACCCTTCAATCCGTATCTACTCCCTCCATTCCAGCCACTTCCCAATAGTTACACCTAATATAAGTGAGTTTCATGCATGAATATGATGCTAGAATATAAGTGAGTTTCACCTAATAGTTACAAACTTATATTCACAAGTAGTGGAGGTTGCTTATAAACAATCGCGTTAAATGAATTCTTGGCACTAGTTTCATGCTCATCATAGTAATGAATGCCTCGTCAACACTTATAGTTTTCATGTTGCTTAATGATCTTTGATTGTATCTTTATTGTGCTTTTCACCTAAAGGACTTTTGGAGAATGTTTTGAATTGTGTATGCGTTGTCCCATCCAATTCATTAACTTAAGGAGAACTTGAAGGTTAATTTAAGCGGACCTAATTAACCCCGGGTGTTGAGTTTCATAATTCATCGAAAGACCAACTGAAAATCATCTTGTATGCAAGTGTGACATGTGTGGAGAAGAACCTTCTAGCTAGCATTCCATCCATATTTTCATCAAATTCATCTTTACAATCTGTTTTAATTACAATCTGTGCATTTTATTTAATTTCGTCAAAAACTAAATCCCCCTTTTGTTTAGTGTCCAATTTAGTTAGAAAGTGTCTTAGTTTGTGTTTCTAAGTGTTTTGATTCAAGTTATTACCCAAATTCGTCCAAATTAGTGAAAGTGCTCAAAACTGCCAAGAAAGTGTTTTTAAGGCAGTTTTGAGTGTTTTGGGGCTGTTTTGAGTCTTTTGGTTTGTTTTAGTGTTTTATTGTTTAGTTTTGCATTCTTTGAGTCTAGTTTAGTGTTTTAACTTGTGTTTTACGTTTTTGAGTCAGTTTTCAAGTGATTTAGCAATCCCTCCTAATCCCCGGTCTAGAATGATCCCTACTTATTCATATACTACAATTGTCAAAAGAGGGTTTTAATTTGTGTGCTTATATATTTCACATCAAATTTTTGGCGCCGTTGCCGGGGATTAGCAACTTTGCTAATCCCTTGGATTGTTATTTTCTGTTTATTTTTAGTTTGATAAAGTTTCTGACCTTGTTTTGTTTTCGTTGTTTTACGTACTAGTGTATGACTCGGAGTTCTTAATCGATTCGTGAGCATATCTTAGACTTTGACAGCAATTTTGAGAGGACTTTGAGACGAAAGAGGAAGCAACACGAATCAAATCCACCAAGCCCGGAACCTGACCTCGAAGAACAAGTCCTAGAAGAGGAAGAGGAACCCACGACAAGGGTTTTTGAAGAACCACAAGTCATGGCCATGGACAACCGGACACTCAAGGAGCTTTCCGCTTCGGGATTGGATAATGCCGCACCTTTGTGTATCCAATATCCGCCGCCTGCCCAAGGGAAGACCGAAGAGTTCGAGTTGAAGTCCAGTTTGCTCCACCATATTCCGAAGTACCATGGGTTGTCCATGGAGGATCCGAACAAGCATCTGAAGGAATTCGAAGTGGTGTGCTCAAGCATGATTCCCGTCAACGTCGATGGAAGTATATTGAAGATGAAGGCTTTTCCATTCTCTTTAATGGACAAAGCCAAAGATTGGTTGTACGAGTTAGCTCCCAGAACCGTCACATCATGGGAGAGTATGAAGAGGGCATATATGGAGAAGTTTTTCCCAACTTCTCGAATCATCCTTTTACGTAAAAGGATAAGTGGAATCCAGCAAGAAGAAGGTGAGTCTTTTCCTACATATTGTGAACGTTTTAAATCCCTTGTTGCTTCTTGTCCACAACATCAGATGAAGGAGGAGTTGCTTCTACAATACTTCTACGAGGGGCTCCTACCAATTGAACGTCAAATGCTCGATGCCTCAGCAGGTGGAGCATTGGTGGACAAGACACCCATGGCGGCCAAGGTCTTGATTGCTAACCGAGCATTCAACCACCTCAAGGACCTCCTCACCACGGCACCAATTATCACTCCACCAGATTGGTCCATTCCCTTTGAGTTGATGTGTGATGCATCGGATTATGCCCTTGGAGTTGTTTTGGGCCAAAGGAAAAACAAACAGCCACATGTTATTTATTATGATTCACGCACTTTAAATGATGCTCAGTTGAATTATTCTACAACCGAAAAAGAACTTTTGGCGGTTGTATTTGCATTAGATAAGTTTAGATCATATCTCATCGGTACTAAAGTAATTGTTTTCACTGACCATGCAGCCTTGAAGTATATTCTCACCAAAAAGGAGGCCAAACCAAGGCTCATTCGTTGGATGCTCCTACTTCAAGAATTCGACATTGAAATTAGGGACAAGAAGGGATGTGAAAACGTGGTGGCTGACCACCTAAGTCGAATGGTGTGTGAAGAAGAGGACCTTCCCATTTTAGAAACGTTTCCAGATGAACTTCTGTCCGTTGAGGTAAGTACCCCTTGGTATGCCGATTTGGTTAATTTTTTGGTGTCTAAGCAAGTTCCTAACACCTTAAGCAAGGCTCAACGTGATAAATTAAAAAAGGATGCACGTTTTATGTTTGGGACGACCCTTATTTGTGGAAAATATGCCCGGATCAGATTGTGCGTCGTTGTGTTCATGAATCTGAATTTAATTCCATTTTGAGTTTTTGCCATACATATGCATGTGGTGGACACTTTGGCACACAACGCACAGCATTTAAGGTTCTTGAAAGTGGTTTTTATTGGCCTACATTGTTTAGAGATGCTAGGGCTTTTTGCTTAACATGTGATCAATGTCAAAAGACCGAAAGTTTAGGCCAAAGAGACCAAATGCCGCAAACCCCAATCCTTGTTGTTGAAATCTTTGATGTTTGGGGTATTGATTTATGGGTCCTTTCCCTATGTCGTTTGGTTATACTTACATTTTACTTGTCGTTGATTATGTGTCAAAGTGGGTGGAAGCTAAAGCCACCCGAACTAACGATTCTAGAGTTGTTGTAGATTTTGTAAAATCTAACATTTTCTCTAGATTTGGGATGCCTCGAGTGCTCATAAGCGATGGTGGGTCTCATTTTTGCAACCGCACCATTGCGGCGTTGCTCAAGAAGTACAACGTGATGCATAAGGTTTCCACACCTTATCACCCCCAAACAAGTGGCCAAGCCGAAGTTTCAAATCGAGAAATAAAGCAAATCCTGGAAAAGACCGTTGGGCCGAATAGAAAAGATTGGAGCTTGCGTTTGGAGGATGCACTGTGGGCCTATCGAACGGCTTACAAAACGCCCATTGGTATGTCCCCATTTCGGCTAGTCTATGGCAAGCCATGCCATCTACCCGTGGAGCTTGAGCACAAGGCACATTGGGCGGTCAAGACCTTTAATATGGATGTGGACACGGCTGGAACCCATAGGAAGCTACAATTGAACGAGCTTGAAGAGATTCGGCATGAGGCGTATGTGATGCAAACTAAATAAGCACACAAATTAAAACCCTCTTGTGACAATTGTAGTATATGTATAAGTAGGGATCGTTCTAAACCGGGGATTAGGAGGGATTACTAAATCACTTGGAAACTGACTCAAAAACTTAAAAAAAAGGTTAAAACACTAAACTAGACTCAAAGAATGCAAAACTAAACACTTAAACCACTAAAACAAATCAAAAGACTCAAAACAGCACCAAAACACTCAAAACTGCCTTAAAAACACTTTCTAGGCAGTTTTGAGCACTTTGGCTACTTTGGACGAATTTGGGAAATAAATTGATTCAAAACACTTAGAAACACAAACTAAGACACTTTCTAACTAAATTGGACACTAAAGTAAAGGGGGATTGAGTTTTTGACGAAATTAAATAAAATGCACAGATTGTAATTAAGGGCAGATTGTAAAGATGAATTTGATGAAAATATGGATGGAATGCTAGCTAGAAGGTTCTTCTCCACACATGTCACACTTGCATACAAGATGATTTTCGGTTGGTCTTCCGATGAATCATGAAACTCAACACCCCGTGTTAATTAGGTCCGCTTAAATTAACCTTCAGATTTCCCTAGAATCATTGAATTGGATGAATATGCATCGCAAACAAATTATTCCTAACAAGTTCTCTATATGAACAACTGATGCAAAATATATTAAGCACACAAATTAAACCCTCTTCTGACAATTGTAGCAAAGTATGTAAGTAGGGATCGTTCAAAACCGGGGATTAGGAGGGATTGCTAAACTCTTGAAAACTGACCTAAGAAGTCCAAAACAAAGTTAAAAACACTAATTTGGACTCAAAGAATGAAAAACCAAAGTTAAAACACTAAAACAAAACAAAAACTCAAAACAGCAACTAGAAGACTCAAAACTGCCTAAAAACCACTTTCTGGGCAGTTTTGAGCACCTACACTAACTTGGACGAAATTGGTTGAAAACATGACTCAAAACACTTAAAAACATGAACCAAAACAATTTCTAACTAAATTGAGACTTCAAAGTAAAGGGGGATTTGATTTGGACGAAATTAAAGTTGAGAAAACAGATTGCAAAGTAAAACTGATCTTGAAACGTTTTTGGGGTTTTTAATGGATGATGGACTAGTTAGGGGTTCTTTCTCCACACATGACAAGTATGCAAATGACTCGATTTCCAGTTATTCCTTCATAGAATTATGAATGACAATGCCCCAAATTAACCGTGACATCACTAGTTAATTCTCAAGTTTTCCTTGTGTTATTGAATTGGATGACATCATACGACAACCCAAAGCATTCTTCAAAAGTTCCTTACATGACATCATAATAAAGATACAATCAAAGATCATTACGTTCAATGAAAACTATAAGCATTAACAAAGCACTTGTGACTATGACATCATGACACTTATGCTAGGAATTGAACTTAACGCGATTGTGACTAGCAATCTTCACTACTTGTGCATATAAGTGTGTGACAATTATGTGAAACAAACTTATATTCTAGCATCATATTCATGCAAGCCAATTAAGTGTCGACCCCTAATTAACAAACACAAATACGTTATTACTCGCACAGTTAAGCCAATTGCATTCACGATTCAAGAACTCATAACTGGAATTTATCAAATCAACTTGCACACATAGTTATGGCTTCGAAATCACCCCTAACCAATAGGGGTTTAGCCACTCATGTTCATAGCAAAATGAAAGGAAAATAAATTAAACATTGAAATCATAAAACGAATTACACCTAGAATGCACCAACGACGAAGCTTGAGCATCCAAGAGTCCTTCCTTCTTTCTCCTTGCTACGGCACAAAGGTGGATGGGATGGTTGGGATGTGTTTTAGGATCAGGGATTATGGAATTGGATGGAGGATAGGCACGGCAAGGTGTAGTGTTTGGTTGGAATTGTGTTTCTAGGATTTTAGGATGTGGAGAGTGGTGTGGCTAGATGAATGGACGAAAATTGGGTGAATGAGTGATTCCCCTAGTGCCTTGCTGCAAACCCTTATTTATAGGGCTAGGAAAGGTTTTGAAACACTTAAAGGATATATGTGTGTAGCTTGGACAAGGTAGGACGGCTAGTGACAAGCTAGGAAGGCTAGGAGACAAGGTAGGACGGCTAGGAGACAAGCTAGGACGGCTAGTGACAAGCTAGGACGGCTAGTGACAAGCTAGGACGGCTAGTGACAAGCTAGGACGACTAGGAGACAAGCTAGGACGGCTAGTGACAAGCTAGGACGGCTAGGAGACAAGCTAGGACGGCTAGGAGACAAGCTAGGACGGCTAGTGACAAGCTAGGACGGCTAGGAGACAAGCTAGGACGGCTAGGAGACAAGCTAGGACGGCTAGTGACAAGCTAGGACGGCTAGTGACAAGCTAGGACGGCTAGGAGACAAGCTAGGACGGCTAGGAGACAAGCTAGGACGGCTAGTGACAAGCTAGGACGGCTTGTTCTTCCAATACAGAAATTAGGCACCATGTGTGAATAGATAAAGCCTTCTAGAAATAAGGTTTTTAGGCCCCCTTGCAGCTCCCTAACTGAATTCAAGCCTTCAAATTCGTCCATCCTCATGCCTCCATGCTTGCACTATCCAATCTTGGCCCAAAAATGCTCTAGAATGCTCCAAATTGCTTCTTTTTGCATACTTTGACACTAAAACCTGAAATTGCACGAAAATGACTTTAAACACTAAACTAACTAAGGAAAAACAACATAAATGCATGAGAACAAGCCAATTAAGTCACATAAAAATGCTCCTATCAAATTCCCCCACACTTAGCTTTTGCTAGTCCTCGAGCAAAACAAAGAAATAAAACAAGACAAAACAAACAAACATAATCTAAACCTTCCAACGTTTGCCTCAGGGATTTCCAATGCACATGACATGTTAAAGATTATCATTCCCACAGATTTGAGTCAATTTAACACTTAAGCACATGCTTAATCATAGTCACTACTTACTAGTTCACAATTAACCAATTAAAACAATGTTTTGAATGTAGTAACATGCCTTAGAGAATTCCCTCAATCCTTAATAGATTTGCACTCTATTTTCACTCAGATTTTCTAACTACACACCCTATACTAGTTATATGTGAGAGAATTGATGTAGATATAAAAACGAATGCTCACATATATGTATCACAAAGAACGCAATTTCCGGACTTAATAGGCATGTTTAGATATGATCTCATGAATGGAATGCTACTACTTAGATGCGAGAACCAGTGACACCATATGCTCATACCAAATTCAAACTCAACAAATTGAAACACATAACACTCAAGATAGAAGTTTAAGGGTTGCAACGGGGCTTGGGGTATTGGTTAACAAAGAAAGGATAGGGAAAACAAACGTTCTTCAAGCATTAGTAAGCAAAGTAATGAAGTTAAGACTTAGAATTCACTTAGTTTGCAGAAATTAACTTAAAAATACAAGGGGAAGACTTTAAACAACTTCTTGGGGCCGAATTCAACTTTTTGGACCCTTTCTTCAACAAACAACACCTTGGAACTTTTTTTCTCATATTGTTCAACTCTTTTCATACTTTATTTTTTTTTTTTTTTCACGAATTTTTCTTTTCTTTTCTTTCTACCCGTGCTTATGGCACATAATTCTCAAAATAAAAACTTCCCCCACACTTGGTTTCTGTCATAAAGGAATTCCATTTGAATCATGCTTACTATACTTTAAGAACGAGGGTATGGATAGTCCTAATCTAGGCTAGGTGAGGGTAATGTGGGTTAACAAAGAAAAGGCTAAACAAGGCTCAATGGGGTTAACACCTAAACATATAATGGAGTAGGGCACACGGCTTTTTGGCTAAAGTGGTGGTCACTACACAACTTCATCTTGAATATGTGTTATGCTAATCAATACCATGCTTTGAATGAAATGGGCATGACTTCTAGTGTTTGGAACTAAATGATGAAACGCCTTCTAAGTAGCAACCAAGCAAAGAATAATGAGATCATGCAACGATTTTAGAAAACAAAGAATGCACAGATTTGAACTCTCCAAATAAACGTTTAGGTTCAAGTCTCACAAGGTTGTAGCGTTAATTTGAGTTCCTTCCTTCAAGCATGTTACAAAAACTGATTTTTTATTTTTATTTTTATTTTTATTTTTTATGATTGCATGTGAATTCATAAGTTATAACCACAACCAAGCATAAACATAGAGTAAATCAAACTTTCATCCATGTTAATCACTCTCTTTAACAGCCATGTATTTAAAAACCAAATCCTCATCATTGTGTTGGAAGGTACCCTAAGACACAAACAAACACACAAAAACAACTCTTTTTTGGGTTTTTTAAAACAAATTTTTCAAATTTTTCTTTGATTTTCGGATTTTTACTTCAAAACATACTAAAACACACCAAAACTGCTTAAAAACACTTAAAAACAGCAAGGAACAAGTTTTGAAATAATGGGTGATAAAATCCCACGAATTTGAATGAAAAACACTTAGTTACCCCCCCACACTTAAATCAAACATTGTCCTCAATGTTTTAAGCATAGAATCACACAAAGAAACACACAAACAGCAAGTAAAACAACTAAATAGGCAGATTAGAAGGAATCAACAAAGAGAAGGGTTTAGGAACGCAAATCTGGAATTGGAGTGCTTTCTAGGTCTTCCTTTGTTGAATGGCATGGGTTGCCTCCCAAGTAGCGCTTTCTTTAACGTCTTGCAGCCGGACGAAGAACACGTTCAGGCACCATTGGTGCCCACGGCATGGAGTGAGATCTCCTCCACAACCTGCCCCATGGCATTCTCATAGTATGGCTTCAATCTATGTCCGTTGACCTTGAATTCCACCCCATTCCTTAAGCTTTGGACTTGAACTGCACCATGTGGGAAAACATTAGTAACAACAAAAGGTCCAATCCATTTAGAACGTAACTTTCCGGGAAATAAACGTAAACGAGAATTAAAAAGTAAAACTTTCTGCCCAATTGTGAAGGTTTTGCCCCTAATCATCTTGTCATGAAACGCCTTCGTCTTTTCCTTGTAAATGCGGGCATTCTCGTAGGCTTCATTCCTTAGTTCCTCAAGCTCATTCAATTGGAGCTTCCGATGCATTCCAGCAGCATCTAAGTCCAAATTGAACGTTTTGATGGCCCAATGTGCCTTATGCTCTAGCTCCACGGGTAAGTGACAAGGTTTTCCATAAACTAGCCGAAATGGAGACATCCCTAGGGGTGTTTTGTAGGCAGTGCGATATGCCCATAGTGCATCGTCTAAACGCATGCTCCAATCCTTCCGGTTAGGCCCCACGGTCTTCTCCAAGATTTGCTTGACCTCTCTATTTGATACTTCGGCTTGGCCACTTGTTTGTGGGTGATAAGGTGTTGAAACCTTATGCTTGACATTGTACTTCTTGAAGAGTGCCTCAATGGTCCTATTGCAGAAATGTGAACCTCCATCACTTATAAATACCCGCGGCATCCCAAATCTAGAGAAAATGTTAGTCTTGATGAAATCTGAAACCACTCTAGAATCGTTAGTACGGGTAGCTTTTGCTTCTACCCATTTAGAAACATAATCAACCGCAAGCAAAATATAAGTGAAACCAAATGAAGAAGGAAAAGGACCCATGAAATCAATACCCCAAACATCAAAGATTTCAACATTGAAGATGGGTGTTTGCGGCATTTGGTCTTTTGCACCAATAGAACCTGTTCTTTGACATCTATCACATGTTAAGCAAAACATTCTAGCATCTTTGAACAATGTAGGCCAATAAAAACCAGATTCTAACACTTTACGAGCTGTCCTTTGGGTACCAAAATGGCCTCCACATGCATAAGAATGACAAAATGCTAGAATTGAGTTAAAATCAGAAGTTGGCACACATCTTCTAATAATCTGATCTGGGCAATATTTCCATAGATATGGATCATCCCACACATAAAATCTTGCATCATGTATCAATTTATCACGTTGGACCTTGCTTAGGGTGTTAGGAACTTGCTTAGTCACCAAGAAATTGACCAAATCGGCATACCAAGGGGTACTTACCTCAATGGACAGAAGTTGTTCATCCGGAAACATCTCAGAAATGGGGAGGGACTCTTCTTCACGCACCAATCTACTCAAGTGGTCAGCCACCACGTTTTCACAACCTTTCTTGTCCCTAATTTCAATATCGAACTCTTGAAGTAGGAGCATCCAACGAATGAGCCTTGGTTTGGCCTCCTTTTTGGTGAAAAGATACTTCAAGGCTGCATGGTCAGTGAAAACAATTACTTTAGTGCCAATAAGATATGATCTAAACTTATCTAAAGAAAATACAACCGCCAAGAGTTCTTTTTCGGTTGTAGAATAATTCAATTGAGCATCATTTAAAGTGCGGGAAGCATAATAAATAACATGTGACTGTTTATTTTTCCTTTGACCCAAAACAGCCCCAAGTGCATAATCCGAGGCATCACACATCAATTCAAATGGAATGGACCAATCCGGGGGAGTTATGATGGGTGCCGTGGTTAGGAGCTCTTTGAGATGCTTGAATGACTTCTCGCATGCCTCGTTGAACTCAAAAGACACATCTTTTTGGAGGAGGCGGCATAGGGGTTGTGCAATCTTGGAAAAGTCCTTGATAAATCGTCTATAGAATCCTGCATGACCAAGAAAAGAACGAACCTCTCTAACCGAAGTAGGAGAGGGTAAGTAGCGTACAAGATCTACTTTAGACTTATCAACTTCAATTCCTTTTTCAGAGATTATATGACCCAAAACAATACCTTGTTTAACCATAAAATGGCATTTTTCCCAATTTAAAACAAGGTTTGTTTCAACACAACGTTTCAAGATTAACGTGAGATTATCCAAGCATTTATCAAAAGAATCACCAAAAACACTAAAGTCATCCATGAATATTTCAATAATCCTTTCAACATAATCAGAAAATATGCTTACCATACACCTTTGAAACGTGGCAGGGGCATTGCACAAACCAAATGGCATGCGTCGATATGCAAATGTTCCAAAGGGACAAGTAAAAGTGGTCTTTTCTTGATCATCCGGGGCAATGACAATTTGATTATAACCTGAATATCCATCAAGAAAGCAATAAAAAGAATGACCCGCTAACCTTTCCAACATTTGATCTAGGAACGGCAATGGGAAGTGGTCCTTCCTTGTGGTGGCATTTATCTTCCTATAATCGATGCATACACGCCAACCGGTTTGGATTCTCATGGGTACAAGCTCATTCTCGGCATTCTCCACAACCGTCACTCCGGATTTCTTAGGCACACATTGGATAGGTGAAACCCAACGACTATCGGAGATAGGATAAATGACTCCACAATCAAGAAGTTTGATTATCTCTTTTTTCACAACTTCCATCATTGGAGGGTTAAGACGGCGTTGAGCCTCTCTAGTTGGTTTGGTCCCCTCCTCAAGAAATATGTGATGCATACAAGTTGTGGGGCTTATACCTTTGATATCGGCCAATGTCCATCCTAGGGCAGATTTGTACTCCTTCAACACATGCATGAGTTTTTCCTCCTCTTGTGCCGTGAGGGATGATGATATGATGGCAGGCAGTGTCTCATTTTTTCCCAAGAAAATGTACTTCAAATGGCTTGGCAAAGGTTTGAGTTCAAGGATAGGTGCCTGAATTATGGATGGAAGCAACTTGTTAGTCGAAATGGGAATGGACTCTTTGTTAGGAAACTTACCATCATGTATTGGTGATGACTCAAGGGCAGCAACTACTTCAAGAAAATCCTCACTAGGAGGCACGGCATAGGATAGTGTATTTGTGCCGTGGGGTTGCATGGATGTTGCTCCCTTGGTTTTGACTTCTACACCACTTGTAATGACTTTTTCAAGCATATCATCATTCAAATCTTCAAGGTATCCCTGCGCCAAAGAGTCAACAGTATCAATAGAGAAACATGAATGATCTTCACTAGGATACTTAATAGAATCGGAAAGATTGAAATTAACAACTTCCCCATCAAATTCCATGGACAAAGTTCCATTAAACACGTCAATCTTAGTCCGGGCCGTTTTCATGAATGGCCTTCCAAGTAGAATGGGCAGCGAGGTTGCATGATCCGATTCATCCATCTCAAGGACATAGAAATCCGCCGAAAAGATCAAATGATTAACCTGCACCAAAACATCTTCCAAAACTCCCTTTGGATAGGCATTAGATCTATCGGCCAATTGTATGATAACACCATCCTTTTTCAATGCTCCTAGGTTCATAGATGCATATATGGAATATGGCATAACATTTATAGAAGCACCTAAGTCAAGCATGGCAGATTCAAATCTAGTGTTACCTATGACACAAGGAATGGTGAAACTACCCGGATCTTTGCATTTGGGAGGTAGTTTGCGTTGCAAGATGGCGGACACATTCTCACCTACTTTTACCACTTCCTTGGTCGACATCCTCTTCCTAGTGGTGCACAACTCCTTCAAAAACTTGGCGTATCTAGGGACTTGCTTGATTGCATCCAACAAGGGTATGTTCACTTGAACTTTCCTAAATGTCTCAAGGATGTCCTTTTCAGCTTCTTCCTTCCTTGTTTGCATAAACCTACTAGGAAAAGGAGCATTCGAAGGAAAAGCATTAGTAGAAACTGAATTTGACACATTCTTACCCTTTTTGGCCGAATTAGACAGTTTTGGGGCACTAGGAACTTGCGGCAAAGACTCTCCCACCTTTGCCGTGGGTTTGCTTGATTCTTCCTCTTCAATTTGCAAGTTTTCATCACCTTTGGGACCTGATTGTGATGGTGTAGGATCTGCCCCAATCTCTTCTCCACTTCTCAAGGTTATGGCCTTTGCACTTTCGAAGCTTCCCTTTGGATTTGGAACGGTGGAACTAGGGAGCTTTCCTTGTTCACGAAACTGCCCCATAAACTCGGCAATTTGCCCCATTTGTTTCTCCAATTGATCCACCCTTTTGTCTTGGTTTTGCATAGCCTTAGCTTGATCGTCCTGCCCATTAGACAACTTAGTTAGTATCTTAAGAAGTGCATCATTGTCAAGGGACGTACCTGAGGCACTTGGGCCGGATTGGGCTTGATTTTGGGGTGGGCCGTAGATTTTGGGAAAGAACCCAGGGGGTTGTTGCCTAAAGCCTCCTTGGTTTTGAGATTGTTGGGGCTCCCTCCATTTGAAATTTGGGTGGTCTCTCCAACCGGGATTATATGTGTTGGAATAAGGATCGTTCCTTGGTTGGTTTTGGCCTTGAAACCCAATTGCATTGGCGCTTTCCCATCCACCATTTTCAATCAACTGTGGACATTTTTCAGAGGCATGTCCATGCATAGAACATACGCCACATACAATTGGTCCTTGCATCTTCATGCCCTCGGCCAACTGAGACACAATAGAAGTAAGATTAGCCAATTGTGAATTAATGTCAGAAGTAGAACTTACCTCATGAACATGTTGCCGTGGGGGTCCTCTTTGGCCTACACCTTCGTATTGTTGATCGTTCAACGCTCGATTAGAAATCAAGGTCTTGGCAGCCATAGGTGTTTTGTCCACTAATGCTCCACCTGCCGAGGCATCGAGCATTTGACGTTCTAATGGTAGGAGGCCCTCGTAGAAGTATTGCAAAAGTAGCTCCTCCTTCATCTGATGTTGTGGACAAGAAGCAACAAGTGATTTAAAACGTTCATAGTATGCAGGAAAAGACTCACCTTCATCTTGTTGAATTCCACTTATTTTTTTACGAAGAAGAATGATGCGAGAAGTTGGGAAAAACTTCTCCAAAAACGCTCTTTTCATACTCTCCCATGAAGTGACAGTGCCAGGAGCCAACTCGTATAACCAATCCTTAGCTTTATCCATTAAAGAGAACGGAAAAGCTTTCATCTTCAAAATACTTCCGTCAACATTGACGGGAGTCATGCTTGAACAAACTACTTCAAACTCTTTAAGATGCTTGTTTGGATCTTCCATGGAAAGCCCATGGTATTTAGGAATGTGGTGCAACAAGCTTGACTTCAACTCGAATTCATCGGTCTTGCCTTGGGCAGCCGCGGGGTATTGAATGCATAATGGTGCGGCATTGGCCAACCCTGAGGCCGAAAGCTCTTTAATGGTCCGATTGTCCGCTGCCATAACTTCTTCTTCCACTTCTTCAAACTCAGATTCGGCCTCTGAACTTGAACTAGGTTCACTATGTTTGGGATGCCTCCTCTTTCTTCTCAAATCACGTTCAAAATCGTCGTTAAAGTCTAAGATATGTGCATGCACAGTTTGAGAACTCCGCGTCATGCACTAGTACCTAAAAAAAAACAAGAAACAAAAATAGGTCAGAAACTAAAACAAAATCAGAAACAAAGTGAAATAAATGAAACAAAAACAATCCAAGGGATTTAGCAAAGTTGCTAATCCCCGGCAACGGCGCCAAAAATTTGATGCAAAATATATTAAGCACACAAATTAAACCCTCTTCTGACAATTGTAGCAAAGTATGTAAGTAGGGATCGTTCAAAACCGGGGATTAGGAGGGATTGCTAAACTCTTGAAAACTGACCTAAGAAGTCCAAAACAAAGTTAAAAACACTAATTTGGACTCAAAGAATGAAAAACCAAAGTTAAAACACTAAAACAAAACAAAAACTCAAAACAGCAACTAGAAGACTCAAAACTGCCTAAAAACCACTTTCTGGGCAGTTTTGAGCACCTACACTAACTTGGACGAAATTGGTTGAAAACATGACTCAAAACACTTAAAAACATGAACCAAAACAATTTCTAACTAAATTGAGACTTCAAAGTAAAGGGGGATTTGATTTGGACGAAATTAAAGTTGAGAAAACAGATTGCAAAGTAAAACTGATCTTGAAACGTTTTTGGGGTTTTTAATGGATGATGGACTAGTTAGGGGTTCTTTCTCCACACATGACAAGTATGCAAATGACTCGATTTCCAGTTATTCCTTCATAGAATTATGAATGACAATGCCCCAAATTAACCGTGACATCACTAGTTAATTCTCAAGTTTTCCTTGTGTTATTGAATTGGATGACATCATACGACAACCCAAAGCATTCTTCAAAAGTTCCTTACATGACATCATAATAAAGATACAATCAAAGATCATTACGTTCAATGAAAACTATAAGCATTAACAAAGCACTTGTGACTATGACATCATGACACTTATGCTAGGAATTGAACTTAACGCGATTGTGACTAGCAATCTTCACTACTTGTGCATATAAGTGTGTGACAATTATGTGAAACAAACTTATATTCTAGCATCATATTCATGCAAGCCAATTAAGTGTCGACCCCTAATTAACAAACACAAATACGTTATTACTCGCACAGTTAAGCCAATTGCATTCACGATTCAAGAACTCATAACTGGAATTTATCAAATCAACTTGCACACATAGTTATGGCTTCGAAATCACCCCTAACCAATAGGGGTTTAGCCACTCATGTTCATAGCAAAATGAAAGGAAAATAAATTAAACATTGAAATCATAAAACGAATTACACCTAGAATGCACCAACGACGAAGCTTGAGCATCCAAGAGTCCTTCCTTCTTTCTCCTTGCTACGGCACAAAGGTGGATGGGATGGTTGGGATGTGTTTTAGGATCAGGGATTATGGAATTGGATGGAGGATAGGCACGGCAAGGTGTAGTGTTTGGTTGGAATTGTGTTTCTAGGATTTTAGGATGTGGAGAGTGGTGTGGCTAGATGAATGGACGAAAATTGGGTGAATGAGTGATTCCCCTAGTGCCTTGCTGCAAACCCTTATTTATAGGGCTAGGAAAGGTTTTGAAACACTTAAAGGATATATGTGTGTAGCTTGGACAAGGTAGGACGGCTAGTGACAAGCTAGGAAGGCTAGGAGACAAGGTAGGACGGCTAGGAGACAAGCTAGGACGGCTAGTGACAAGCTAGGACGGCTAGTGACAAGCTAGGACGGCTAGTGACAAGCTAGGACGACTAGGAGACAAGCTAGGACGGCTAGTGACAAGCTAGGACGGCTAGGAGACAAGCTAGGACGGCTAGGAGACAAGCTAGGACGGCTAGTGACAAGCTAGGACGGCTAGGAGACAAGCTAGGACGGCTAGGAGACAAGCTAGGACGGCTAGTGACAAGCTAGGACGGCTAGTGACAAGCTAGGACGGCTAGGAGACAAGCTAGGACGGCTAGGAGACAAGCTAGGACGGCTAGTGACAAGCTAGGACGGCTTGTTCTTCCAATACAGAAATTAGGCACCATGTGTGAATAGATAAAGCCTTCTAGAAATAAGGTTTTTAGGCCCCCTTGCAGCTCCCTAACTGAATTCAAGCCTTCAAATTCGTCCATCCTCATGCCTCCATGCTTGCACTATCCAATCTTGGCCCAAAAATGCTCTAGAATGCTCCAAATTGCTTCTTTTTGCATACTTTGACACTAAAACCTGAAATTGCACGAAAATGACTTTAAACACTAAACTAACTAAGGAAAAACAACATAAATGCATGAGAACAAGCCAATTAAGTCACATAAAAATGCTCCTATCAAATTCCCCCACACTTAGCTTTTGCTAGTCCTCGAGCAAAACAAAGAAATAAAACAAGACAAAACAAACAAACATAATCTAAACCTTCCAACGTTTGCCTCAGGGATTTCCAATGCACATGACATGTTAAAGATTATCATTCCCACAGATTTGAGTCAATTTAACACTTAAGCACATGCTTAATCATAGTCACTACTTACTAGTTCACAATTAACCAATTAAAACAATGTTTTGAATGTAGTAACATGCCTTAGAGAATTCCCTCAATCCTTAATAGATTTGCACTCTATTTTCACTCAGATTTTCTAACTACACACCCTATACTAGTTATATGTGAGAGAATTGATGTAGATATAAAAACGAATGCTCACATATATGTATCACAAAGAACGCAATTTCCGGACTTAATAGGCATGTTTAGATATGATCTCATGAATGGAATGCTACTACTTAGATGCGAGAACCAGTGACACCATATGCTCATACCAAATTCAAACTCAACAAATTGAAACACATAACACTCAAGATAGAAGTTTAAGGGTTGCAACGGGGCTTGGGGTATTGGTTAACAAAGAAAGGATAGGGAAAACAAACGTTCTTCAAGCATTAGTAAGCAAAGTAATGAAGTTAAGACTTAGAATTCACTTAGTTTGCAGAAATTAACTTAAAAATACAAGGGGAAGACTTTAAACAACTTCTTGGGGCCGAATTCAACTTTTTGGACCCTTTCTTCAACAAACAACACCTTGGAACTTTTTTTCTCATATTGTTCAACTCTTTTCATACTTTATTTTTTTTTTTTTTTCACGAATTTTTCTTTTCTTTTCTTTCTACCCGTGCTTATGGCACATAATTCTCAAAATAAAAACTTCCCCCACACTTGGTTTCTGTCATAAAGGAATTCCATTTGAATCATGCTTACTATACTTTAAGAACGAGGGTATGGATAGTCCTAATCTAGGCTAGGTGAGGGTAATGTGGGTTAACAAAGAAAAGGCTAAACAAGGCTCAATGGGGTTAACACCTAAACATATAATGGAGTAGGGCACACGGCTTTTTGGCTAAAGTGGTGGTCACTACACAACTTCATCTTGAATATGTGTTATGCTAATCAATACCATGCTTTGAATGAAATGGGCATGACTTCTAGTGTTTGGAACTAAATGATGAAACGCCTTCTAAGTAGCAACCAAGCAAAGAATAATGAGATCATGCAACGATTTTAGAAAACAAAGAATGCACAGATTTGAACTCTCCAAATAAACGTTTAGGTTCAAGTCTCACAAGGTTGTAGCGTTAATTTGAGTTCCTTCCTTCAAGCATGTTACAAAAACTGATTTTTTATTTTTATTTTTATTTTTATTTTTTATGATTGCATGTGAATTCATAAGTTATAACCACAACCAAGCATAAACATAGAGTAAATCAAACTTTCATCCATGTTAATCACTCTCTTTAACAGCCATGTATTTAAAAACCAAATCCTCATCATTGTGTTGGAAGGTACCCTAAGACACAAACAAACACACAAAAACAACTCTTTTTTGGGTTTTTTAAAACAAATTTTTCAAATTTTTCTTTGATTTTCGGATTTTTACTTCAAAACATACTAAAACACACCAAAACTGCTTAAAAACACTTAAAAACAGCAAGGAACAAGTTTTGAAATAATGGGTGATAAAATCCCACGAATTTGAATGAAAAACACTTAGTTACCCCCCCACACTTAAATCAAACATTGTCCTCAATGTTTTAAGCATAGAATCACACAAAGAAACACACAAACAGCAAGTAAAACAACTAAATAGGCAGATTAGAAGGAATCAACAAAGAGAAGGGTTTAGGAACGCAAATCTGGAATTGGAGTGCTTTCTAGGTCTTCCTTTGTTGAATGGCATGGGTTGCCTCCCAAGTAGCGCTTTCTTTAACGTCTTGCAGCCGGACGAAGAACACGTTCAGGCACCATTGGTGCCCACGGCATGGAGTGAGATCTCCTCCACAACCTGCCCCATGGCATTCTCATAGTATGGCTTCAATCTATGTCCGTTGACCTTGAATTCCACCCCATTCCTTAAGCTTTGGACTTGAACTGCACCATGTGGGAAAACATTAGTAACAACAAAAGGTCCAATCCATTTAGAACGTAACTTTCCGGGAAATAAACGTAAACGAGAATTAAAAAGTAAAACTTTCTGCCCAATTGTGAAGGTTTTGCCCCTAATCATCTTGTCATGAAACGCCTTCGTCTTTTCCTTGTAAATGCGGGCATTCTCGTAGGCTTCATTCCTTAGTTCCTCAAGCTCATTCAATTGGAGCTTCCGATGCATTCCAGCAGCATCTAAGTCCAAATTGAACGTTTTGATGGCCCAATGTGCCTTATGCTCTAGCTCCACGGGTAAGTGACAAGGTTTTCCATAAACTAGCCGAAATGGAGACATCCCTAGGGGTGTTTTGTAGGCAGTGCGATATGCCCATAGTGCATCGTCTAAACGCATGCTCCAATCCTTCCGGTTAGGCCCCACGGTCTTCTCCAAGATTTGCTTGACCTCTCTATTTGATACTTCGGCTTGGCCACTTGTTTGTGGGTGATAAGGTGTTGAAACCTTATGCTTGACATTGTACTTCTTGAAGAGTGCCTCAATGGTCCTATTGCAGAAATGTGAACCTCCATCACTTATAAATACCCGCGGCATCCCAAATCTAGAGAAAATGTTAGTCTTGATGAAATCTGAAACCACTCTAGAATCGTTAGTACGGGTAGCTTTTGCTTCTACCCATTTAGAAACATAATCAACCGCAAGCAAAATATAAGTGAAACCAAATGAAGAAGGAAAAGGACCCATGAAATCAATACCCCAAACATCAAAGATTTCAACATTGAAGATGGGTGTTTGCGGCATTTGGTCTTTTGCACCAATAGAACCTGTTCTTTGACATCTATCACATGTTAAGCAAAACATTCTAGCATCTTTGAACAATGTAGGCCAATAAAAACCAGATTCTAACACTTTACGAGCTGTCCTTTGGGTACCAAAATGGCCTCCACATGCATAAGAATGACAAAATGCTAGAATTGAGTTAAAATCAGAAGTTGGCACACATCTTCTAATAATCTGATCTGGGCAATATTTCCATAGATATGGATCATCCCACACATAAAATCTTGCATCATGTATCAATTTATCACGTTGGACCTTGCTTAGGGTGTTAGGAACTTGCTTAGTCACCAAGAAATTGACCAAATCGGCATACCAAGGGGTACTTACCTCAATGGACAGAAGTTGTTCATCCGGAAACATCTCAGAAATGGGGAGGGACTCTTCTTCACGCACCAATCTACTCAAGTGGTCAGCCACCACGTTTTCACAACCTTTCTTGTCCCTAATTTCAATATCGAACTCTTGAAGTAGGAGCATCCAACGAATGAGCCTTGGTTTGGCCTCCTTTTTGGTGAAAAGATACTTCAAGGCTGCATGGTCAGTGAAAACAATTACTTTAGTGCCAATAAGATATGATCTAAACTTATCTAAAGAAAATACAACCGCCAAGAGTTCTTTTTCGGTTGTAGAATAATTCAATTGAGCATCATTTAAAGTGCGGGAAGCATAATAAATAACATGTGACTGTTTATTTTTCCTTTGACCCAAAACAGCCCCAAGTGCATAATCCGAGGCATCACACATCAATTCAAATGGAATGGACCAATCCGGGGGAGTTATGATGGGTGCCGTGGTTAGGAGCTCTTTGAGATGCTTGAATGACTTCTCGCATGCCTCGTTGAACTCAAAAGACACATCTTTTTGGAGGAGGCGGCATAGGGGTTGTGCAATCTTGGAAAAGTCCTTGATAAATCGTCTATAGAATCCTGCATGACCAAGAAAAGAACGAACCTCTCTAACCGAAGTAGGAGAGGGTAAGTAGCGTACAAGATCTACTTTAGACTTATCAACTTCAATTCCTTTTTCAGAGATTATATGACCCAAAACAATACCTTGTTTAACCATAAAATGGCATTTTTCCCAATTTAAAACAAGGTTTGTTTCAACACAACGTTTCAAGATTAACGTGAGATTATCCAAGCATTTATCAAAAGAATCACCAAAAACACTAAAGTCATCCATGAATATTTCAATAATCCTTTCAACATAATCAGAAAATATGCTTACCATACACCTTTGAAACGTGGCAGGGGCATTGCACAAACCAAATGGCATGCGTCGATATGCAAATGTTCCAAAGGGACAAGTAAAAGTGGTCTTTTCTTGATCATCCGGGGCAATGACAATTTGATTATAACCTGAATATCCATCAAGAAAGCAATAAAAAGAATGACCCGCTAACCTTTCCAACATTTGATCTAGGAACGGCAATGGGAAGTGGTCCTTCCTTGTGGTGGCATTTATCTTCCTATAATCGATGCATACACGCCAACCGGTTTGGATTCTCATGGGTACAAGCTCATTCTCGGCATTCTCCACAACCGTCACTCCGGATTTCTTAGGCACACATTGGATAGGTGAAACCCAACGACTATCGGAGATAGGATAAATGACTCCACAATCAAGAAGTTTGATTATCTCTTTTTTCACAACTTCCATCATTGGAGGGTTAAGACGGCGTTGAGCCTCTCTAGTTGGTTTGGTCCCCTCCTCAAGAAATATGTGATGCATACAAGTTGTGGGGCTTATACCTTTGATATCGGCCAATGTCCATCCTAGGGCAGATTTGTACTCCTTCAACACATGCATGAGTTTTTCCTCCTCTTGTGCCGTGAGGGATGATGATATGATGGCAGGCAGTGTCTCATTTTTTCCCAAGAAAATGTACTTCAAATGGCTTGGCAAAGGTTTGAGTTCAAGGATAGGTGCCTGAATTATGGATGGAAGCAACTTGTTAGTCGAAATGGGAATGGACTCTTTGTTAGGAAACTTACCATCATGTATTGGTGATGACTCAAGGGCAGCAACTACTTCAAGAAAATCCTCACTAGGAGGCACGGCATAGGATAGTGTATTTGTGCCGTGGGGTTGCATGGATGTTGCTCCCTTGGTTTTGACTTCTACACCACTTGTAATGACTTTTTCAAGCATATCATCATTCAAATCTTCAAGGTATCCCTGCGCCAAAGAGTCAACAGTATCAATAGAGAAACATGAATGATCTTCACTAGGATACTTAATAGAATCGGAAAGATTGAAATTAACAACTTCCCCATCAAATTCCATGGACAAAGTTCCATTAAACACGTCAATCTTAGTCCGGGCCGTTTTCATGAATGGCCTTCCAAGTAGAATGGGCAGCGAGGTTGCATGATCCGATTCATCCATCTCAAGGACATAGAAATCCGCCGAAAAGATCAAATGATTAACCTGCACCAAAACATCTTCCAAAACTCCCTTTGGATAGGCATTAGATCTATCGGCCAATTGTATGATAACACCATCCTTTTTCAATGCTCCTAGGTTCATAGATGCATATATGGAATATGGCATAACATTTATAGAAGCACCTAAGTCAAGCATGGCAGATTCAAATCTAGTGTTACCTATGACACAAGGAATGGTGAAACTACCCGGATCTTTGCATTTGGGAGGTAGTTTGCGTTGCAAGATGGCGGACACATTCTCACCTACTTTTACCACTTCCTTGGTCGACATCCTCTTCCTAGTGGTGCACAACTCCTTCAAAAACTTGGCGTATCTAGGGACTTGCTTGATTGCATCCAACAAGGGTATGTTCACTTGAACTTTCCTAAATGTCTCAAGGATGTCCTTTTCAGCTTCTTCCTTCCTTGTTTGCATAAACCTACTAGGAAAAGGAGCATTCGAAGGAAAAGCATTAGTAGAAACTGAATTTGACACATTCTTACCCTTTTTGGCCGAATTAGACAGTTTTGGGGCACTAGGAACTTGCGGCAAAGACTCTCCCACCTTTGCCGTGGGTTTGCTTGATTCTTCCTCTTCAATTTGCAAGTTTTCATCACCTTTGGGACCTGATTGTGATGGTGTAGGATCTGCCCCAATCTCTTCTCCACTTCTCAAGGTTATGGCCTTTGCACTTTCGAAGCTTCCCTTTGGATTTGGAACGGTGGAACTAGGGAGCTTTCCTTGTTCACGAAACTGCCCCATAAACTCGGCAATTTGCCCCATTTGTTTCTCCAATTGATCCACCCTTTTGTCTTGGTTTTGCATAGCCTTAGCTTGATCGTCCTGCCCATTAGACAACTTAGTTAGTATCTTAAGAAGTGCATCATTGTCAAGGGACGTACCTGAGGCACTTGGGCCGGATTGGGCTTGATTTTGGGGTGGGCCGTAGATTTTGGGAAAGAACCCAGGGGGTTGTTGCCTAAAGCCTCCTTGGTTTTGAGATTGTTGGGGCTCCCTCCATTTGAAATTTGGGTGGTCTCTCCAACCGGGATTATATGTGTTGGAATAAGGATCGTTCCTTGGTTGGTTTTGGCCTTGAAACCCAATTGCATTGGCGCTTTCCCATCCACCATTTTCAATCAACTGTGGACATTTTTCAGAGGCATGTCCATGCATAGAACATACGCCACATACAATTGGTCCTTGCATCTTCATGCCCTCGGCCAACTGAGACACAATAGAAGTAAGATTAGCCAATTGTGAATTAATGTCAGAAGTAGAACTTACCTCATGAACATGTTGCCGTGGGGGTCCTCTTTGGCCTACACCTTCGTATTGTTGATCGTTCAACGCTCGATTAGAAATCAAGGTCTTGGCAGCCATAGGTGTTTTGTCCACTAATGCTCCACCTGCCGAGGCATCGAGCATTTGACGTTCTAATGGTAGGAGGCCCTCGTAGAAGTATTGCAAAAGTAGCTCCTCCTTCATCTGATGTTGTGGACAAGAAGCAACAAGTGATTTAAAACGTTCATAGTATGCAGGAAAAGACTCACCTTCATCTTGTTGAATTCCACTTATTTTTTTACGAAGAAGAATGATGCGAGAAGTTGGGAAAAACTTCTCCAAAAACGCTCTTTTCATACTCTCCCATGAAGTGACAGTGCCAGGAGCCAACTCGTATAACCAATCCTTAGCTTTATCCATTAAAGAGAACGGAAAAGCTTTCATCTTCAAAATACTTCTGTCAACATTGACGGGAGTCATGCTTGAACAAACTACTTCAAACTCTTTAAGATGCTTGTTTGGATCTTCCATGGAAAGCCCATGGTATTTAGGAATGTGGTGCAACAAGCTTGACTTCAACTCGAATTCATCGGTCTTGCCTTGGGCAGCCGCGGGGTATTGAATGCATAATGGTGCGGCATTGGCCAACCCTGAGGCCGAAAGCTCTTTAATGGTCCGATTGTCCGCTGCCATAACTTCTTCTTCCACTTCTTCAAACTCAGATTCGGCCTCTGAACTTGAACTAGGTTCACTATGTTTGGGATGCCTCCTCTTTCTTCTCAAATCACGTTCAAAATCGTCGTTAAAGTCTAAGATATGTGCATGCACAGTTTGAGAACTCCGCGTCATGCACTAGTACCTAAAAAAAAACAAGAAACAAAAATAGGTCAGAAACTAAAACAAAATCAGAAACAAAGTGAAATAAATGAAACAAAAACAATCCAAGGGATTTAGCAAAGTTGCTAATCCCCGGCAACGGCGCCAAAAATTTGATGCAAAATATATTAAGCACACAAATTAAACCCTCTTCTGACAATTGTAGCAAAGTATGTAAGTAGGGATCGTTCAAAACCGGGGATTAGGAGGGATTGCTAAACTCTTGAAAACTGACCTAAGAAGTCCAAAACAAAGTTAAAAACACTAATTTGGACTCAAAGAATGAAAAACCAAAGTTAAAACACTAAAACAAAACAAAAACTCAAAACAGCAACTAGAAGACTCAAAACTGCCTAAAAACCACTTTCTGGGCAGTTTTGAGCACCTACACTAACTTGGACGAAATTGGTTGAAAACATGACTCAAAACACTTAAAAACATGAACCAAAACAATTTCTAACTAAATTGAGACTTCAAAGTAAAGGGGGATTTGATTTGGACGAAATTAAAGTTGAGAAAACAGATTGCAAAGTAAAACTGATCTTGAAACGTTTTTGGGGTTTTTAATGGATGATGGACTAGTTAGGGGTTCTTTCTCCACACATGACAAGTATGCAAATGACTCGATTTCCAGTTATTCCTTCATAGAATTATGAATGACAATGCCCCAAATTAACCGTGACATCACTAGTTAATTCTCAAGTTTTCCTTGTGTTATTGAATTGGATGACATCATACGACAACCCAAAGCATTCTTCAAAAGTTCCTTACATGACATCATAATAAAGATACAATCAAAGATCATTACGTTCAATGAAAACTATAAGCATTAACAAAGCACTTGTGACTATGACATCATGACACTTATGCTAGGAATTGAACTTAACGCGATTGTGACTAGCAATCTTCACTACTTGTGCATATAAGTGTGTGACAATTATGTGAAACAAACTTATATTCTAGCATCATATTCATGCAAGCCAATTAAGTGTCGACCCCTAATTAACAAACACAAATACGTTATTACTCGCACAGTTAAGCCAATTGCATTCACGATTCAAGAACTCATAACTGGAATTTATCAAATCAACTTGCACACATAGTTATGGCTTCGAAATCACCCCTAACCAATAGGGGTTTAGCCACTCATGTTCATAGCAAAATGAAAGGAAAATAAATTAAACATTGAAATCATAAAACGAATTACACCTAGAATGCACCAACGACGAAGCTTGAGCATCCAAGAGTCCTTCCTTCTTTCTCCTTGCTACGGCACAAAGGTGGATGGGATGGTTGGGATGTGTTTTAGGATCAGGGATTATGGAATTGGATGGAGGATAGGCACGGCAAGGTGTAGTGTTTGGTTGGAATTGTGTTTCTAGGATTTTAGGATGTGGAGAGTGGTGTGGCTAGATGAATGGACGAAAATTGGGTGAATGAGTGATTCCCCTAGTGCCTTGCTGCAAACCCTTATTTATAGGGCTAGGAAAGGTTTTGAAACACTTAAAGGATATATGTGTGTAGCTTGGACAAGGTAGGACGGCTAGTGACAAGCTAGGAAGGCTAGGAGACAAGGTAGGACGGCTAGGAGACAAGCTAGGACGGCTAGTGACAAGCTAGGACGGCTAGTGACAAGCTAGGACGGCTAGTGACAAGCTAGGACGACTAGGAGACAAGCTAGGACGGCTAGTGACAAGCTAGGACGGCTAGGAGACAAGCTAGGACGGCTAGGAGACAAGCTAGGACGGCTAGTGACAAGCTAGGACGGCTAGGAGACAAGCTAGGACGGCTAGGAGACAAGCTAGGACGGCTAGTGACAAGCTAGGACGGCTAGTGACAAGCTAGGACGGCTAGGAGACAAGCTAGGACGGCTAGGAGACAAGCTAGGACGGCTAGTGACAAGCTAGGACGGCTTGTTCTTCCAATACAGAAATTAGGCACCATGTGTGAATAGATAAAGCCTTCTAGAAATAAGGTTTTTAGGCCCCCTTGCAGCTCCCTAACTGAATTCAAGCCTTCAAATTCGTCCATCCTCATGCCTCCATGCTTGCACTATCCAATCTTGGCCCAAAAATGCTCTAGAATGCTCCAAATTGCTTCTTTTTGCATACTTTGACACTAAAACCTGAAATTGCACGAAAATGACTTTAAACACTAAACTAACTAAGGAAAAACAACATAAATGCATGAGAACAAGCCAATTAAGTCACATAAAAATGCTCCTATCAAATTCCCCCACACTTAGCTTTTGCTAGTCCTCGAGCAAAACAAAGAAATAAAACAAGACAAAACAAACAAACATAATCTAAACCTTCCAACGTTTGCCTCAGGGATTTCCAATGCACATGACATGTTAAAGATTATCATTCCCACAGATTTGAGTCAATTTAACACTTAAGCACATGCTTAATCATAGTCACTACTTACTAGTTCACAATTAACCAATTAAAACAATGTTTTGAATGTAGTAACATGCCTTAGAGAATTCCCTCAATCCTTAATAGATTTGCACTCTATTTTCACTCAGATTTTCTAACTACACACCCTATACTAGTTATATGTGAGAGAATTGATGTAGATATAAAAACGAATGCTCACATATATGTATCACAAAGAACGCAATTTCCGGACTTAATAGGCATGTTTAGATATGATCTCATGAATGGAATGCTACTACTTAGATGCGAGAACCAGTGACACCATATGCTCATACCAAATTCAAACTCAACAAATTGAAACACATAACACTCAAGATAGAAGTTTAAGGGTTGCAACGGGGCTTGGGGTATTGGTTAACAAAGAAAGGATAGGGAAAACAAACGTTCTTCAAGCATTAGTAAGCAAAGTAATGAAGTTAAGACTTAGAATTCACTTAGTTTGCAGAAATTAACTTAAAAATACAAGGGGAAGACTTTAAACAACTTCTTGGGGCCGAATTCAACTTTTTGGACCCTTTCTTCAACAAACAACACCTTGGAACTTTTTTTCTCATATTGTTCAACTCTTTTCATACTTTATTTTATTTTTTTTTTCACGAATTTTTCTTTTCTTTTCTTTCTACCCGTGCTTATGGCACATAATTCTCAAAATAAAAACTTCCCCCACACTTGGTTTCTGTCATAAAGGAATTCCATTTGAATCATGCTTACTATACTTTAAGAACGAGGGTATGGATAGTCCTAATCTAGGCTAGGTGAGGGTAATGTGGGTTAACAAAGAAAAGGCTAAACAAGGCTCAATGGGGTTAACACCTAAACATATAATGGAGTAGGGCACACGGCTTTTTGGCTAAAGTGGTGGTCACTACACAACTTCATCTTGAATATGTGTTATGCTAATCAATACCATGCTTTGAATGAAATGGGCATGACTTCTAGTGTTTGGAACTAAATGATGAAACGCCTTCTAAGTAGCAACCAAGCAAAGAATAATGAGATCATGCAACGATTTTAGAAAACAAAGAATGCACAGATTTGAACTCTCCAAATAAACGTTTAGGTTCAAGTCTCACAAGGTTGTAGCGTTAATTTGAGTTCCTTCCTTCAAGCATGTTACAAAAACTGATTTTTTATTTTTATTTTTATTTTTATTTTTTATGATTGCATGTGAATTCATAAGTTATAACCACAACCAAGCATAAACATAGAGTAAATCAAACTTTCATCCATGTTAATCACTCTCTTTAACAGCCATGTATTTAAAAACCAAATCCTCATCATTGTGTTGGAAGGTACCCTAAGACACAAACAAACACACAAAAACAACTCTTTTTTGGGTTTTTTAAAACAAATTTTTCAAATTTTTCTTTGATTTTCGGATTTTTACTTCAAAACATACTAAAACACACCAAAACTGCTTAAAAACACTTAAAAACAGCAAGGAACAAGTTTTGAAATAATGGGTGATAAAATCCCACGAATTTGAATGAAAAACACTTAGTTACCCCCCCACACTTAAATCAAACATTGTCCTCAATGTTTTAAGCATAGAATCACACAAAGAAACACACAAACAGCAAGTAAAACAACTAAATAGGCAGATTAGAAGGAATCAACAAAGAGAAGGGTTTAGGAACGCAAATCTGGAATTGGAGTGCTTTCTAGGTCTTCCTTTGTTGAATGGCATGGGTTGCCTCCCAAGTAGCGCTTTCTTTAACGTCTTGCAGCCGGACGAAGAACACGTTCAGGCACCATTGGTGCCCACGGCATGGAGTGAGATCTCCTCCACAACCTGCCCCATGGCATTCTCATAGTATGGCTTCAATCTATGTCCGTTGACCTTGAATTCCACCCCATTCCTTAAGCTTTGGACTTGAACTGCACCATGTGGGAAAACATTAGTAACAACAAAAGGTCCAATCCATTTAGAACGTAACTTTCCGGGAAATAAACGTAAACGAGAATTAAAAAGTAAAACTTTCTGCCCAATTGTGAAGGTTTTGCCCCTAATCATCTTGTCATGAAACGCCTTCGTCTTTTCCTTGTAAATGCGGGCATTCTCGTAGGCTTCATTCCTTAGTTCCTCAAGCTCATTCAATTGGAGCTTCCGATGCATTCCAGCAGCATCTAAGTCCAAATTGAACGTTTTGATGGCCCAATGTGCCTTATGCTCTAGCTCCACGGGTAAGTGACAAGGTTTTCCATAAACTAGCCGAAATGGAGACATCCCTAGGGGTGTTTTGTAGGCAGTGCGATATGCCCATAGTGCATCGTCTAAACGCATGCTCCAATCCTTCCGGTTAGGCCCCACGGTCTTCTCCAAGATTTGCTTGACCTCTCTATTTGATACTTCGGCTTGGCCACTTGTTTGTGGGTGATAAGGTGTTGAAACCTTATGCTTGACATTGTACTTCTTGAAGAGTGCCTCAATGGTCCTATTGCAGAAATGTGAACCTCCATCACTTATAAATACCCGCGGCATCCCAAATCTAGAGAAAATGTTAGTCTTGATGAAATCTGAAACCACTCTAGAATCGTTAGTACGGGTAGCTTTTGCTTCTACCCATTTAGAAACATAATCAACCGCAAGCAAAATATAAGTGAAACCAAATGAAGAAGGAAAAGGACCCATGAAATCAATACCCCAAACATCAAAGATTTCAACATTGAAGATGGGTGTTTGCGGCATTTGGTCTTTTGCACCAATAGAACCTGTTCTTTGACATCTATCACATGTTAAGCAAAACATTCTAGCATCTTTGAACAATGTAGGCCAATAAAAACCAGATTCTAACACTTTACGAGCTGTCCTTTGGGTACCAAAATGGCCTCCACATGCATAAGAATGACAAAATGCTAGAATTGAGTTAAAATCAGAAGTTGGCACACATCTTCTAATAATCTGATCTGGGCAATATTTCCATAGATATGGATCATCCCACACATAAAATCTTGCATCATGTATCAATTTATCACGTTGGACCTTGCTTAGGGTGTTAGGAACTTGCTTAGTCACCAAGAAATTGACCAAATCGGCATACCAAGGGGTACTTACCTCAATGGACAGAAGTTGTTCATCCGGAAACATCTCAGAAATGGGGAGGGACTCTTCTTCACGCACCAATCTACTCAAGTGGTCAGCCACCACGTTTTCACAACCTTTCTTGTCCCTAATTTCAATATCGAACTCTTGAAGTAGGAGCATCCAACGAATGAGCCTTGGTTTGGCCTCCTTTTTGGTGAAAAGATACTTCAAGGCTGCATGGTCAGTGAAAACAATTACTTTAGTGCCAATAAGATATGATCTAAACTTATCTAAAGAAAATACAACCGCCAAGAGTTCTTTTTCGGTTGTAGAATAATTCAATTGAGCATCATTTAAAGTGCGGGAAGCATAATAAATAACATGTGACTGTTTATTTTTCCTTTGACCCAAAACAGCCCCAAGTGCATAATCCGAGGCATCACACATCAATTCAAATGGAATGGACCAATCCGGGGGAGTTATGATGGGTGCCGTGGTTAGGAGCTCTTTGAGATGCTTGAATGACTTCTCGCATGCCTCGTTGAACTCAAAAGACACATCTTTTTGGAGGAGGCGGCATAGGGGTTGTGCAATCTTGGAAAAGTCCTTGATAAATCGTCTATAGAATCCTGCATGACCAAGAAAAGAACGAACCTCTCTAACCGAAGTAGGAGAGGGTAAGTAGCGTACAAGATCTACTTTAGACTTATCAACTTCAATTCCTTTTTCAGAGATTATATGACCCAAAACAATACCTTGTTTAACCATAAAATGGCATTTTTCCCAATTTAAAACAAGGTTTGTTTCAACACAACGTTTCAAGATTAACGTGAGATTATCCAAGCATTTATCAAAAGAATCACCAAAAACACTAAAGTCATCCATGAATATTTCAATAATCCTTTCAACATAATCAGAAAATATGCTTACCATACACCTTTGAAACGTGGCAGGGGCATTGCACAAACCAAATGGCATGCGTCGATATGCAAATGTTCCAAAGGGACAAGTAAAAGTGGTCTTTTCTTGATCATCCGGGGCAATGACAATTTGATTATAACCTGAATATCCATCAAGAAAGCAATAAAAAGAATGACCCGCTAACCTTTCCAACATTTGATCTAGGAACGGCAATGGGAAGTGGTCCTTCCTTGTGGTGGCATTTATCTTCCTATAATCGATGCATACACGCCAACCGGTTTGGATTCTCATGGGTACAAGCTCATTCTCGGCATTCTCCACAACCGTCACTCCGGATTTCTTAGGCACACATTGGATAGGTGAAACCCAACGACTATCGGAGATAGGATAAATGACTCCACAATCAAGAAGTTTGATTATCTCTTTTTTCACAACTTCCATCATTGGAGGGTTAAGACGGCGTTGAGCCTCTCTAGTTGGTTTGGTCCCCTCCTCAAGAAATATGTGATGCATACAAGTTGTGGGGCTTATACCTTTGATATCGGCCAATGTCCATCCTAGGGCAGATTTGTACTCCTTCAACACATGCATGAGTTTTTCCTCCTCTTGTGCCGTGAGGGATGATGATATGATGGCAGGCAGTGTCTCATTTTTTCCCAAGAAAATGTACTTCAAATGGCTTGGCAAAGGTTTGAGTTCAAGGATAGGTGCCTGAATTATGGATGGAAGCAACTTGTTAGTCGAAATGGGAATGGACTCTTTGTTAGGAAACTTACCATCATGTATTGGTGATGACTCAAGGGCAGCAACTACTTCAAGAAAATCCTCACTAGGAGGCACGGCATAGGATAGTGTATTTGTGCCGTGGGGTTGCATGGATGTTGCTCCCTTGGTTTTGACTTCTACACCACTTGTAATGACTTTTTCAAGCATATCATCATTCAAATCTTCAAGGTATCCCTGCGCCAAAGAGTCAACAGTATCAATAGAGAAACATGAATGATCTTCACTAGGATACTTAATAGAATCGGAAAGATTGAAATTAACAACTTCCCCATCAAATTCCATGGACAAAGTTCCATTAAACACGTCAATCTTAGTCCGGGCCGTTTTCATGAATGGCCTTCCAAGTAGAATGGGCAGCGAGGTTGCATGATCCGATTCATCCATCTCAAGGACATAGAAATCCGCCGAAAAGATCAAATGATTAACCTGCACCAAAACATCTTCCAAAACTCCCTTTGGATAGGCATTAGATCTATCGGCCAATTGTATGATAACACCATCCTTTTAATGCTCCTAGGTTCATAGATGCATATATGGAATATGGCATAACATTTATAGAAGCACCTAAGTCAAGCATGGCAGATTCAAATCTAGTGTTACCTATGACACAAGGAATGGTGAAACTACCCGGATCTTTGCATTTGGGAGGTAGTTTGCGTTGCAAGATGGCGGACACATTCTCACCTACTTTTACCACTTCCTTGGTCGACATCCTCTTCCTAGTGGTGCACAACTCCTTCAAAAACTTGGCGTATCTAGGGACTTGCTTGATTGCATCCAACAAGGGTATGTTCACTTGAACTTTCCTAAATGTCTCAAGGATGTCCTTTTCAGCTTCTTCCTTCCTTGTTTGCATAAACCTACTAGGAAAAGGAGCATTCGAAGGAAAAGCATTAGTAGAAACTGAATTTGACACATTCTTACCCTTTTTGGCCGAATTAGACAGTTTTGGGGCACTAGGAACTTGCGGCAAAGACTCTCCCACCTTTGCCGTGGGTTTGCTTGATTCTTCCTCTTCAATTTGCAAGTTTTCATCACCTTTGGGACCTGATTGTGATGGTGTAGGATCTGCCCCAATCTCTTCTCCACTTCTCAAGGTTATGGCCTTTGCACTTTCGAAGCTTCCCTTTGGATTTGGAACGGTGGAACTAGGGAGCTTTCCTTGTTCACGAAACTGCCCCATAAACTCGGCAATTTGCCCCATTTGTTTCTCCAATTGATCCACCCTTTTGTCTTGGTTTTGCATAGCCTTAGCTTGATCGTCCTGCCCATTAGACAACTTAGTTAGTATCTTAAGAAGTGCATCATTGTCAAGGGACGTACCTGAGGCACTTGGGCCGGATTGGGCTTGATTTTGGGGTGGGCCGTAGATTTTGGGAAAGAACCCAGGGGGTTGTTGCCTAAAGCCTCCTTGGTTTTGAGATTGTTGGGGCTCCCTCCATTTGAAATTTGGGTGGTCTCTCCAACCGGGATTATATGTGTTGGAATAAGGATCGTTCCTTGGTTGGTTTTGGCCTTGAAACCCAATTGCATTGGTGCTTTCCCATCCACCATTTTCAATCAACTGTGGACATTTTTCAGAGGCATGTCCATGCATAGAACATACGCCACATACAATTGGTCCTTGCATCTTCATGCCCTCGGCCAATTGAGACACAATAGAAGTAAGATTAGCCAATTGTGAATTAATGTCAGAAGTAGAACTTACCTCATGAACATGTTGCCGTGGGGGTCCTCTTTGGCCTACACCTTCGTATTGTTGATCGTTCAACGCTCGATTAGAAATCAAGGTCTTGGCAGCCATAGGTGTTTTGTCCACTAATGCTCCACCTGCCGAGGCATCGAGCATTTGACGTTCTAATGGTAGGAGGCCCTCGTAGAAGTATTGCAAAAGTAGCTCCTCCTTCATCTGATGTTGTGGACAAGAAGCAACAAGTGATTTAAAACGTTCATAGTATGCAGGAAAAGACTCACCTTCATCTTGTTGAATTCCACTTATTTTTTTACGAAGAAGAATGATGCGAGAAGTTGGGAAAAACTTCTCCAAAAACGCTCTTTTCATACTCTCCCATGAAGTGACAGTGCCAGGAGCCAACTCGTATAACCAATCCTTAGCTTTATCCATTAAAGAGAACGGAAAAGCTTTCATCTTCAAAATACTTCCGTCAACATTGACGGGAGTCATGCTTGAACAAACTACTTCAAACTCTTTAAGATGCTTGTTTGGATCTTCCATGGAAAGCCCATGGTATTTAGGAATGTGGTGCAACAAGCTTGACTTCAACTCGAATTCATCGGTCTTGCCTTGGGCAGCCGCGGGGTATTGAATGCATAATGGTGCGGCATTGGCCAACCCTGAGGCCGAAAGCTCTTTAATGGTCCGATTGTCCGCTGCCATAACTTCTTCTTCCACTTCTTCAAACTCAGATTCGGCCTCTGAACTTGAACTAGGTTCACTATGTTTGGGATGCCTCCTCTTTCTTCTCAAATCACGTTCAAAATCGTCGTTAAAGTCTAAGATATGTGCATGCACAGTTTGAGAACTCCGCGTCATGCACTAGTACCTAAAAAAAAACAAGAAACAAAAATAGGTCAGAAACTAAAACAAAATCAGAAACAAAGTGAAATAAATGAAACAAAAACAATCCAAGGGATTTAGCAAAGTTGCTAATCCCCGGCAACGGCGCCAAAAATTTGATGCAAAATATATTAAGCACACAAATTAAACCCTCTTCTGACAATTGTAGCAAAGTATGTAAGTAGGGATCGTTCAAAACCGGGGATTAGGAGGGATTGCTAAACTCTTGAAAACTGACCTAAGAAGTCCAAAACAAAGTTAAAAACACTAATTTGGACTCAAAGAATGAAAAACCAAAGTTAAAACACTAAAACAAAACAAAAACTCAAAACAGCAACTAGAAGACTCAAAACTGCCTAAAAACCACTTTCTGGGCAGTTTTGAGCACCTACACTAACTTGGACGAAATTGGTTGAAAACATGACTCAAAACACTTAAAAACATGAACCAAAACAATTTCTAACTAAATTGAGACTTCAAAGTAAAGGGGGATTTGATTTGGACGAAATTAAAGTTGAGAAAACAGATTGCAAAGTAAAACTGATCTTGAAACGTTTTTGGGGTTTTTAATGGATGATGGACTAGTTAGGGGTTCTTTCTCCACACATGACAAGTATGCAAATGACTCGATTTCCAGTTATTCCTTCATAGAATTATGAATGACAATGCCCCAAATTAACCGTGACATCACTAGTTAATTCTCAAGTTTTCCTTGTGTTATTGAATTGGATGACATCATACGACAACCCAAAGCATTCTTCAAAAGTTCCTTACATGACATCATAATAAAGATACAATCAAAGATCATTACGTTCAATGAAAACTATAAGCATTAACAAAGCACTTGTGACTATGACATCATGACACTTATGCTAGGAATTGAACTTAACGCGATTGTGACTAGCAATCTTCACTACTTGTGCATATAAGTGTGTGACAATTATGTGAAACAAACTTATATTCTAGCATCATATTCATGCAAGCCAATTAAGTGTCGACCCCTAATTAACAAACACAAATACGTTATTACTCGCACAGTTAAGCCAATTGCATTCACGATTCAAGAACTCATAACTGGAATTTATCAAATCAACTTGCACACATAGTTATGGCTTCGAAATCACCCCTAACCAATAGGGGTTTAGCCACTCATGTTCATAGCAAAATGAAAGGAAAATAAATTAAACATTGAAATCATAAAACGAATTACACCTAGAATGCACCAACGACGAAGCTTGAGCATCCAAGAGTCCTTCCTTCTTTCTCCTTGCTACGGCACAAAGGTGGATGGGATGGTTGGGATGTGTTTTAGGATCAGGGATTATGGAATTGGATGGAGGATAGGCACGGCAAGGTGTAGTGTTTGGTTGGAATTGTGTTTCTAGGATTTTAGGATGTGGAGAGTGGTGTGGCTAGATGAATGGACGAAAATTGGGTGAATGAGTGATTCCCCTAGTGCCTTGCTGCAAACCCTTATTTATAGGGCTAGGAAAGGTTTTGAAACACTTAAAGGATATATGTGTGTAGCTTGGACAAGGTAGGACGGCTAGTGACAAGCTAGGAAGGCTAGGAGACAAGGTAGGACGGCTAGGAGACAAGCTAGGACGGCTAGTGACAAGCTAGGACGGCTAGTGACAAGCTAGGACGGCTAGTGACAAGCTAGGACGACTAGGAGACAAGCTAGGACGGCTAGTGACAAGCTAGGACGGCTAGGAGACAAGCTAGGACGGCTAGGAGACAAGCTAGGACGGCTAGTGACAAGCTAGGACGGCTAGGAGACAAGCTAGGACGGCTAGGAGACAAGCTAGGACGGCTAGTGACAAGCTAGGACGGCTAGTGACAAGCTAGGACGGCTAGGAGACAAGCTAGGACGGCTAGGAGACAAGCTAGGACGGCTAGTGACAAGCTAGGACGGCTTGTTCTTCCAATACAGAAATTAGGCACCATGTGTGAATAGATAAAGCCTTCTAGAAATAAGGTTTTTAGGCCCCCTTGCAGCTCCCTAACTGAATTCAAGCCTTCAAATTCGTCCATCCTCATGCCTCCATGCTTGCACTATCCAATCTTGGCCCAAAAATGCTCTAGAATGCTCCAAATTGCTTCTTTTTGCATACTTTGACACTAAAACCTGAAATTGCACGAAAATGACTTTAAACACTAAACTAACTAAGGAAAAACAACATAAATGCATGAGAACAAGCCAATTAAGTCACATAAAAATGCTCCTATCAACAACATGATAAAGATACAAGTTAGAATCATTACGTTCTTTGGAAATCATAAGTGTTGACGAGGCATTCGTTACTATGATGAGCATGAAACTAGTGCCAAGAATTCATTTAACGCGATTGTTTATAAGCAACCTCCACTACTTGTGAATATAAGTTCATAACTATTAGGTGAAATTCACTTATATTCTAGCGTCATATTCATGCATGAAAATTAAGCGTGCACTCTCAATAAACATACACAAATAAGTTATCAATCAAGCAGTTAAACAAATTGAATCCACCATTCATGAAATTCCAACCAAAAGTAATCAAGTCATATTGCAAGCATAAACATGGTTTCGAATCACCCCTTAGCTAACTAGGGATTTAGCCTCTCATGTTCACAGAAAGAGAACTAAAATTGAATTTAAACACAAAGATTAAAAGATTGATTACACCTAGAACGCCCAACAAATCCACTTGAATTTCTGCGCGTCTAAACTCCTCTTTCTTCTTCTCCTTGCTGCGGTAGAGATGGTGTGGGTTGTTTTTTTGATGATTTTCTGGTTTGGGAATGGGTTTTTGGGGATTTGGTGGTGCGGCAAGGGGTTGTGGAAGGTGTATGAAGGTTGGATGGTGGCTGGAATGGTGGAGAAAGGCTGCGGCAAGGTTGGGAAATAGCTGCAATGAATGGGGGAGATGGAGAGGTGGCTGCGGTTTAGGGAGAATTAGGGTGAATGATGGGAAGCTGCGGTTGGAATGGAGAAAAGGGTTATGGAGGCTACGGCTTAGGTGGGAGAATTAGGTTTTGGTGGCTGAATGATATGAATGATAAGTGAATGAGTGAGAGAAAGCTAGGGTTTTAGAACTAAAAGGTGCGGCTGAGATGGATTTTGGATGAATGAAAGGCTACGGATTCAAGGGAATTATGGAAGGGTGCGGCTAGGTTGTAAAAATGTGTAGGGTTTCAGAAAATAAACCCTAGCTAATTAAAATTAAATCAAAGGCTTACAAAATTAGGAAATAAAATCAGAAATTAAAAGGGATGGCTGCAAGGTGCGGCTAGGGTTAGGTTAGGAGAGGGAAATAGGGTGTAAGTGAATGACATTGGACCTAAATACCCCCCTTGCACGGCAAGGGAAGGAAAGAAAGGGATTGGGCACGGCAAAGGGTTTTAAGGGCCCTAGGGCCTTCGTTTTGTGTCCTAAAGTGCCTACATGGCCTTCAAAGTGGCTAGAAAATACAGACGTTTAAGATTAGGAAAGGTTACCAAAACAGGAAACTTAGGGTTAACTTTCCTACTTCAAGTAGGAATCCTTGTTTGAGTAGGAATCCTCGTTTTGGTAATTCATCGTTGGAGTAAGAATTCATCGTTTCTTCAATTCTTCAACTCATTCATTCCTCTTTTGCTCCAAAAGGCTCCAATTGCATCTTCTTGCACACTTTGGCCTTATAATTTGAAAATACACAAAAATGACTTTAAACACTAAAATAACTAAGGAAACACAACATAAATGCCCGAGAACAAGCTAATTAAGTCGCATGAATATGCTCCTATCAGTATGAGAATGCCCGGATTTACAAGGAAAAGACCAAGGCCGTTCATGACAAGATGATTAGAGGCAAAACCTTCTCAATCGGGCAGAAAATGTTGTTAATCAATTCCCGTCTTTGGTTATTCCCCGGTAAGTTAAGTTCTAAGTGGGTTGGTCCATGTGTTATCACTAATGTTTTTGTGCATGGTGCAGTCCAAATACAAAGTTTGAAAACTGGACAAGAATTCAAGGTGAATGGCCATAGATTGAAACCCTACTACGAGAACTTTGTTGAGCATGTTGTGGAGGAGATCCCATTGCATGCCGTGGGCTCCAATGGGGAATGAGCACACCATCGTCCGGCTGCAAGACGCTAAAGCAAGCGCTTCGTGGGAGGTGATAGGAGCATATTCATGCGACTTAAATGGCTTGTTCTCGTGCATTTACGTTATGTTTCTCTCGTTATTTTAGTCCTTTATGCTTCTTTTGTGTGTTTTCAGGTTCTAAGGGCCTAGGGAGCAAGAAAGTGCATTTTGAGGCCATTTGGAGCATTTTTGGGCATGGATTGGATAGCTTATCCATGGAGCCAAGAGGATGGACGAATTTGAAGGCCTTGTATTCACTTTGGACATAAAACAAAGGGCCTAGCCCATTCTCTCTTATTCTCTCCCTTATAGCCATGCAAAGAACCATCCATTCCATCAAAAACAATCCATCAATTCACATGCAAAACCACCATTAACACACATGCACCCAAACAAAGCCAACCTAGCTAACCCTACATGCATTCTTTATTCACTCTTCATCATTGCATTCATTCTCCAAACACTTTCATTAATTAAAACACATTTGCACATCCACTCATTCTTTCCCCAAAGCCGTGCCTTTCCCTTCCACTTTCCAACCTTTCCAAATGCAATTTCATCAAACACATGCATTCCCTTCACTTTCACCCACATGCAAATTTAATCATTCACTCAAGCACCCTTGTGCCTTGTTTCCCCCTTTGTTCCCACCAATCACATGCATCATCATCATTCAACCAAGCCTAACCCGTGCATTCCCCCTAATTCCAGCACCAAAACATGCACTCACATGCATTTTCACCACCATTCACACACACATGCATCCTGAAATTCTTGCCGTGCATTTCATACCCTTTCTAGCCATTTCATTTCATCATGACACCACCATTCACACCCCTTTAATCCACATGCAGCCACATATTCATTCACTTAATCATTAAGCCACACATTCACACACACACACACCCAAAACACATCCATGCCGTGGCCTACTCACAATTCCAGCATCTTCACATGTCTTTCTAGCTTTCCCTTTCATTTCCACCACTCATTCTTCATCATTGCAGCCACCTACATGCATTATTCATTAACCTTTCATCATATAGCCAGAAAATAAGCAAGAAAACACTCAATGCCGTGCCTTCACACACCATTTCAGCACATTCCAACACCTTCACATGCAATTCCAGCTTTCACATGTTTTTCTAACTGATTTTCCATCATTAATTAGCCACTTGCATCTTAAACAAACAGCCATATGTTCCCTCCACTACTCCTTGATGCGAAAATTACTTGACACTCAAATTAAACCCTCGTTTGACAATTGTAGTAGAATGGATAAGTGAGGGATCGTTCTAGACCGGGGATTAGGAGGGCTTGCTAAAACCTTCTAAATTGACTTAAAAACATAAAAACACAATATAAAACACTATTTAATGCTCGAAGCCAAAATTTGATGCGAGCATTATACGCACACAAATTAAACCCTCTTTTTGACAATTGTAGTATAAGTATAAGTAGGGATCGTTCTGGACCGGGGATTAGGAGGGATTGTTAATCACTTGGAATTGACTCAAAAATGTAAAATAAAGTTTAAAACACTAAACTAGACTCAAAGAATGCAAAATTAAAGTTTAAAACACTAAGACAAACCAAAAACGCAAAATGCTTTAAAAACACAAACTAAATTGAATTCTAACTAAAATGAACATTAAAGCAAAAGGGGGATTGAGGTTTTTACGAAGATTGAAATAACGAAACAAGTTAATAAACTAGACAGAATGTAAATATGAAATTTATGGATGAATGCTAGCTAAGGGGTTCATCTCCATACATGTTACACTTGCATACAAGATTGATTCTCAGTTGGTCTTTCGATAAATTATGAAACTCAACACTCTGGGTTAATTAGGTCCGCTTAAATTAACCGTCAAGTTTTCCTTAAGTTAATGAATTGGATGGGTTAGCGCAACGCAATTCACAACATTCTCCAAAAGTCCTTTACGTGAACAGCACAATAAAGATACAATCAAAGATCATTAAGCATCATGAAAACTATAAGTGTTGACAAGGCATTCGTTACTATGGAATACGCATGAAACTCGTGCCAAGAATTCATTTAACGCGATTGTTTATAAGCAACCTCCACTACTTGTGAATATAAGTTCATAACGATTAGGTGAAACTCACTTATATTCTAGCGTCATATTCATGCATGAAAATTAAGCGCGCATTCTTAATAAACATACATAAATAAGTTATCAATCAAACGGTTAAACAAATTGAATCAACAACTTATGAAATTCCAACGAAAGTTAATCAATTCATATTGCAAATATAAACATAGTTTCGAATCACCCCCTAGCTAAAGGGGAATTAGTTCCTCATAACTTTGAAATCAAAGAAACACCTAAACATTCCAACAACTCAAACTTGAATTGTATGAACGTTTAGGCACTCTTCTCTTCCATTCCTCATACGTACAAAACAAAGAGAATTGAATTTAAACTTTGAAATCAAAGAAACACCTAAACATTCCAACAACTCAAACTTGAATTGTATGAACGTTTAGGCCCTCTTATCTTCCTCGTTGTTGTAGCACAAGGTCTAAGGTGAGGTTTAGGGGATTATGGAAATGGATGAGGAGTGGTGTAGAAGTGGAAGGGGAATGGAAAAATGGTGTTTGGATTATAAGGGGGAAGTGTTTGTGTTAGTTGTGGTGTGAGAAATGAGATGTCCATGAATGAATGAATGCAAGGGTATTTATAGGAGTAGTGGAGGGAACATATGGCTATGTCATTTGTAGGTGAAGTAGGTGGATGTTGTAGGTGAAGTAGGTGGATGTTGTAGGTGAAGTAGGTGAAGTAGGTGAAGTAGGTGGATGTTGTAGGTGAAGTAGGTGGATGTTGTAGGTGAAGTAGGTGGATGTTGTAGGTGAATTAGGTGGATGTTGTAGGTGAAGTAGGTGGATGTTGTAGGTGAAGTAGGGGGATGTTGTAGATGATTATTGATGCGTGATTTACTTGACACTCAAATTAAACCCTCGTTTGACAATTGTAGTAGAATGGATAAGTGAGGGATCGTTCTAGACCGGGGATTAGGAGGGCCTGCTAAAACCTTCTAAATTGCCTTAAAAACATAAAAACTAAATTAAAATACTCTTAACAAGACTACTATGACTCAGAAAGGCTTTGAAAAACTCAAATTGTCTAAAACAATCAAATTGACTCAAATAGAAGCTAGAACTTGATTTAGACGAATTTGCAATTGTTTATGACTCTAAAAGCTTAAAGATACAAAAATAAAACAAATACGAATGATTAAGACTTAACAAAATAGGGGGGGAATTGTGGTTGGACGATATTAAATTAAAAAGACAGAATATAATTAAAGGCAAAATGTAAATATGAATGTGATAAAAATATGGATGATGGAATAGCCAAGGGGTTCTTCTCCACACATGTTACACTTGCAAAACAAAATTGATTCTCAGTTGGTCTTTCGATAAGTTGTGAAACTCAATGCTCCAAGTTAATTAGATCCGCTTAGATTAACTTTCAGATTTCCCTAAATTCGTTGGATTGAATGGAATACGCATTACAACCAAATTATTCTTAAACAAAGATCATTAAGTTCAACGGAAATCATAAACATCGACGAGGCATTCGTTACTATGGAATACGCATGAAACTTATGCCAAGAATTCGTTTAACGCGATTGTTTATAAGCAACCTCTACTACTTGTGAATATAAGTTCATAGCGATTAGGTGAAATTCACTTATATTCTAGCGTCATATTTACGCATGAAAATTAAGCTTGCAATCTCAATGAACATACATAAATAAGTTATCAATCAAACAGTTAAACGAATTGAATCCACAACTTATGAAATTCCAACCAAACGTAATCAATTCAAATTGCAAATATAAACATAGTTTCGAATCACCCCCTAGCTAAAGGGGGTTTAGTTCCTCATAACTTTGAAATCAAAGAAACACCTAAACATTCCAACAACTCAAACGTGAATTGTATGAACGTTTAGGCACTCTTCTCTTCCCTTCTCATACGTACAAAACAAAGAGAATTAAATTTAAACTTTGAAATCAAAGAAACACCTAAACATTCCAACAACTCAAACTTGAATTGTATGAACGTTTAAGCACTCTTTTCTTCCTCGTTGTTGTAGCACAAGGTCTAAGGTGAGCTTAAGGGCTTTAGGTGTATGTGGAATGGAGTAGGGAGTGGTTGGAGATGGAAGAATGAAGAGAAAATATGCAGAAAATGAAGTGGGACTCACGGCAATGGAATGGGTTTGTTGCTTGGTGTTTGTAACTGAAAATGTGTATGGAAGAGTAAGTGAATTTTGAGGAGTGTTGGATGCTTATTTATAGGTGAAATGGGGGAACAAAAGAGGGAATATTGCAGCTAGGAGGGGATTAATGATTATGGGTGCATGTGTTTGGAATAATGAAGGGGGAATGTATGTAATAAAACAACTAGGAAAAGTTATGGAAAGCTGGAAATGGGAGTGGGAACTCACGGCAAAGTGTTTTGGGGATGGTTCTTTGTGGTTGTGATGCATGTGATTGCATGTGTTGATTGCTAAGGTGTGTGATGATGAGTGTAAGTGGAATAAAGAATGAATGAAGGCATGTGAATTAGGTGGGAAAGAGGTGGAAATGGAATGTTATGCAATGATAATGTCTTGTAAAGATACTAATAAATAATGCATGTAGGGTTAGGAAATAAAATCATAACTTAAAGGGGGATGATTAAAGGGTGTTGAAAGGTTTTGCATGGCTTTGAAGTGATTGTGGATTGGGCTAGAGTTTAAGTACATGAAATGGACCCAAATTGCTCCCCCTTGCATGGCAAGGAATGGTGTTTGTGTTAAGCCCAAGGCAAGGTGAATGTAATTGGGTTAGGGCCATTGTTTTGTGTCTTTAAGTGCATACAAGGCCTTCAAATTCGTCCATCCTCTTGGCTCCATGGATAAGCTATCCAATCCATGCCCAAAAATGCTCCAAATGGCCTCAAAATGCACTTTCTTGCTCCCTAGGCCCTTAGAACCTAAAAACACACAAAAGAAGCATAAAGGACTAAAATAACGAGAGAAACATAACGTAAATGCACGAGAACAAGCCATTTAAGTCGCATGAATATGCTCCTATCAAATACCCCCACACTTAGCTTTTGCTAGTCCTCGAGCAAAATAGAATAAAAACAAATAAACAAAACGACACTAAACACGTAAAACACAACCTAAACCTTCCAACAACCGTCTTAGGGATTTCCAATGCACATGACAAGTTAAAAATCATCATTCTCACAGATTTTAGTCATCTTCACACTTAAGTACATTCTTAATCATAGTCACCATATACTAGTTCACAATTAAGCATTTAAAACCATGTTTTGAATGTAGTAACATGCCTTAGAGAATTTGCTCAATTCCTTACAAGATATGAACTCGATTCTCACTCAGATTTTCTGACTACACACCCTAAACTAGTTATATGTGAGAAGATTGATGTAAACATAAAAACGAACACTCACATATATGTATTTCAAAGGAAGCAATTTCTGGAGTTAATAAGCATGTTTAGATATGATCTCATGAATGGAATGCTACTACTTAGATGCGAGCACCAGTGACACCATAAGCTCATACCAAGTTCAAACTCCACAAATTGAAATACACAACACTCAAGATAGAAGTCAAGGGTTGTAACGGGGCTTGGGGTATGTGGATAACAAAGAAGGGATATGGAAAACAAAGGTTCTTAAAGAAATAGTGAGCAAAGCATTTGAATCAACTTAGAATTCACTTTTGAATGAAAACTCAACTTTTGAACAAAAAGGGAGAATTTAGACAATTTACGCCCAGAATTGGTGTTTTGGAACCTTTCTTCAATCACTTATTCTTCTTTTTTTTTTTTTTTTTTTTTTTTTTTTTTTTTTGAATCTCAAAACATAAACACTTAAACATTCTCTCCCCCACACTTATTTTCTTTCATAATGTAACTCAAAAGGAATTCAATTAAGTCATGCTCACTATCTTTTAAGAACAAGGGTAAGGACGGTCATATTCTAGGTTAGGTGAAGATAAAGTGGGTTAACAAAGAACATGGGTTAACATGGCTCAACGGGGGTAAAACTTACAACATATACGAAATATGGGAAGCGAGGCTATTTGGCTATGGTGGCAACTACACAACTTCATCTTGATATATGTTATGCAAATCAATAACATGCTTTGAATGAAATGGGCATGAGTTCTAGCATTTGGAACTATATGATGAAACGCCTTCTAAGCAGTAACCAAGCAAAGAATAATGAGATCATGCAACGATTTTAGAAAACAAGAAATCACAGATTATACTCTCCAAAGAACGTTATAGGCTCAAGTCTCTCAGGGTTGTAGCATTTGTTTGAGTTCCTTCCTTCAGGCATGTTACAAAAACTAAATTTTCTTTTATGATTGCATGTGAAGTCATACATTATAACCATAACCAAGCATATACCAAGAGTAAATCAAACTTTTCTCTATGTTAATAACTCTTTTTAACAGTCATGCAATTACAAACCAAATCCTTATTATTGTGTTGGAAGGTATCCTAAGACACAAACACACACACACAAAAACAACTTTAAAACAACTCTTTTTGGGTTTTTCAAAACAATTTTTCAAATTTTTATGGGATTTTCGAATTTTTAAGACAAAACACACTAAAACAGTTTTAAAACAGTGAGAAACAACATGTGAAGTGATAGGTGAATAAATCCCACGAATTTGCATCAAATATACTTAGTTACCCCCCCACACTTAAATCAAACATTGTCTTCAATGTTTTAAGCATAGATTCACACAAAGCATAAGTAAATACACAAAAAGCACTTAAACATACTAAACATGGCATAATGTAATTAACAAAGAGAAGAGTTTAGAGACGCAAATCTGGTTATAGAGTGTAAATTCCATCTTCTCCTTGGTAATTGCATTGAGGCTTTTGATCTTTGTGATTCCACAGGCTTACTCTTGAACTGGTTTCTGCCCATCGTTGATTTTCCTTTGTGCTACTTCTTGAACTGGGCAGCAGGATGGTTCTTTTGGTCTCCCCCGAAGGTCTGAGCTTATCCCTTTTATCTGTTTCTTTGTTCAATCTTTTCAATTCGTATTGAAAAGGGTTGGAGGATAACTCAGCCTATGTTTGTCTCCACATGCTTCAATGTATCATTTGCACTTGCCTTACTCGCTCCCCTTTGCAGAAGTGGTCCCTTCTCCGGAAGTGTATCAACCGTTGAAGATGACTACTCGAGAGCAACGCTAGGTAAGCAATCAGGAATAGATTCCAGGCAGTTGGCTCCAGAACGGAAGACTGACTCCAAGTGCCGGCTGATTGCTTGTTTTACTTTGCCATGCGAGTAAGAACAAGGACAAAGAAAAAGACAGGGAAAGAGCATGATATGAGATACTTTTGCTTTTGACCTTGATGATATGAGATACCTTTGCTTTTGAAGAAGCGGTGAATGAATCAGCACATGTATTTGTTGTGCTGCTTCCTCCTGGGTCATATGTACTCCAGGCATCTGGTATCATCTTTGGGGAAGAAGAAAGAATTGAGTCTTTCGAAAAGCTTTGCTGGGAGTACGCCCTCAGAGGTGAGGGAGAGTTGGGCATTTTTCTTCAGGTTTGCCCTGCCATAAAAGACGAAGGTCGACATATATAGAGATAATATCAAGTGGTGGTACTTTTTACCTTTGTCGACAAACGTTTTGATCCCGCAAATCTGGCTTTTTGAAATAGTGGCGCCTCTTCGATCTCTGAACACGCCTCTTCGATTTCTGAACACGCCTCTTCGATTTCTGAGCAGGCGCCCCTTCGATTTCTGAACGACACCCCTTCGCTTTCTGAACGACACGTGGTAGTGCAGATGCGGCTCCTTTTGACAAAGCTGCACGCGTCTTCTGAAAAGCAGAGAAAGCATCGCCGAACTTTGCGCTTGTCGGCTAAAGATGTGTAGTTGTGATGATGGCCTCCACGTGTTGTCTGAAAAGAAGAAATCTTTTGACAAAGTTGAACGCGCCTTCTGAAAAGCTGAGAAAGCGCCGCCTAAATTACACCGGAAATTCCGGCTTTTTGAATCGGTGGACGCGTCGCCTTGGCTTCTTATTGAGGTATCGATCACCGCCACAAACACACTCTGAAGACTTCCCATTCTTGAAAATCGTCTCCGGCCCTTCGAAATTTAACTCCATCCCTTCTCTTTGAACACTTTTGAAAAAAAAATGGCAAACTCATCGAACCTTAGCTTGGAATTGAGCCTTAGCAGTGATACGGGCGCGCCGCGTCAAGGTAACGTATGGCGCCCTTCTTTCTTTTCTTCTAACGGTCCTCTCACAGGTGAAGACTCCGTGATGCAGGACGCCACAACAGCTACAATAGTAGCTAGGAACCTCCTCACTCCAAAAGATAGTAGGCTGCTGTCAGGACGGTCCGATGAGTTGGCCGTTCAAGAGTCCCTCGCACTTAGTGTTCAGTGTGCGAGTTCTGTGTCCAACATGGGCCAACGCCTGCTTGCCCGCTCCCGTCAGGTGGAATCATTGATGGCAGAGGTGGAAAGTCTCAAGCAGGAGATCCAGCAGCTGAAGTATGAGAATAGAAGTTTGCACGTGCTTGCAAACAACTATTCGACGGGCATGAAGAGGAAGCTTGATGAGCTGCAAGAGTCTGAAGGTCGGATTCACAGTGACCGTCAAAGGTTCTCGTCTTTCCTCCAGAGGCACCTTTTTCCTGGCTCATCCAACGCTTGGCCAAGTATTGAGGCCTGGAATGCTCTATCTTCGATGCCTTCTGCTCCCATGCCTTCTGCTCCGATGCCTTCTGTTCCTACGCCTTCCGCTCCTACGCCTTCTGTTCCTACGCCTTCCGCTTCAAGAGTAAAGCCACGTAGTGGGGCCTCAAGCAAACACCCTTTGTGAAGCACCATCTTTCTTTGTTTAGCAGTGCCTATCAATAAATCAAACATTTTCTCAATGTTACAATCATAGACTCACACAATTAATAAACAAACAAACAATAACAACTAAACAACCTAACAAGGCAGAAACGAAATAGCAACAAAGAAAAGAAATTTTTTTTTTTTTTTTTTTTTTTTTTTTTTTTTTTTAAATTTTTATCAAATTTTCGGAGTTTTATACCAAGACACTATAAAACACACTAAAACACTCTAAAAACGCTTAAAACAGCAAGAAACAACATTCTAAGTGAAAGGTGAATAAATCCCACGAAATTCATGCAAATACAAATTGTTTACCCCCCCACACTTAAATCAAACTTTGTCCTCAATGTTTTAAGCAGAAAGTCACAACAGAGCAAGCAAATAAACAAATTCGAGAAAGAAAGCAAAGTAAAGGCAGTAAAGAAAAAGAAAGGAATAAAAATAAGTCTCTTAAAGGGGTTTCCAAGTTCTTCTCTATTCAGATGCATGGGTTGCCTCCCACGAAGCGCTTTCTTTTACGTCTTGTAGCCGGACGGTACCTCCGTTTAAGCTTGACTAGGTTCCACGGCATGGAGGGGTACCTCCTCCACGACATGCTCCTCAAACATCTCGTAATAGGGCTTCAATCGATGCCCATTCACTTTGAATTCTTGCTGCGTCCTTGAACTTTTGATTTGCACTGCACCATGAGGGAAAACATTAGTAACAACAAACGGGCCAATCCATTTAGAACGCAACTTACCAGGAAACAAACGTAGGCGAGAGTTAAAAAGTAACACTTTCTGCCCAACTGTGAAGGTCTTGGTTCGAATCATTTTATCATGGAATGCTTTGGTCTTGGCTTTGTACATCCGGGCATTCTCATAGGCTTCATTCCGAATCTCCTCAACTTCATTCAATTGGAGCTTCCTATGAACTCCCGCTGCATCTATGTCCATGTTGAAAATCTTCACGGCCCAATGTGCCTTGTGCTCTAACTCTACGGGCAAATGACATGGCTTACCATAGACGAGCCGAAAAGGTGACATCCCAATGGGTGTTTTGTATGCCGTACGATATGCCCATAGTGCATCATCTAAACGTAAGCTCCAATCCCTCCTTGTTGGTCCAACGGTCTTCTCCAAAATTTGTTTTATTTCTCGGTTAGACACCTCGGCTTGGCCATTTGTTTGAGGATGGTAAGGTGTGGAGACCTTATGGTTGACATGGTACTTTCTTAGCAACGCCTCAATGGTCCGATTGCAAAAGTGAGACCCTCCATCACTTATGATTACTCTCGGCATTCCAAACCCAGCAAAAATGTTAGTTTTCACGAAATCTGCAACTACCTTAGAATCGTTAGTACGGGTGGCTTTTGCTTCCACCCATTTAGAAACATAATCAACGGCTAGCAAGATATAAGTGAAACCATAAGATGGAGGGAAAGGGCCCATGAAATCAATGCCCCAAACATCAAAAATTTCAACATTAAAGACAGGGGTTTGCGGCATTTGGTCCTTGGTACCTATGTTACCCATTCGTTGGCAACGATCACAAGACATACAAAAGGTTCTAGCATCCCTAAATATAGTCGGCCAATAAAAACCACACTCTAGAACCTTGAGGGCAGTGCGTTGTGTGCCAAAATGACCACCACATGCATATGTGTGACAAAAGCTTAGAATTGAGTGAAATTCAGAATCATGCACACATCTACGTACAATTTGATCTGAGCAATACTTCCACAAATAAGGGTCATCCCAAACATAGAAACGTGCATCATTTTTAAGCTTATCACGTTGGTGCTTGTTTAGTTCATTTGGAATTTGTTTAGTCACCAAGTAATTCACTAAATCTGCATACCATGGTTCACTTACCTCAATGGATAGCAGCTGCTCATCGGGAAAAGTTTCAGGGATAGGTACGGCATGTTCATGCTCCTCGTGGATCATTCGGCTTAAATGGTCAGCCACTACATTCTCGCTTCCTTTCTTATCCCGGATTTCAATATCAAATTCTTGAAGAAGAAGAATCCAACGGATAAGCCTCGGCTTTGCTTCCTTTTTCGTGAGCAAGTACCTCAAAGCTGCATGATCAGAATAAACGATTACTTTAGTACCAATTAAATATGAACGAAATTTATCTAAAGCAAAAACCACAGCTAGAAGTTCTTTTTCCGTCGTGGAGTAGTTCAATTGGGCATCATTGAGAGTCCGAGAGGCATAGTATATGACATGCGGCCGCTTGTCTCTTCTTTGTCCTAGAACAGCTCCTAATGCATAGTCGGATGCATCGCACATGAGCTCGAACGGAAGGCTCCAATCTGGAGGTACAATAATGGGGGCTGAGACTAGCTTCTCCTTGAGTTGGTTAAATGCCGAATTACACTCTTCATCAAACTTGAATGGCACATCTTTTTGAAGCAATCGGCAAAGAGGGTTGGACATCTTGGAGAAGTCCTTGATAAAACGCCTATAGAACCCTGCATGGCCAAGAAACGAACGTACCTCTCTAACCGAAGTAGGAGAGGGTAAGTGACGTACAAGGTCTATTTTCGATTTATCTACTGCAATTCCTTTTTCTGAAACAATATGTCCTAAAACTATACCTTGTTTCACCATAAAGCGACATTTCTCCCAATTCAAGACAAGGTTAGTTTCAACACATCGTTTCAAAATTAAGGTCAGATTATCCAAGCAATTATCAAATGAACTCCCAAATACACTGAAATCATCCATGAAAACCTCAATGATCTTTTCAACAAAATCGGAAAATATACTTACCATACACCTTTGGAAAGTGGCCGGTGCGTTGCATAAGCCAAATGGCATGCGACGATAAGCAAATGTTCCAAAGGGACATGTGAATGTGGTCTTCTCTTGATCATCCGGGGCTATCACAATTTGGTTATATCCAGAGTATCCATCAAGAAAACAGTAAAAAGCATGACCAGCTAACCTTTCGAGCATCTGGTCGATGAATGGCAAAGGAAAGTGATCTTTCCTAGTCATGGCATTTAGCTTCCGGTAATCGATACATACCCTCCATCCAGTCTGAATGCGTGTAGGCACGAGCTCATTCTCATCATTCTTGATAACAGATACTCCGGACTTCTTGGGAACGACTTGAACTGGAGAGACCCAACGGCTATCGGAGATAGGGTAGATCACTCCGCAATCCAAAAGCTTGATTATTTCCTTCTTTACCACTTCCATCATCGGAGGGTTGAGACGGCGTTGAGCCTCTCGAGTTGGTTTAGCCCCCTCCTCAAGAAGTATACGGTGCATGCATGTGGTAGGGCTTATTCCTTTAATGTCGGCCAAAGTCCACCCTATGGCCGTTTTGTGCTCTCGCAGCACCCTCACAAGCTTCTCCTCCTCCATTGCCGTGAGATTTGATGAAATGATGACGGGCAATGTTTCGCCTTTTCCCAAAAACACATACTTCAAATGGTCCGGCAACGGCTTAAGTTCAAGCGATGGTGCCTGAACAACAGAAGGTAGCATCTTAGTGGAAACTGAATTTGAAAGTGAGAGTGGAACCTTACCATATTGTTGTGGCAATGACTCAAGGGCTGCCACAACCTCAATTATTTCTTCACTAGAACCCATTGCAAAGAATTCCTCCTCCTTGCCGTGGCCTTGCATTGGCCCAAATCCTTCATTTTTGCGCTCTATGGCCTTAGTGATGGTTGTTTCCAGGGCGTCCTCGTTCAATTCTTCAAGGTATACCTGCGCCAAAGAATCGATAACATCAATGGAAAAACAAGAATGGTCATCAACGGGATATCTCATAGTTTCAGAAATATTAAAATCAATCACTTCCCCATCGAATTCCATTGTCAAGGTGCCTTTGTATACATCAATCTTCGTTCGGGCCGTCTTCATGAATGGCCTACCAAGGAGAATCGGCAAAGATGTAGAATGGGCTGAATCCTCCATGTCTAGGACGTAGAAATCAGCCGGAAAAATTAAATGGTTCACCTGCACAAGCACATCCTCCAAAACTCCTTTTGGATACGCGTTAGAACGATCAGCCAATTGTATAATTACACCATCTTGTTTTAATTCACCCAAATTCATAGATGCATAAATAGAATAAGGCATGACATTTATGGATGCACCTAAATCAAGCATGGCATGTTCAAAACGATTATGTCCAATTACACAAGGAATCGTGAAACTACCGGGGTCTTTGCACTTGGTAGGCAGTTTACGTTGCAAAACAGCGGACACATTCTCGCTTACCTTCACTACCTCTTTGTTTGCCCTTCTTCTCTTTGTATTGCATAGGTCCTTGAGGAATTTAGCATACTTTGGAACCTGTTTGATTGCATCGAGAAGCGGTATGTTCACTTGCACTTTCCGGAACGTTTCAAGAATGTCCTTCTCGCTTTCTTCCTTTTTTTCTTGCATGAACCTGCGAGGAAAAGGTACATTGGGCAGATTAGGACGTGAAGTACATGAATTTGAACTTAAATTACCTGATTTGGCCGAGTTAGAGTGATCTGCCTCAGGTTGTGTCGTCTCTTCATCTACTTTCTGGGCAGATTTGGGATTGTTTGGCTTGGTCCCAACTTCTTTTCCACCCCTTAGGGTGATGGCCTTGGCGGATTCGAATCCTCCCTTTGGATTGACTGTGGTTGAGCTAGGAAGCTTTCCTTGCTCTCTAATCTGTCCAAGGAACTCAGAAATCTGCCCTATTTGTTTCTTCATATCCGTCATCTCCTTCTCGTTATTTGCTATCCGGTTGTTTTGATTTTGCAACCCCTGCGAAATAGAGGTTAGTAATTGCATAGCTTGATCACTTTCCAAGGACGTACCTGAATGAGATGATGTCGAAGGTTGTTGGGGTGCATACGGCTTGGAATAAAAACCAGGGGGGTTTGGCCTAAATCCTCCTTGTTGGGCAGCTTGTTGTGGCTCCCTCCATTTGAAGTTTGGATGGTCCCTCCATCCGGCATTGTAAGTGTTCGAGTATGGGTTGTTTTGATTTTGTCCTTGGAAACCAATTGCATTGGCAGATTCCCACCCACCATTCTCGATTAGTTGAGGGCACTTGTCGGATGGATGCCCTTGAATTGAGCACACGCCACAAACTTGGTGTTCTTGTGCTTTTGGACCAATCACAACCTGAGAAACAAGAGAATTAAGATTAGCAAGTTGTGATTGAATTTCAGAAATAGCACTCACCTCATTTACACTTTGTTGCCGTGTGGCTTCCCTTTGGCCCACTCCTTCATATTGTTGAGCGTTGAGCGCTCGGTTGGCTATGAGAATCTTAGCATCCCTTGGTGTTTTGTCCACCAATGCTCCTCCCGCTGATGCATCAAGCATTTGACGTTCGATAGGAAGGAGGCCCTCATAGAAATATTGAAGGAGAAGTTCCTCCTTCATTTGATGTTGAGGACATGAAGCTACAAGGCCCTTGAAGCGCTCATAATAAGCCGGGAATGTCTCACCATGATTCTGTTGAATACCACTAATTTTCTTCCGTAGGAGAATCACTCTCGAAGTAGGGAAGAATTTCTCCAAGAAAGCACGCTTCATACTCTCCCACGAAGTCACAGTTCCCGGGGCTAGTTCGTAGAGCCAATCTTTGGCCTTGTCCATAAGTGAAAATGGAAAGGCCTTCATCTTCAATATACTCCCATCCACATTGACAGGGGTCATGCTCGAACAAACCACCTCGAACTCCTTCAAGTGTTTGTTGGGGTCTTCCATAGACAAGCCATGGAACTTCGGAATATGGTGTAACAAACTGGATTTGAGTTCAAATTCCTCAGTCTTCCCCTCTGCAGCCGTGGGGTATTGGATACAAAGAGGCAATGCATTATCCAAACCCGAGGCCGAAAGCTCCTTGATGGTTCTATTATCTGCTGCCATGGCTTGTTCTTCTTCAAAAATCTGATCCGTGGGCTTTTCTTCTACACCTACTTCGTCTTCTTCAAGCCCAGGTTGTGGTGGAGGTTGTGGTGGCTCTTGTTGACTCCTCGTTCTCCTCAAAGTGCGTTCAAAATCACCGTCAAAGTCGGAGATGTTCTCTATAATAGGCCGAGAGCTACGAGTCATACACAGTACCTAAAAAAATAAGGAAACAAACAAACTAAGAATTTGAAATAAGAATGCACGAAAAACAAAATATAAAGACAAAGGATTAGCAAAGTTGCTAATCCCCGGCAACGGCGCCAAAATTTGATGCGTGATTTACTTGACACTCAAATTAAACCCTCGTTTGACAATTGTAGTAGAATGGATAAGTGAGGGATCGTTCTAGACCGGGGATTAGGAGGGCCTGCTAAAACCTTCTAAATTGCCTTAAAAACATAAAAACTAAATTAAAATACTCTTAACAAGACTACTATGACTCAGAAAGGCTTTGAAAAACTCAAATTGTCTAAAACAATCAAATTGACTCAAATAGAAGCTAGAACTTGATTTAGACGAATTTGCAATTGTTTATGACTCCAAAAGCTTAAAGATACAAAAATAAAACAAATACGAATGATTAAGACTTAACAAAATAGGGGGGGAATTGTGGTTGGACGATATTAAATTAAAAAGACAGAATATAATTAAAGGCAAAATGTAAATATGAATGTGATAAAAATATGGATGATGGAATAGCCAAGGGGTTCTTCTCCACACATGTTACACTTGCAAAACAAAATTGATTCTCAGTTGGTCTTTCGATAAGTTGTGAAACTCAATGCTCCAAGTTAATTAGATCCGCTTGGATTAACTTTCAGATTTCCCTAAATTCGTTGGATTGAATGGAATACGCATTACAACCAAATTATTCTTAAACAAAGATCATTAAGTTCAACGGAAATCATAAACATCGACGAGGCATTCGTTACTATGGAATACGCATGAAACTTATGCCAAGAATTCGTTTAACGCGATTGTTTATAAGCAACCTCTACTACTTGTGAATATAAGTTCATAGCGATTAGGTGAAATTCACTTATATTCTAGCGTCATATTTACGCATGAAAATTAAGCTTGCAATCTCAATGAACATACATAAATAAGTTATCAATCAAACAGTTAAACGAATTGAATCCACAACTTATGAAATTCCAACCAAACGTAATCAATTCAAATTGCAAATATAAACATAGTTTCGAATCACCCCCTAGCTAAAGGGGGTTTAGTTCCTCATAACTTTGAAATCAAAGAAACACCTAAACATTCCAACAACTCAAACGTGAATTGTATGAACGTTTAGGCACTCTTCTCTTCCCTTCTCATACGTACAAAACAAAGAGAATTAAATTTAAACTTTGAAATCAAAGAAACACCTAAACATTCCAACAACTCAAACTTGAATTGTATGAACGTTTAAGCACTCTTTTCTTCCTCGTTGTTGTAGCACAAGGTCTAAGGTGAGCTTAAGGGCTTTAGGTGTATGTGGAATGGAGTAGGGAGTGGTTGGAGATGGAAGAATGAAGAGAAAATATGCAGAAAATGAAGTGGGACTCACGGCAATGGAATGGATTTGTTGCTTGGTGTTTGTAACTGAAAATGTGTATGGAAGAGTAAGTGAATTTTGAGGAGTGTTGGATGCTTATTTATAGGTGAAATGGGGGAACAAAAGAGGGAATATTGCAGCTAGGAGGGGATTAATGATTATGGGTGCATGTGTTTGGAATAATGAAGGGGGAATGTATGTAATAAAACAACTAGGAAAAGTTATGGAAAGCTGGAAATGGGAGTGGGAACTCACGGCAAAGTGTTTTGGGGATGGTTCTTTGTGGTTGTGATGCATGTGATTGCATGTGTTGATTGCTAAGGTGTGTGATGATGAGTGTAAGTGGAATAAAGAATGAATGAAGGCATGTGAATTAGGTGGGAAAGAGGTGGAAATGGAATGTTATGCAATGATAATGTCTTGTAAAGATACTAATAAATAATGCATGTAGGGTTAGGAAATAAAATCATAACTTAAAGGGGGATGATTAAAGGGTGTTGAAAGGTTTTGCATGGCTTTGAAGTGATTGTGGATTGGGCTAGAGTTTAAGTACATGAAATGGACCCAAATTGCTCCCCCTTGCATGGCAAGGAATGGTGTTTGTGTTAAGCCCAAGGCAAGGTGAATGTAATTGGGTTAGGGCCATTGTTTTGTGTCTTTAAGTGCATACAAGGCCTTCAAATTCGTCCATCCTCTTGGCTCCATGGATAAGCTATCCAATCCATGCCCAAAAATGCTCCAAATGGCCTCAAAATGCACTTTCTTGCTCCCTAGGCCCTTAGAACCTAAAAACACACAAAAGAAGCATAAAGGACTAAAATAACGAGAGAAACATAACGTAAATGCACGAGAACAAGCCATTTAAGTCGCATGAATATGCTCCTATCAATTATGAGTGATAAATGATAAGTGTATGATATGTTAAGTGATAAGTGAATGATTATGATAAGTGATAAATGAATGTATGATATGATAAGTGGTGAATGATAAGTGATAAGTGGTGATGATATGTGATAAGTAATGAGTGGTGATGATAAGTATGGAGCATGTGAATTAACTAATGAAGGAAATGCATGTGCAATGACAATGTGTTAGAATGGATGTGTGTTATGCATGGCATGATTGGGATTAGGAAAGGTTTTAAATGTCCTAAAACTAAAGAGAACAAGGTTCCAACACTTTGGTCTTCAATTAGGTCTTCAATTTCGTCCAACACTTTGGCTCCAAGCATAAGCTATCCATCCTTAGCCCAAAAGTGCTCCAAAAGTCTCCAAAATGCATCTTTTTGCTCCTTTAGCCCTTTGGACCTATAAACACACGAAAATAGCTTAAAGTACTAAAATAACTAAAGAAACATAACGTAAATGCACGAGAACAAGCCATTTAAGTCGCATGAATATGCTCCTATCAAGGGAAATAGGGTGTAAGTGAATGACATTGGACCTAAATACCCCCCTTGCACGGCAAGGGAAGGAAAGAAAGGGATTGGGCACGGCAAAGGGTTTTAAGGGCCCTAGGGCCTTCGTTTTGTGTCCTAAAGTGCCTACATGGCCTTCAAAGTGGCTAGAAAATACGGACGTTTAAGATTAGGAAAGGTTACCAAAACAGGAAACTTAGGGTTAACTTTCCTACTTCAAGTAGGAATCCTTGTTTGAGTAGGAATCCTCGTTTTGGTAATTCATCGTTGGAGTAAGAATTCATCGTTTCTTCAATTCTTCAACTCATTCATTCCTCTTTTGCTCCAAAAGGCTCCAATTGCATCTTCTTGCACACTTTGGCCTTATAATTTGAAAATACACAAAAATGACTTTAAACACTAAAATAACTAAGGAAACACAACATAAATGCCCGAGAACAAGCTAATTAAGTCGCATGAATATGCTCCTATCAGTATGAGAATGCCCGGATTTACAAGGAAAAGACCAAGGCCGTTCATGACAAGATGATTAGAGGCAAAACCTTCTCAATCGGGCAGAAAATGTTGTTAATCAATTCCCGTCTTCGGTTATTCCCCGGTAAGTTAAGTTCTAAGTGGGTTGGTCCATGTGTTATCACTAATGTTTTTGTGCATGGTGCAGTCCAAATACAAAGTTTGAAAACTGGACAAGAATTCAAGGTGAATGGCCATAGATTGAAACCCTACTACGAGAACTTTGTTGAGCATGTTGTGGAGGAGATCCCATTGCATGCCGTGGGCTCCAATGGGGAATGAGCACACCATCGTCCGGCTGCAAGACGCTAAAGCAAGCGCTTCGTGGGAGGTGATAGGAGCATATTCATGCGACTTAAATGGCTTGTTCTCGTGCATTTACGTTATGTTTCTCTCGTTATTTTAGTCCTTTATGCTTCTTTTGTGTGTTTTCAGGTTCTAAGGGCCTAGGGAGCAAGAAAGTGCATTTTGAGGCCATTTGGAGCATTTTTGGGCATGGATTGGATAGCTTATCCATGGAGCCAAGAGGATGGACGAATTTGAAGGCCTTGTATTCACTTTGGACATAAAACAAAGGGCCTAGCCCATTCTCTCTTATTCTCTCCCTTATAGCCATGCAAAGAACCATCCATTCCATCAAAAACAATCCATCAATTCACATGCAAAACCACCATTAACACACATGCACCCAAACAAAGCCAACCTAGCTAACCCTACATGCATTCTTTATTCACTCTTCATCATTGCATTCATTCTCCAAACACTTTCATTAATTAAAACACATTTGCACATCCACTCATTCTTTCCCCAAAGCCGTGCCTTTCCCTTCCACTTTCCAACCTTTCCAAATGCAATTTCATCAAACACATGCATTCCCTTCACTTTCACCCACATGCAAATTTAATCATTCACTCAAGCACCCTTGTGCCTTGTTTCCCCCTTTGTTCCCACCAATCACATGCATCATCATCATTCAACCAAGCCTAACCCGTGCATTCCCCCTAATTCCAGCACCAAAACATGCACTCACATGCATTTTCACCACCATTCACACACACATGCATCCTGAAATTCTTGCCGTGCATTTCATACCCTTTCTAGCCATTTCATTTCATCATTACACCACCATTCACACCCCTTTAATCCACATGCAGCCACATATTCATTCACTTAATCATTAAGCCACACATTCACACACACACACACCCAAAACACATCCATGCCGTGGCCTACTCACAATTCCAGCATCTTCACATGTCTTTCTAGCTTTCCCTTTCATTTCCACCACTCATTCTTCATCATTGCAGCCACCTACATGCATTATTCATTAACCTTTCATCATATAGCCAGAAAATAAGCAAGAAAACACTCAATGCCGTGCCTTCACACACCATTTCAGCACATTCCAACACCTTCACATGCAATTCCAGCTTTCACATGTTTTTCTAACTGATTTTCCATCATTAATTAGCCACTTGCATCTTAAACAAACAACCATATGTTCCCTCCACTACTCCTTGATGCGAAAATTACTTGACACTCAAATTAAACCCTCGTTTGACAATTGTAGTAGAATGGATAAGTGAGGGATCGTTCTAGACCGGGGATTAGGAGGGCTTGCTAAAACCTTCTAAATTGACTTAAAAACATAAAAACACAATATAAAACACTATTTAATGCTCGAAGAAAGCAAAACTAAAAATAAGAAAGATTAAGACTAAGACTTCAACGAAATAGGGGGGAATTGGATTTGGACGAATTTAAACTAAAATGAATACTTGGAAACAAAACAAATTGTAAATATGGATTTGACGGAAATGAATGGATGGGAAGCTAGCTAAGGGTTCTTTCTCTACACATGATATTTATGCATATGAATCAATTTCCAGTTATTCCTTCATTGAATTATGAACGACAATGCCCCAAATTAACCGTGACATCACTAGTTAACCCTCAGATTTTCCTTATATTATTGGATTGGATGGCATCATTCGACAACCCAAAACATTCTCAAAAGTTCCCTACATGTCATCATAATAGAGATACAATCGAAGATCATTAAGAATAATGAAAACCATAAGCATTGACAAAGCATTTGCAACTATGACATCATGTTACTCATGCTAAGAATTAAACTTAACGCGATCGTGACAAGCGACCTTCACTACTTTCAAGTATAAGTTAGTAACGATTATGTGAAACCTTCTTAAACTTTAGCCACATATTCATGCATGCTAATTAAGTGTCGACCCTCAATCAACAAACACAAATAAGTTAATCATCAAATAGTTAAGCCAATTGCATTCACGAATCAAGAGTTCATAACCGGAATTCATCAATTCATATCACATAAATAATCATGGTATTGAAATCACCCCTAGCCAAAAAGGGTTTAGTTCCTCATAACTTTGAAATCAAAGAAACACCTAAACATTCCAACAACTCAAACTTGAATTGTATGAACGTTTAGGCACTCTTCTCTTCCATTCCTCATATTACAAAACAAAGAGAATTGAATTTAAACATTGAAATCAAAGAAACGCGTAAACATTCCAACAACTCAAACGTGAATTGTATGAACGTTTAGGCCCTCTTCTCTTCGTCTTCGTTGTAGCACAAGGACTAAGGGATGTTGTTGGTGTGTTGAATGGATTGGGGGATTATGGAAATGGAAGAAATGGAGGAGAAAGGGAAGGGAATGGTGCAGAAAATGGAGAGACTCACGGCTAGGGAGAAGATGGAAGTGTTTGTGGTGTGTTGTGTATGAAAATGAGATGATCATGAATGAATGAATGCAAGGGTATTTATAGGAGTAGTGGAGGGAACATATGGCTATGTCATTTGTAGGTGAAGTAAGTGTGTGAGGTTGGTGAAGTAAGTGGAGGTTGTAGGTGAAGTAGGTGGATGTTGTAGGTGAAATAGGTGGATGTTGTAGGTGAAGTAGGTGGATGTTTGTAGGTGAAGTAGGTGGATGTTGTAGGTGAAGTACATGTGTTTAAATGGTTGAAATGTGTAGATGATTATGAGTGATAAGTGATAAGTGTATGATATGTTAAGTGATAAGTGAATGATTATGATAAGTGATAAATGAATGTATGATATGATAAGTGGTGAATGATATGTGATAAGTGATATGTGGTGTATGATATGTGATAGTGTGGAATGTTGGAATGTTATGCACGGCTAAGGATAAAGGAAAGGTTTAAATGTCCTAAAACTAAAGGGAACAAGGTTCCAACACTTTGGTCTTTAATTAGGTCTTCAATTTCGTCCAACACTTTGGCTTCAAGCATAAGCTATCCGTCCTTAGCCCAAAAGTGCTCCAAAAGTCTCCAAAATGCATCTTTTTGCTCCTTTAGCCCTTTGGACCTACAAACACACGAAAATAGCTTAAAGTACTAAAATAACTAAAGAAACATAACGTAAATGCACGAGAACAAGCTATTTAAGTCGCATGAATATGCTCCTATCAAATACCCCCACACTTATCTTTTGCTAGTCCTCGAGCAAAACAAAACAAAAGAACACGAAACTAGACAAAACGAACAAAACACAACCTACACCTTCCAACAATCGTCTCACGGATTTCCAATGCACAAGACAAGTTAAAAATCATTATTCCCATAGATTTTAGTCATCTTCACACTTGAATACATTCTTAATCATAGTCACCACATACTATTTCACAATTAAGCATTTAAAACCATGTTTTGAATGTAGTAACATGCCTTAGAGAATTTGCTCAAATCCTTACAAGATATGCTCTCGTTTTTCACACAGATTTTCTGACTACACACCCTAAACTAGTTATAGGTGAGAAGATTGATGTAATCATAAAAACAAACACTCACATATATGTATTTCAAAGGAAGCAATTTCTGGAGTTAATAAGCATGTTTAGATATGATCTCATGAATGGAATGCTACTATTTAGACGCGAGAACCAGTGATACCATAAGCTCATACCAAGTTCAAACTCCACAAATTGAAATACACAACACTCAAGATAGAAGTCAAGGGTTGTAACGGGGCTTGGGGTATGTGGATAACAAAGAAGGGATATGGAAAACAAAGGTTTTTAAAGAAATAGTGAGCAAAGCATTTGAATCAACTTAGAATTCACTTTTGAATGAAAACTCAACTTTTGAACAAAAAGGGAGAATTTAGACAATTTACACCCAGAATTGGTGTTTTGGAACCTTTCTTCAATCACTTATTCTTTCATTTTTTTCTTTTCTCTTTTTTTTTTTTTTTTTTTTTTTTTTTCTTTTCTTTTGAATCTCAAAACATCAACACTTAAACATTCTCTCCCCCACACTTATTTTCTTTCATAATGTAACTCAAAAGGAATTCAATTAAGTCATGCTCACTATCTTTTAAGAACAAGGGTAAGGACGGTCATATTCTAGGTTAGGTGAAGATAAAGTGGGTTAACAAAGAACATGGGTTAACATGGCTCAACGGGGGTAAAACTTACAACATATACGAAATATGGGAAGCGAGGCTATTTGGCTATGGTGGCAACTACACAACTTCATCTTGATATATGTTATGCAAATCAATAACATGCTTTGAATGAAATGGGCATGAGTTCTAGCATTTGGAACTATATGATGAAACGCCTTCTAAGTAGTAACCAAGCAAAGAATAATGAGATCATGCAACAATTTTAGAAAACAAGAAATCACAGATTATACTCTCCAAAGAACGTTATAGGCTCAAGTCTCTCAGGGTTGTAGCAGTTGTTTGAGTTCCTTCCTTCAGGCATGTTACAAAAACTAAATTTTCTTTTATGATTGCATGTGAAGTCATACATTATAACCATAACCAAGCATATACCAAGAGTAAATCAAACTTTTCTCTATGTTTATAACTCTTTTTAACAGTTGTGCAATTACAAACCAAATCCTTATCATTGTGTTGGAAGGTATCCTAAGACACAAAAACAACTTTAAAACAACTCTTTTTGGGTTTTTCAAAACAATTTTTCAAATTTTTATGGGATTTTCGAATTTTTAAGACAAAACACACTAAAACAGTTTTAAAACAGTGAGAAACAACATGTGAAGTGATAGGTGAATAAATCCCACGAATTTGCATCAAATATACTTAGTTACCCCCCCACACTTAAATCAAACATTGTCCTCAATGTTTTAAGCATAGATTCACACAAAGCATAAGTAAATACACAAAAAGCACTTAAACATACTAAACATGGCATAATGTAATTAACAAAGAGAAGAGTTTAGAGACGCAAATCTGGTTATAGAGTGTAAATTCCATCTTCTCCTTGGTAATTGCATTGAGGCTTTGATCTTTGTGATTCCACAGGCTTACTCTTGAACTGGTTTCTGCCCATCGTTGATTTTCCTTTGTGCTACTTCTTGAACTGGGCAGCAGGAATCTTTTGATCTCTTCCACTTGTTGATTTTCCTTTGTGCTACTGGGCTGGAGGATTCTTTTGGTCTTCCCCGAAGGTCTGAGCTTACCCCTTTGGTCTGTTTCTTTGTTCAATCTTTCCAATTCGTATTGAAAAGGGTCGGAGGATAACTCAGCCTATGTTTGTCTCCACATGCTTCAATGTATCATTTTCACTTGCCTTACTCGCTCCCCTTTGCAGAAGTGGTCCCTTCTCCGGAAGTGTATCAACCGTTGAAGATGACTACTCGAGAGCAACGCTAGGTAAGCAATCAGGAATAGATTCCAGGCAGTTGGCTCCAGAACGGAAGACTGACTCCAAGTGCCGGCTGATTACTTGTTTTACTTTGCCATGCGAGTAAGAACAAGGACAAAGAAAAAGACAGGGAAAGAGCATGATATGAGATACTTTTGCTTTTGACCTTGATGATATGAGATACCTTTGCTTTTGAAGAAGCGGTGAATGAATCAGCACATGTATTTGTTGTGCTGTTTCCTCCTGGGTCATCTGTACTCCAGACATCTGGTATCATCTTTTGGGGAAGAAGAAAGAATTTAGTATTTCGAAAGGCTTTGCTGGGAGTGCACCCTCAGAGGTGAGGGAGAGTTGGGCATTTTCTTCAGGTTTGCCCTGCCATAAGAGACGAAGGTCGACATATATAGAGATAATAGCAAGTGGTGGTACTTTTTACCTTTGTCGACAAACGTTTTGATCCCGCAACTCTGGCTTTTTGAAATAGTGACGCCTCTTCGATTTCTGAATACGCCTCTTCGATTTCTGAGCAGGCGCCCCTTCGATTTCTGAGCGACATGTGGTAGTGCAGATGCGGCTCCTTTTGACAAAGCTGCACGCGTCTTCTGAAAAGCTGAGAAAGCGTCGCCGAACTTTGCGCTTGTCGGCTAAAGATGTGTAGTTGCGATGATGGCCTCCACGTGTTGTCTGAAAAGAAGAACTCTTTTGACAAAGTTGAACACGTCTTCTGAAAAGCTGAGAAAGCGTCGCCTAAATTACGCCGGAAATTCCGGCTTTTTGAATCGGTAGACGCGTCGCCTTGGCTTCTTATTGAGGTATCGATCACCGCCACAAACACACTCTGAAGATTTCCCATTCTTGAAAATCGTCTCCGGCCCTTCGAAATTTAACTCCATCCACCCATTCTCTTTGAACACTTTTGAAAAAAAAATGGCAAACTCATCGAACCTTAGCTTAGATTTGAGTCTCAGCAGCGATCCGGTTGCGCCCCGTCAAGGTAATGTATGGCGCCCTTCTTTTTTTTCTTCTAACGGTCCTCTTTCAGGTGAAGACTCTGTGATGCAGGACGCCACAACAGCTACAATAGTAGCTAGGAACCTCCTCACACCAAAAGATAGTAGGCTGCTGTCAGGACGGTCCGATGAGTTGGCCGTTCAAGAGTCCCTCGCACTTAGTGTTCAGTGTGCGAGTTCTGTGTCCAACATGGGCCAACGCCTGCTTGCCCGCTCCCGTCAGGTGGAATCATTGATGGCAGAGGTGGAAAGTCTCAAGCAGGAGATCCAGCAGCTGAAGTATGAGAATAGAAGTTTGCACGTGCTTGCAAACAACTATTCGACGGGCATGAAGAGGAAGCTTGATGAGCTGCAAGAGTCTGAAGGTCGGATTCACAGTGACCGTCAAAGGTTCTCGTCTTTCCTCCAGAGGCACCTTTTTCCTGGCTCATCCAGCGCTTGGCCAAGTATTGAGGCCTGGAATGCTCTATCTTCGATGCCTCCTGCTCCGATGCCTTCTGCTCCTATGCCTTCTGTTCCTACGCCTTCCGCTCCGATGCCTTCTGTTCCTACGCCTTCCGCTTCAAGAGTAAAGCCACGTAGTGGGGCCTCAAGCAAACACCCTTTGTGAAGCACCATCTTTCTTTGTTTAGCAGTGCCTATCAATAAATCAAACATTTTCTCAATGTTACAATCATAGACTCACACAATTAATAAACAAACAAACAATAACAACTAAACAACCTAACAAGGCAGAAACGAAATAGCAACAAAGAGAAGAGTTTTTTAGGAATCTGGATTTGGAGTGCTTTCTAAGTCTTCCTTTGTTGAATGCATGGGTTGCCGACACTATAAAACACACTAAAACACTCTAAAAACGCTTAAAACAGCAAGAAACAACATTCTAAGTGAAAGGTGAATAAATCCCACGAAATTCATGCAAATACAAATTGTTTACCCCCCCACACTTAAATCAAACTTTGTCCTCAATGTTTTAAGCAGAAAGTCACAACAGAGCAAGCAAATAAACAAATACGAGAAAGAAAGCAAAGTAAAGGCAGTAAAGAAAAAGAAAGGAATAAAAATAAGTCTCTTAAAGGGGTTTCCAAGTTCTTCTCTATTCGGATGCATGGGTTGCCTCCCACGAAGCGCTAAGACACAAACAAACACCAAAATGACTCAAATGACTCTAAAAACACATATTTTTGGGTTTTTCAAAAGACTTTTTTTTTTTTTTTTTTTTTTTTTTTTTAATTTTTATCAAATTTTCGGAGTTTTATACCAAGACACTATAAAACACACTAAAACACTCTAAAAACGCTTAAAACAGCAAGAAACAACATTCTAAGTGAAAGGTGAATAAATCCCACGAAATTCATGCAAATACAAATTGTTTACCCCCCCACACTTAAATCAAACTTTGTCCTCAATGTTTTAAGCAAATAAACAAATACGAGAAAGAAAGCAAAGTAAAGGCAGTAAAGAAAAAGAAAGGAATAAAAATAAGTCTCTTAAAGGGGTTTCCAAGTTCTTCTCTATTCGGATGCATGGGTTGCCTCCCACGAAGCGCTTTCTTTTACGTCTTTCAGCCGGACGAGTACCCTCTTTTAATCTTCATTTGAGCCCACGGAATGGAAAGGAATGTCTTCCACCACTTGCCCCACACCATGCTCGTAATATGGCTTCAACCGATGCCCGTTCACCTTGAATTCTACGCCATTCCTTAAGCTTTTTATGTGGACTGCACCATAAGGTAAAACGTTAGTAACAACAAACGGGCCAATCCATTTAGAACGCAACTTACCAGGAAACAAACGTAGGCGAGAGTTGAAAAGTAACACTTTCTGCCCAACTGTGAAGGTCTTGGTTCGAATCATTTTATCATGGAATGCTTTGGTCTTGGCTTTGTACATCCGGGCATTCTCATAGGCTTCATTCCGAATCTCCTCAAGTTCATTCAATTGGAGCTTCCTATGAACTCCCGCTGCATCTATGTCCATGTTGAAAGTCTTCACGGCCCAATGTGCCTTGTGCTCTAACTCTACGGGCAAATGACATGGCTTACCATAGACGAGCCGAAAAGGTGACATCCCAATGGGTGTTTTGTACGCCGTACGATATGCCCACAGTGCATCATCTAAACGTAAGCTCCAATCCCTCCTTGTTGGTCCAACGGTCTTCCCCAAAATTTGTTTGATTTCTCGGTTAGACACCTCGGCTTGGCCATTTGTTTGAGGATGGTAAGGTGTGGAGACCTTATGGTTGACATGGTACTTTCTTAGCAACGCCTCAATGGTCCGATTGCAAAAGTGAGACCCTCCATCACTTATGATTACTCTCGGCATTCCAAACCTAGCAAAAATGTTAGTTTTCACGAAATCTGCAACCACCTTAGAATCGTTAGTACGGGTGGCTTTTGCTTCCACCCATTTAGAAACATAATCAACGGCTAGCAAGATATAAGTGAAACCATAAGATGGAGGGAAAGGGCCCATGAAATCAATGCCCCAAACATCAAAAATTTCAACATTAAAGACAGGGGTTTGCGGCATTTGGTCCTTGGTACCTATGTTACCCATTCGTTGGCAACGATCACAAGACATACAAAAGGTTCTAGCATCCCTAAATATAGTCGGCCAATAAAAACCACACTCTAGAACCTTGAGGGCAGTGCATTGTGTGCCAAAATGACCACCACATGCATATGTGTGACAAAAGCTTAGAATTGAGTGAAATTCAGAATCATGCACACATCTACGTACAATTTGATCTGAGCAATACTTCCACAAATAAGGGTCATCCCAAACATAGAAGCGTGCATCATTTTTAAGCTTATCACGTTGGTGTTTGTTTAGTTCATTTGGAAATTGTTTAGCCACCAAGTAATTCACTAAATCTGCATACCATGGTTCACTTACCTCAATGGATAGCGGCTGCTCATCGGGAAAAGTTTCAGGGATAGGTACGGCATGTTCATGCTCCTCGTGGATCATTCGGCTTAAATGGTCAGCCACTACATTCTCGCTTCCTTTCTTATCCCGGATTTCAATATCAAATTCTTGAAGAAGAAGAATCCAACGGATAAGCCTCGGCTTTGCTTCCTTTTTCGTGATCAAGTACCTCAAAGCTGCATGATCAGAATAAACGATTACTTTAGTACCAATTAAATATGAACGGAATTTATCTAAAGCAAAAACCACAGCTAGAAGTTCTTTTTCCGTCGTGGAGTAGTTCAATTGGGCATCATTGAGAGTCCGAGAGGCATAGCATATGACATGCGGCCGCTTGTCTCTTCTTTGTCCTAGAACAGCTCCTAATGCATAGTCGGATGCATCGCACATGAGCTCGAACGGAAGGCTCCAATCTGGAGGTACAATAATGGGGGCCGAGACTAGCTTCTCCTTGAGTTGGTTAAATGCCGAATTACACTCTTCATCAAACTTGAATGGCACATCTTTTTGGAGCAATCGGCAAAGAGGGTTAGACATCTTGGAGAAGTCCTTGATAAAACGCCTATAGAACCTTGCATGGCCAAGAAACGAACGTACCTCTCTAACCGAAGTAGGAGAGGGTAAGTGACGTACAAGGTCTATTTTCGATTTATCTACTTCAATTCCTTTTTCTGAAACAATATGTCCTAAAACTATACCTTGTTTCACCATAAAGTGACATTTCTCCCAATTCAAGACAAGGTTAGTTTCAACACATCGTTTCAAAATTAAGGTCAGATTATCCAAGCAATTATCAAATGAACTCCCAAATACACTGAAATCATCCATGAAAACCTCAATGATCTTTTCAACAAAATCGGAAAATATACTTACCATACACTTTTGGAAAGTGGTCGGTGCGTTGCATAAGCCAAATGGCATGCGACGATAAGCAAATGTTCCAAAGGGACATGTGAATGTGGTATTCTCTTGATCATCCGGGGCTATCACAATTTGGTTATATCCAGAGTATCCATCAAGAAAACAGTAAAAAGCATGACCGGCTAACCTTTCGAGCATCTGGTCGATGAATGGCAAAGGAAAGTGATCTTTCCTAGTCATGGCATTTAGCTTCCGGTAATCGATACATACTCGCCATCCAGTCTGAATGCGTGTAGGCACGAGCTCATTCTCATCATTCTTGATAACAGTTACTCCGGACTTCTTGGGAACGACTTGAACTGGAGAGACCCAACGGCTATCGGAGATAGGGTAGATCACTCCGCAATCCAAAAGCTTGATTATTTCCTTCTTCACCACTTCCATCATCGGAGGGTTGAGACGGCGTTGAGCCTCTCGAGTTGGTTTAGCCCCCTCCTCAAGAAGTATATGGTGCATGCATGTGGTAGGGCTTATTCCTTTAATGTCGGCCAAAGTCCACCCTATGGCCGTTTTGTGTTCTCGCAGCACCCTCACAAGCTTCTCCTCCTCCATTGCCGTGAGACTTTATGAAATGATGACGGGCAATGTTTCGCCTTCTCCCAAAAACACATACTTCAAATGGTCCGGCAACGGCTTAAGTTCAAGCGATGGTGCCTGAACAACAGAAGGTAGCATCTTAGTGGAAACTAAATTTGAAAGTGAGAGTGGAACCTTACCATATTGTTGTGGCAATGACTCAAGGGCTGCCACAACCTCAATTATTTCTTCACTAGAACCCATTGCAAAGAATTCCTCCTCCTTGCCGTGGCCTTGCATTGGCCCAAATCCTTCATTTTTGCGCTCTATGGCCTTAGTGATGGTTGTTTCCAGGGCGTCCTCGTTCAATTCTTCAAGGTATACCTGCGCCAAAGAATCGATAACATCAATGGAAAAACAAGAATGGTCATCAACGGGATATCTCATAGTTTCAGAAATATTAAAATCAATCACTTCCCCATCAAATTCCATTGTCAAGGTGCCTTTGTATACATCAATCTTCGTTCGGGCCGTCTTCATGAATGGCCTACCAAGGAGAATCGGCAAAGATGTAGAATGGGCTGAATCCTCCATGTCTAGGACGTAGAAATCAGCCGGAAAAATTAAATGGTTCACCTGCACAAGCACATCTTCCAAAACTCCTTTTGGATACGCGTTAGAACGATCGGCCAATTGTATAATTACACCATCTTGTTTTAATTCACCCAAATTCATAGATGCATAAATAGAATAAGGCATGACATTTATGGATGCACCTAAATCAAGCATGGCATGTTCAAAACGATTATGTCCAATCACACAAGGAATCGTGAAACTACCGGGGTCTTTGCACTTGGTAGGCAGTTTACGTTGCAAAACAGCGGACACATTCTCGCTTACCTTCACTACCTCTTTGTTTGCCCTTCTTCTCTTTGTATTGCATAGGTCCTTGAGGAATTTAGCATACTTTGGAACCTGTTTGATTGCATCGAGAAGCGGTATGTTCACTTGCACCTTCCGGAACGTTTCAAGAATGTCCTTCTCGCTTTCTTCCTTTTTTTCTTGCATGAACCTGCGAGGAAAAGGTACATTGGGCAGATTAGGACGTGAAGTACATGAATTTGAACTTAAATTACCTGATTTGGCCGAGTTAGGGTGATTGGGGGCTTGCGGCATTGGGTTTTTCACCCTCACCGTGGGTGAGCTAGACACTTCCTCAGGTTGTGTCGTCTCTTCATCTACTTTCTGGGCAGATTTGGGATTGTTTGGCTCGGTCCCAACTTCTTTTCCACCCCTTAGGGTGATGGCCTTGGCGGATTCGAATCCTCCCTTTGGATTGACTGTGGTTGAGCTAGGAAGCTTTCCTTGCTCTCTAATCTGTCCAAGGAACTCAGAAATCTGCCCTATTTGTTTCTTCATATCCATCATCTCCTTCTCGTTATTTTCTATCCGGTTGTTTTGATTTTGCAACCCCTGCGAAATAGAGGTTAGTAATTGCATAGCTTGATTACTTTCCAAAGACGTACCTGAATGAGATGATGCCGAAGGTTGTTGGGATTGTTGGGGTGCATACGGCTTGGAATAAAAACCAGGGGGGTTTGGCCTAAATCCTCCTTGTTGGGCAGCTTGTTGTGGCTCCCTCCATTTGAAGTTTGGATGGTCCCTCCATCCGGCATTGTAAGTGTTCGAGTATGGGTTGTTTTGATTTTGTCCTTGGAAACCAATTGCATTGGCAGATTCCCACCCACCATTCTCGATTAGTTGAGGGCACTTGTCGGATGGATGCCCTTGAATTGAGCACACGCCACAGACTTGGTGTTCTTGTGCTTTTGGACCAATCACAACCTGAGAAACAAGAGAAGTAAGATTAGCAAGTTGTGATTGAATTTCAGAAATAGCACTCACCTCATTTACACTTTGTTGTCGTGGGGCTTCCCTTTGGCCCACTCCTTCATATTGTTGAGCGTTGAGCGCTCGGTTGGCTATGAGAACCTTGGCATCCCTTGGTGTTTTGTCCACCAATGCTCTTCCCGCTGATGCATCAAGCATTTGACGTTCGATAGGAAGGAGGCCCTCATAGAAATATTGAAGGAGAAGTTCCTCCTTCATTTGATGTTGAGGACATGAAGCTACAAGGCCCTTGAAGCGCTCATAATAAGCCGGGAATGTCTCACCATGATTCTGTTGAATACCACTAATTTTCTTCCGTAGGAGAATCACTCTCAAAGTAGGGAAGAATTTCTCCAAGAAAGCACGCTTCATACTCTCCCACGAAGTCACAGTTCCCGGGGCTAGTTCGTAGAGCCAATCTTTGGCCTTGTCCATAAGTGAAAATGGAAAGGCCTTCATCTTCAATATACTCCCATCCACATTGACGGGGGTCATGCTTGAACAAACCACCTCGAACTCCTTCAAGTGTTTGTTGGGGTCTTCCATAGACAAGCCATGGAACTTCGGAATATGGTGTAACAAACTGGATTTGAGTTCAAATTCATTGGTCTTGCCTTGGGCAGCCGTGGGGTATTGGATACAAAGAGGCAATGCATTATCCAAACCCGAGGCCGAAAGCTCCTTGATGGTTCTATTATCTGCTGCCATGGCTTGTTCTTCTTCAAAAATCTGATCCGTGGGCTTTTCTTCTACACCTACTTCGTCTTCTTCAAGCCCAGGTTGTGGTGGAGGTTGTGGTGGCTCTTGTTGACTCCTCGTTCTCCTCAAAGTGCGTTCAAAATCACCGTCAAAGTCGGAGATGTTCTCTATAATAGGCCGAGAGCTACGAGTCATACACAGTACCTAAAAAACAAGGAAACAAACAAACTAAGAATCTGAAATAAGAATGCACGAAAAACAAAAAAAATATAAAAATAAAGACAAGGGATTAGCAAAGTTGCTAATCCCCGGCAACGGCGCCAAAAATTTGATGCGAAAATTACTTGACACTCAAATTAAACCCTCGTTTGACAATTGTAGTAGAATGGATAAGTGAGGGATCGTTCTAGACCGGGGATTAGGAGGGCTTGCTAAAACCTTCTAAATTGACTTAAAAACATAGAAACACAATATAAAACACTATTTAATGCTCGAAGAAAGCAAAACTAAAAATAAGAAAGATTAAGACTAAGACTTCAACGAAATAGGGGGGAATTGGATTTGGACGAATTTAAACTAAAATGAATACTTGGAAACAAAACAAATTGTAAATATGGATTTGACGGAAATGAATGGATGGGAAGCTAGCTAAGGGTTCTTTCTCTACACATGATATTTATGCATATGAATCAATTTCCAGTTATTCCTTCATTGAATTATGAACGACAATGCCCCAAATTAACCGTGACATCACTAGTTAACCCTCAGATTTTCCTTATATTATTGGATTGGATGGCATCATTCGACAACCCAAAACATTCTCAAAAGTTCCCTACATGTCATCATAATAGAGATACAATCGAAGATCATTAAGAATAATGAAAACCATAAGCATTGACAAAGCATTTGCAACTATGACATCATGTTACTCATGCTAAGAATTAAACTTAACGCGATCGTGACAAGCGACCTTCACTACTTTCAAGTATAAGTTAGTAACGATTATGTGAAACCTTCTTAAACTTTAGCCACATATTCATGCATGCTAATTAAGTGTCGACCCTCAATCAACAAACACAAATAAGTTAATCATCAAATAGTTAAGCCAATTGCATTCACGAATCAAGAGTTCATAACCGGAATTCATCAATTCATATCACATAAATAATCATGGTATTGAAATCACCCCTAGCCAAAAAGGGTTTAGTTCCTCATAACTTTGAAATCAAAGAAACACCTAAACATTCCAACAACTCAAACTTGAATTGTATGAACGTTTAGGCACTCTTCTCTTCCATTCCTCATATTACAAAACAAAGAGAATTGAATTTAAACATTGAAATCAAAGAAACGCGTAAACATTCCAACAACTCAAACGTGAATTGTATGAACGTTTAGGCCCTCTTCTCTTCGTCTTCGTTGTAGCACAAGGACTAAGGGATGTTGTTGGTGTGTTGAATGGATTGGGGGATTATGGAAATGGAAGAAATGGAAGAGAAAGGGAAGGGAATGGTGCAGAAAAATGGAGAGACTCACGGCTAGGGAGAAGATGGAAGTGTTTGTGGTGTGTTGTGTATGAAAATGAGATGATCATGAATGAATGAATGCAAGGGTATTTATAGGAGTAGTGGAGGGAACATATGGCTATGTCATTTGTAGGTGAAGTAAGTGTGTGAGGTTGGTGAAGTAAGTGGAGGTTGTAGGTGAAGTAGGTGGATGTTGTAGGTGAAATAGGTGGATGTTGTAGGTGAAGTAGGTGGATGTTTGTAGGTGAAGTAGGTGGATGTTGTAGGTGAAGTACATGTGTTTAAATGGTTGAAATGTGTAGATGATTATGAGTGATAAGTGATAAGTGTATGATATGTTAAGTGATAAGTGAATGATTATGATAAGTGATAAATGAATGTATGATATGATAAGTGGTGAATGATATGTGATAAGTGATATGTGGTGTATGATATGTGATAGTGTGGAATGTTGGAATGTTATGCACGGCTAAGGATAAAGGAAAGGTTTAAATGTCCTAAAACTAAAGGGAACAAGGTTCCAACACTTTGGTCTTTAATTAGGTCTTCAATTTCGTCCAACACTTTGGCTTCAAGCATAAGCTATCCGTCCTTAGCCCAAAAGTGCTCCAAAAGTCTCCAAAATGCATCTTTTTGCTCCTTTAGCCCTTTGGACCTACAAACACACGAAAATAGCTTAAAGTACTAAAATAACTAAAGAAACATAACGTAAATGCACGAGAACAAGCTATTTAAGTCGCATGAATATGCTCCTATCACTCCTATAAATACCCTTGCATTCATTCATTCAAGATCATCTCATTTTCATACACAACACACCACAAACACATCCCATTCTTCCATTGCCGTGAGTCCCACTTCAATTTCCTGCATCTTTCCTTCCATCTCCAACCACTCCTCACTCCATTCCACATACACCTAAAGCCCTAAACATCTCCTTAGACCTTGTGCCACAACAAAGAGGAAGAGAAGAGTGCCTAAACGTTCATACAATTCAAGTTCGAGTTGTTGGAATGTTTGGGTGTTTCTTTGATTTCAAAGTTATGAGGAACTAAACCCCCTTTAGCTAGGGGGTGATTCGAAACTATGTTTATATTTGCAATATGAATTGATTACGTTTGGTTGGAATTTCATAAGTTGTGGATTCAATTCGTTTAACTGTTTGATTGATAACTTATTTATGTATGTTCATTGAGATTGCAAGCTTAATTTTCATGCATAAATATGACGCTAGAATATAAGTGAATTTCACCTAATCGTTATGAACTTATATTCACAAGTAGTGGAGGTTGCTTATAAACAATCACGTTAAAAGAATTCTTGGCATAAGTTTCATGCGTATTCCATAGTAACGAATGCCTCGTCGATGTTTATGATTTCCGTTGAACTTAATGATCTTTGTTGAATGTCTCTATCATGCGTATTCCATAGTTAGGGACTTTGATTAAGAATAATTTGGTTGTAATGCGTATTCCATTCAATCCAACGAATCTAGGGAAATCTGAAAGTTAATTTAAGCGAACCTAATTAACTTGGAGCATTGAGTTTCATAATTTATCGAAAGACCAACCGAAAATCAATCTTGTATGCAAGTATAACATGTGTGGAGAAGAACCCCTTAGCTATTCCATCATCCATATTTTCATCACATTCATCTTTACTATCTGTTTTAAATTATAATCTGTCCGTTTAATTTAATCTCGTCCAACCACAATCACCCCCCTTATTTTGTTAAGTCTTATTCATTTGATTTGTCTTATTTTATGTTTTTGAGTATTTGGAGTCTTTTAAACTTGTTTTGAGTCTTTTAGTTTGTCTTAGTGTTTTAAAAGTTAGTTTTATTTATTTGAGTCAAGTATTTAGCATCCCTAGTTAATCCCCGGTTAGAACGATCCCTACTTACATCATTACTACAATTGTCACAAATAGGGTTTAGTTTGTGTGCGTATAAAAAACGCATCAGGAGGCAACCCATGCAATCACCAAGGAGAAGATGGAATTTACACTCCATACCCAGATTTGCGTCCCTAACCTCTTCTCTTTGTTATTTACATTCTGCCATGTTTAGTGTGTTTAGTTGCTGTTTGTGTGTTTGTTTTTGTTAGGTGTGATTTTAAGCTTGAAACATTGAGGACAATGTTTGATTTAAGTGTGGGGCGGGGGGTAGCTAATGTTGTTGATGCAAATTCGTGGGATTTTATCACCCATAACTTCCAATGTTGTTCCTTGCTGTTTTTAAGTGTTTTTAAGCTATTTTAGAGTGTTTTAGTGTGTGTTGACTTAAAAATCCGAAAAACCCATAAAAATTTGAAAAAATTGTTTTAAAAAAACCAAAAAGAGTTGTTTTTGTGTGTTTGTTTGTGTCGTAGGGTACCTTCCAACACAATGATGAGGATTTTGGTTTTTAATTGCATGATGGTTAAAGAAAGTTACAAACATGGATGGACATTTGACATACTCTTTGGTTTATGCTTGGTTGTAGTTATAGTTTACGAATTCACATGTAATCACAAAGAAAAATTAGTTTTTGTAACATGCTTGAAGGAATGAACTCAAACTAACGCTACATCCCTGTGAGACTTGAGCCTAAACGTTTATTTGGAGAGTAAGAATCTGTGCATCATTGTTTTCTAAAGTTGTTGCATGATCTCATTATTCTTTGCTTGGTTACTACTTAGAAGGCGTTTCATCACTTAGTTCCAAATGATAGGAGCATATTCATGCGACTTAAATGGCTTGTTCTCGTGCATTTACGTTATGTTTCTTTAGTTATTTTAGTCCTTTAAGCTATTTTCGTGTGTTTGTAGGTCCAAAGGGCTAAAGGAGCAAAAAGATGCATTTTGGAGACTTTTGGAGCACTTTTGGGCTAAGGATGGATAGCTTATGCTTGGCGCCAAAATGTTGGACGAAATTGAAGACCAAAGTGTTGGAACCTTGTTCCCTTTAGTTTTAGGACATTTAAACCTTTCCAATTCCCTTATGCCGTGCATCTCCACCTTTCTCCCAAAACCATACACATGCATTCATTATTCATTCCCTCACATGCTCCCATTACTTATCATCACCACTTATCACTTATCATAACCACATATCATATCACTTATCATCACCACTTATCACTTATCATAACCACATATCATATCACTTATCACTTATCACTTATCATCATCACTTATCATATCACTTATCATAATCACTTATCACTTAACATGCACCCATCACCTAACACAAAACCTTGCAGCCACATGCATTCCCCTTTTGCACATGCTTTCCCATTTCATTATTCATTCACCTTAATCATTCCCTCACATGTTTTCCCAACCCATTGCAGCACATGCACATTCACCCTTCATTATTTCCATCCACATGCATTTATCATCATTCACCCAAGCTTTAATTCATATGCAAACACATTCATATCAGCCACATGCATCTCCCATCTCATTTCCAGATTGTCCCCTTGCACATGCAGCCACTTATTCAAAGCACATGCATTTCCACCCTTTAATCACATGCATAAATCAGCCACATGCATCTCCCATCACCATTCCAGATTTCCACCACCCTCCTAGCTGTCATGTTCCCCCCATTTCACCTATAAATAACCCTTCATTGCAGCCACAAGGAGGGGGGATCCATTCACCACAGAAATAAGGCCTTTGTGCCAGAAATTCACCCATTCCATAAACACTTCCATTCCATTGTACATACCACCAACACTTCCCCCTTTGTGCCGTGAGTTTCCCTTACAATCCAAACACCATTCCTTCCATTTTCACCACTCCCCAAACCATTCACACCATCAAACTATCCTTAGACCTTGTGCTACAACGAAGAGGAAGAGAAGAGTGCCTAAACGTTCATACAATTCAAGTTTGAGTTGTTGGAATGTTTAGGTGTTTCTTTGATTTCAATGTTAATTTCAATACTCTTTGTTTTGTACGTATGAGGAATGGAAGAGAAGAGTGCCTAAACGTTCATACAATTCAAGTTTGAGTTGTTGGAATGTTTAGGTGTTTCTTTGATTTCAAAGTTATGAGGAAATTCGAAATATATGTTTATGCTTGCATTTTGATTTGATTACTTCTAATTGCGTTTCATAAGTTGTGATTCAATTTGTTTAACCATTTGATTGATAACTTATTTATGTATGTTTATTGAGAGTGCACGCTTAATTTTCATGCATGAATATGACGCTAGAATATAAGTGAGTTTCACCTAATAGTTACGAACTTATATTCACAAGTAGTGGAGGTTGCTTATAAACAATCGCGTTAAACGAATTCTTGGCATAAGTTTCATGCGTATTCCATAGTAACGAATGCCTCGTCAACACTTATAATTTTCATAGAGCGTAATGATTCTTGCTTGTATCTCTATTATGCAATCATGTAGGGGACTTGTGGGGAATGTTTTGAATTGTTGTATGCGCTAACCCATCCAATTCAATAACGTTAGGAAGATTTGAAGGTTAATTAGTGCATCACGGTTAACTTGGGGTGTTGAGAATTCATGGTTTATTGAAATGCAATTGGAAATCATTTTATTATGCAAGTGTAACATGTGTGGAGAAGAACCTTCTAGCTAGCATTCATCCATTCATTTTCATCGCATTCATATTTACATTCTGTCTAGTTTATTAAACTTGTTTCGTTATTTCAATTTTCGTCAAATTAAAATCCCCCTTTACTTTATTGTCTAATTTAGTTAGAAAGTGTCTTAGTTTGTGTTTATAAGAGTTTTGAGTCATTTTGTTACACAAATTCGTCCAAATTTGTGTTTGTGCCCAAATCTGCCCAGAAAGTGGTTTTTAGGCAGATTTGAGTGTGTTTGTGTTGTTTTGAGTCTTTTGGTTTGTTTTAGTGTTTTAAAGTTTAGTTTTGCATTCTTTGCGTCTAGTATAGTGTTTTATATTGTTATTTTACGTTTGAATCAAGCCATAATCTTAAATTCGTCCAACATTGGGTTTAAGGTCAGAAACTGCCTAGTTAGTGTTTTTAGGCAGTTTTGAGTCTTTTGAACTTGTTTTGAGTCCTTTGAGTCTTTGTGAACGTTTTTAACTTTGTTTTTATGTTTTTGAGTCAAATCCAAGTGATTAACAATCCCTCCTAATCCCCGGTCCAGAACGATCCCTACTTACATCATTACTACAATTGTCAAAAAGAGGGTTTAATTTGTGTGCGTATAAATCTCGCACCACCAAATGCTAGAACTCATGCCCATTTCATTCAAAGCAGGTTATTGATTTGCATAACACATATTCAAGATGAAGTTGTGTAGTGACCACCACCAAAGCCAAATAGCCGTGTGCCCTTAATTCATTTTGTGTTTAAGTTTAACCCCATTGAGCCGTGTTAGCCCATGTTCTTTGTTAACCCATATCATCCTCACCTAGCCTAGATTAGGACCACCCATACCCTTGTTCTTGAAGCATAGTAAGCATGAATGAATTCCTTTTGATTTATGTGTTGCAGAAAATAAGTGTGGGGGAAGGAGTATATATGTGAGTTTATGTGCCATAGGCACGGCTAGAAGAAGAAAAAAAAAAGTTGTGAAAAAGAAAAGAAAAGAAAAAAAAAGTGAAAAAGAGTTGAAAAGAGGTAAAAAAAGAGTTCCAAAGTATTGGTTGTTGAAGTAAGGGTACAAAACAATGAATTAGGCCCTAAGAGTTGGTTGAATCTCCCCTATTTGTCTAAAAGTTGATTTCTGCACTCTAAGTGAATTCTAAGTCTCAATTTCATTACTTTGCTTGCTATTGCTTAAGGAACTTTTGTTTATCCCTATCTTTCCTTGTTAGCCAATACCCCAAGCCTCGTTACAACCCTTGACTTCTATCTTGAGTGTTGTGCATTTCAATTTGTGGAGTTTGAATTTGGTATGAGCATATGGTGTCACTGGTTCTCGCATCTAAGTAGTAGCATTCCATTCATGAGATCATATCTAAACATGTTTAATTACTCCAGAAATTGCGTTCTTTGTTATAACATATGTGAGTATTAGTCTTTCATGTTTACATCAATCTTCTCACATATAACTAGTGTAGGGTGTGTAGTCAGAAAATCTGAGTGAAAATTGAGTGCATAACTAGTGAGGAATTGAGGGAATTCTCTAAGGCATGTTACTACATTCAAAATGTGTTTTAATTGATTAAATGCGAACTAGTGAATGGTGACTATGATTCAGTATGTGCTCGAGGGGAAGGAAGACTAAAAGCTATGTGAGTAATGATCTTTGACATGTCATGTTTCATTGGAAATCCCTGAGGCAAACGTTGGAAGGTTTAGGTTTTGTTTTGCTTGTTTTGTTTCGTCTTATTTTCTTTAGTTGTTTTGTTTTGCTTGAGGACTAGCAAAAGTTAAGTGTGGGGGAATTTGATAGGAGTATATTCATGCGACTTAATTAGCTTGTTCTCGTGCATTTATGTTGTGTTTCCTTAGTTATTTTAGTGTTTAAAGTCACTTTTGTGTATTTTCAGATTATAAGGCCAAAGTGTGCAAGAAGATGCAAATTGGAGTCTTTTGGAGCAAAAGAGGAATGAATGAGTTGAAGACGTGAAGAAACGATGAATTCCTACTCCAACGATGAATTCCTACTCCAACGAGGATTCCTACTCAAACAAGGTTTCCTACTTGAAGTAGGAAAGTTAACCCTAGGTTTCCCGTTTTGGTAACCTTTCCTAATCTTAAACGTCCGTATTTTCTAGCCACTTTGAAGGCCTTGTAGGCACTTGAGGACACAAAACAAAGGCCCTAACCCATCCAAACCCCTTTGCCGTGCCTTAACCCTAATTCCCTTCCCTTGCCGTGCAAGGGGGGGTTGTTTTGTCCTAGGTTGTGCAAATAAACACATGTTCCTCTCCTAATTTAAAACCCTAGCCGCACCTTGCAGCCATTCCCTTTTAATTTCTGATTTTATTTCCTAATTTTAAAAGCCTTTGATTTAATTTTAATTAACCAAAATAAGCTAGGGTTTTATTTCTGAAACCATATATATTTTAAACCCCTATTCGCACCCTAGGCTCTCTTCTCTCATTCATTTTTCATTCTTTTCATCAGCCACATTCTCTCCCACCTTTGCCGCAACCACCATCACCCAAAACCCTTTAATCCGTATCTACTCCCTCCATTCCAGCCACTTCCCAACCTTGCCGCAACCACTCCCTCCATTCCAGCCACCATCCACACCTCCATACATCATCCAACCACTTTGCCGCACCACCATATCCCCATAAACCCATCCCTAAACCAGAAAAACATCCAAATCATCCATAAAACCTCTCTACCGCAGCAAGAAGAAAGGAGAAAGAGGAGCTTGAAACGTGCAGAAATTCAAAGTAGATTCGTTGGGCGTTTTAGGTGTAATCAATCTTTTGTTTTCTATGTACAATTTCAATTTTGTTTCTTTATCTGTGAACATGAGAGGCTAAACCCCTAGTTAGCTAGGGGGTGATTCGAAACCAATATGAATTGATTACCTTTGGTTGGAATTTCATGAGTTTTGGATTCAATTCGTTTAACTGCTTGATTGATAACTTATTGTGTATGTTTATTGAGAGTGCACGTGTTGAGGGGTTTTCCTTCCTAGATGCTAAAATATGTTTAGTATAATGGCACAAGTAAGGGTGTCGAATCCACAGAGACTAATTGGTCCTATATAATCACTTGTTTTGCTAGAGAAATAAAACTAATCAATGTAGGCAGATTTGTGGTTGTAACTTGAAAGCATAAGAGAATGAAGTAAATACAAATAAATGAATCAACAACTAATAAAATGGGATAGTATCAATAGAGATGAAATGATGCGGTTATTTATACGCACACAAATTAAACCCTCTTTTTATCAATTGTAGTATAAGTATAAGTAGGGATCGTTCTGGACCGGGGATTAGGAGGGATTGTTAATCACTTGGAAACTGACTCAAAAACGTAAAAACAATATAAAACACTAAACTAGACTCAAAGAATGCGAAACTAAACGTTAAAACACTAAGACAGAATGTAAATATGAAATTGATGAAATGGTGTTGAAGTTTTCCTTCTTCGTGCTAGAATATTTTTAGTATAATGGCACAAATAAGGGTATCGAATCCACAGGGACTAATTGGACCTAAACAACTACTTGTTTTGCAAAAACTCTATAAGAGAAATAAAACTAATCAATTTAGGCAGATTTGTTGTTGTAACTTGAAAGCACAAGAAAATGAAGTAGACACAAATAAATGAATCAACAACTAATGAAATGAGATAGCACAAATAGAGATGTAGCTAGAGATTCGATTTCACCATTGCTAAGCCAAGTCCATGCTTGTTAAGTCAGATTATACTCATCCCTCTACTTATTTCTTGGGTTTGTTTCACTTAGATATGATCAGCCATATGATGTGTGGACTTGATCAAATGTCCCTAATCATGAACCTAATTGTGATGTGCAACTTTGGTTCCTAATCAAGAATATGTAGTGCATAAGAAACTTTCACAAAACCAAAGGGAACACTCGGCAGGATGTTTGCAAAACATTCCCTTCATTCATTCACATATCCACCAAGATTATGCATGATGTGTGCTTTAATCTTGGCTAAACAACCTGTGGTTAATTCAAATGATGATCAAGCACTAAAATCAACACACTAAGTCACAATTAAATCGGAGAATGAAACAAGAAATAGATAGATTAAATGAGAATTTTGAATTAACTACATGGCACTCTTGCAAGGCTACATCGAATCCCTAGAGAGAGATTAGTTACACTTCATGTTTACAAAAGGTTTGACATAAAAATATATAACATGAGTGAACATAGGATTAAGAAGAAAGAACCCTTGAAGCAAAACTGATGTCGAAAGAGGAAGTTCCTCATGGTACAAAACAAAGAGAATCAAAGAAACACCTAAACATTCCAACAACTCAAACTTGAATTGTATGAACGTTTAGGCCCTCTTATCTTCCTCTTCGTCGTAGCACAAGGTCAAAGGGATGTTGTTGGTGTGTTGAATGGATTGGGGAATTATGGAAATGGATGAGGAGTGGTGTTTGGATTATAAGGGAAGATTGGATGTGTTTGTGGTGTGTTGTGTATGAAAATGAGATGTGATTTTTGTGTATGAATGCATGGGTTTTTATAGGGGGAATGGGAGAATATGTGGGTGATTGTTTAAGAGTGAATGTGGTTGTTATGATTGAGAGTGCATGTGGATGAAATAATGATGGAAAAAGAGCTAGGTTGTTGGTGTGTGAATGCATGTGTTGAATTTGTGATGCAATGATGAAAGAGTAAGTGCATGTGTGTGTGAATGGTGGTGCAATGATGAAAGAGTAAGTGCATGTGTGTGTGAATGGTGGTGCAATGATGAAATGATGAAGTAGGAAGGTGGAAATGCATGTGTTGAATTGGTGGTGCAATGATGAAAGAGTAAGTGCATGTGTGTGTGAATGGTGATGCAATGATGAAATGATGAAGTAGGAAGGTGGAAATGCATGTGGCTAAGGGTTGTTGATTGGGCTAGAGGTTTTGCATGGCTCAAAGGATTGTTTGATTGGGCTAGGCCCTTTGTTTTATGTCCAAAGTGCATACAAGGCTTTCAAATTCGTCCAACACTTCGGCTCCAAGCATATGCTATCCATTCCAAGCCCAATTTTGCTCCAAAATGCTCCAAAATGCATCTTTTTGCTTCCTTAGCCATATGAACCTAAAAACACACGAAAATGGCTTAAACTACTAAAACAATTATGAATTAACAACATAGATGCACGAAAACAAGCTAAGTAAGTAGCCTAAATATGCTCCTATCATGAAACTAGGGATTCGATTTCACCATTGCTAAACCAAGTCCATGTTTGTTAAGTTAGTTTATACTCAGCCATCTACCTATTTCTTGAGTTTGTTTCACTTAGATATGATCAACCATATGATGTGTGAACTTGATCACATGTTCCTAATCATGAGCCTAGTTGTGATGTGCAACTTGGGTTCCTAATCAAGAAGGTGTTACGAACAAGAAACTTTCATAAAACCAAAGGTAACACTTGGCAGGTTGTTTGCAAAGTATTCCCTTCATCCATTCACATATCTACCAAGAATATGCATGATGTGTGACCTAATCTTGGCTAAACAACCTGTGGTTAATTCAAATGGTGATCAAACATTAAAATTAACTCACAAAGTCACAATTAAATCAGAGAATGAAACAAGAAATAGATGGACAAACTGAGCATTCTAACTTGATTACATGGCAAACTTTGCAAGGCTACATCGAATCCCTAGAGAGAGATTAGTTACACTTCATGTTTACAAAGGTTTGACATAAAAATAAGTAACATGAGTGAACATAGAATTAAGAAGAAGAAACCCTTGAAGCAAAACTGATGTTGAATTCCTTGAAGAGTGCCCTTTGGTGTTGGTTCTCCAAGTGTGATGTAAATGAAATGGATCGGCTTAAGGTTGGATGTTTTCTGTAAATGGGAGAGCAAATGGGCAGAAATGGAGTGGGAATGGAGCGGCTATGTGTGTGAATAATGGAATGAACCAACCACCCCCATGAAGTGAGTTTGCACGGTTTTTATAGAGAGGAAATGTCACTGCCATCATTAAGAATGGAGCTGGAATTGCACAAGTCAGATGGCAGTGCATAAGTGAGCTGGAATGAGTGGGTTTCTGAGGTGGTGGATGCACGGCACTAGGGAAATATGCATGCATTTGGCTATTTTAATTGAACATGCATGTGTGTTGGCTGCAAAGCTGAAATGGACAACCTGGAATTGGTTGTTCAAATCTGCAAAAGAGTATGAAAGTGCACGGCATAGACAAGAAGGAGCTGGAATCGCATGAAATGATGGGATGAGTGGATTTCTGGAATGATGGATGCAAGGCATGGACATGATCTTCAGGTATGTGGTTTATTTAATCAACGATACATGTGCAATGTCTGCAACAAGGGAGTGGACATCTGCAAAGATGAATTGGAGAAAGGTAATGGAATGCACGGCCATGTTGTGAACATGCATGTGAATGCATGTTTTGGTGTTTAGAAGTGCATAAATGAGCTGGAACCACATGGGATTTGCACGGCATGATGATGTTTGTTGGTGTAAATATGGCTGAATGGTTTAATTAATGGGAGTGAATGTTTTTGGTGCAAAAGGGAGCTGGACAAGGCAAGGGAATACACGGCACAAGCTATGTGGAATGAACAAGGTGTCCGTATGTTTTTGCCTTGTTTAGAACCATCCAATGTGACTCCAATGCACCACTTTCCTAATCACATCTTCTCCTGAATTTAAGCAGCCACCTTAGTCCTAGATTCCTCATTTGGACTTCAATTTAACTCCCTAGAATCCTCTCCACGTTTGGAAGAATGCTCAGCTACCAAAAGGAATGTTTTTACTTCATTTGCCTTCCCTTTGATCCAAATACACACTTGACTGCACACTAACACCAAATAATGTAAAATGCAACTAGTTTAATCCAAAAACATCACAAAGACGCCAAATAAGGAATATATAAATGCATGCAAAATGAGACTTATCATCACGCTTAGTTTTCATGCATGAATATGATGCTAGAATATAAGTGAGTTGAACTAGTAGTTACAAACTTATATTCACAAGTAGTGGAGGTTGCTTATAAACAATCGCGTTAAATGAATTCTTGGCACTAGTTTCATGCTCATCATAGTAACGAATGCCTCGTCAACACTTATAGTTTTCATGTTGCTTAATGATCTTTGATTGTATCTTTATTGTGCTTTTCACGTAAAGGACTTTTGGAGAATGTTTTGAATTGTGTATGCGCTGTCCCATCCAATTCATTAACTTAAGGAGAACTTGAAGGTTAATTTAAGCGGACCTAATTAACCCCGGGTGTTGAGTTTCATAATTCATCGAAAGACCAACTGGAAATCATCTTGTATGCAAGTGTGACATGTGTGGAGAAGAACCTTCTAGCTAGCATTCCATCCATATTTTCATCAAATTCATCTTTACAATCTGTTTTAATTACAATCTGTGCATTTTATTTAATTTCGTCAAAAACTAAATCCCCCTTTACTTTAGTGTCCAATTTAGTTAGAAAGTGTCTTAGTTTGTGTTTCTAAGTTTTTTGATTCAAGTTATTACCCAAATTCGTCCAAATTAGTGAAAGTGCTCAAAACTGCCCAGAAAGTGTTTTTAAGGCAGTTTTGAGTGTTTTGGGGCTGTTTTGAGTCTTTTGTTTTGTTTTAGTGTTTTATTGTTTAGTTTTGCATTCTTTGAGTCTAGTTTAGTGGTTTAACTTGTGTTTTACGTTTTTGAGTCAGTTTTCAAGTGATTTAGCAATCCCTCCTAATCCCCGGTCTAGAACGATCCCTACTTATTCATATACTACAATTGTCAAAAGAGGGTTTTAATTTGTGTGCTTATATATTTCGCATCACCCGCGGCAGCTCAAGGTAAGACGGAAGAATTTGAACTTAAGTCTAGTTTATTACATCATATTCCTAAATTCCATGGGTTGTCCATGGAAGATCCTAACAAACATCTTAAGGAATTTGAAGTAGTTTGCTCAAGTATGACACCCATCAACGTGGATGGGAGTATTTTGAAGATGAAGGCCTTTCCATTCTCCTTCGTGGACAAGGCCAAAGATTGGTTGAATGAATTGGCCCCCGGAACTGTCAATTCTTGGGAAAGTATGAAACGTGCATTCTTCGAGAAATTCTTTCGCACTGCAAAGATCATTCTCTTGAGGAAACGAATTAGTGGCATCCAACAAAATCCAGGTGAGTCGTTTCCATCTTATTATGAACGTTTTAAATCACTTGTTGCTTCATGTCCACAGCATCAAATGAAGGGGGAGCTGCTCATTCAATATTTCTACGAGGGACTCCTTCCCACAGAACGTCAAATGCTAGATGCCTCGGCGGGTGGTGCATTAGTGGACAAGACTCCGGTGGCTGCCAAAACTCTAATTACAAACCGAGCACACAATGCTCAACAATATGAAGGTGTTGGACAAAGAGAGGGGCCACGACAACAAAGTGTAAATGAGGTAAGTGCAATTTCTGACATTCAATCACAATTGGCTAATCTTACTTCTCTTGTGTCTCAGGTTGTCAAGGGGTCAAAACCACAAGAAAACCAAGTGTGTGGCATGTGTTCAATGCAGGGGCATCCATCTGAGACATGCCCTCAGTTGATAGAGAATGGAGGATGGGAATCTGCCAATGCCATTGGTTTCCAAGGCCAAAACCAACCCAAATATGATCCGTACTCCAACACCTACAACCCCGGGTGGAGAGATCACCCTAATTTCAAGTGGAGAGAGCCCCAACAATCTGCACAACAAAGGGGATTTCAACAAAATCCCCCTGGGTTTCCACGGCCATACCAATCCAACCAGCCACCGTCGTCCCAAAACAACTCAGGTTCGTCTTTTGATAATTCTCAAGTTATTCAATTGCTAACTACATTGGCGCAGGGGCAAGAAAAACAAACAAAGGACATGCACAATTATGCCAATGAGGTGCAAAATCAAGCTCGAGAGGTGACTGAGTTGAAGAGACAAGTGGGACAAATGGCTGAATTCATGGGGCAATTTAGTAGAGAACAAAGTAAGTTACCAAGTTCAACGCAGGTGAATCCGAAAGGTGGATTCGAATCTGCAAAAGCCATAAGTTTGCGAAGTGGGAAGCAAGTTGGATCTGACCACAGACCATCCAAACCACGTTCCACTGAGGAGGAAGAGTTGAGAATCGAAGAAGAGGAACAAAGCCTACCCACGGCAAAGGTGGAAACACCTTTGCCGCAGGCCTTGAATGATTCTAAGACCTCAAATCAGTCCATTAAAGGTAAAAACGTGTCAAGTTCAGTTCCCACTAATGTTTTTCCTCCGAATGTGCCTTTTCCTAGCAGGTTCATGCAAACAAAGAAAGAGGAAGCAGAAAAGGACATTCTCGAGACGTTTTGGAAAGTTCAAGTCAATATCCCTCTTTTGGATGCAATCAAGCAAGTCTCGAGGTACGCCAAGTTCTTGAAGGAAATTTGCACTAATAAGAGGAAGATTTCGACCAAGGAGGTTGTAAAAGTGGGTGAAAACGTCTCGGCCATCTTGCAAAGGAAACTGCCCCCTAAATGCAAGGATCCGGGTAGTTTTACAATTCCATGTGTCATTGGTAACACTCGTTTTGAATCTGCCATGTTAGATTTAGGTGCATCAATAAACGTCATGCCATATTCAATTTATGCATCTATGAATCTAGGAGCATTGAAAAATGATGGTGTTATTATACAATTGGCCGATAGATCTAATGCTTATCCAAAAGGAGTTTTGGAAGATGTTTTAGTGCAGGTCAATCATTTAATCTTTCCGGCGGATTTCTATGTGCTTGAAATGGATGAATCAGACCATGCCCCTTCATTGCCCATCCTCCTTGGATGGCCATTCATGAAAACTGCTTGTACGAGGATTGACGTATATAATGGCACTTTGACAATGGAATTTGATGGGGAAGTTATTAATTTCAATCTTTCTGATTCTATGAAGTACCCTAGTAAGAATCATTCGTGTTTTGCTAATGATATAATTGACTCTTTGGCGCAGGACCATTTGGACAATTTGAAGGACGATGCAATTGAATTGGTCATTGCACAAGAAAGGGACATGCAAAACATCGAAACAATCACCAAGGAACCCCATAGCATGCATGAGGAATCCTTGGCCGTGCCCCCTAGTGAGGATATGATTGAGATGGTGGCTGCCCTCGAGTCATTGCCATCACAATCAGGTAAGTTTTTGGACCCTATTTTAAGTTCAGTTTCAGCTAATAAAATGCCTCCCTCAGTTGTCCAGCCACCTACACTTGAACTTAAGCCGTTGCTTAGTCACTTGAAGTACGTGTTCTTGGGCGAGGATGAGACATTGCCCGTCATCATCTCATCCTCACTAACGGCACAAGAGGAGAACAAATTGGTGTGAGTGCTTAAAGAGTACAAAACGGCAATTGGATGGACTTTGGCCGACATAAAGGGAATCAGCCTGATAGGAGCACATTTAGGCGACTTACTTAGCTTGTTTTCATGCATTTATGTTGTTAATTCATAGTTGTTTTAGTATTTTAAGACATTTTCGTTTGTTTTTAGGTTCTAATGGCAAAGGGGGCAATAAAGTGCATTTTGAGGCTATTTGGAGCATTTTTGGGCATGGATTGGATAGCTTAACATAGGAGCAAAGAGGATGGACGAAATTGAAGACAAGAAGAGCTAGGAAAGGCTACAAATCTGGTGGAAGAAGTTCTATTCCAATGAAGATAAGGAAGAAGCAAGAAACAAGGAACCTTATCCAACCTTATCCAAACCTTATCTTATCCTATCCTAGAAACCTTATCCTATCCTATCTCTAACATTATCCTATTCTCTCCAATCCAAATCGGGTTAGGACTTATTCCTAGCTAATAATAGGGAATTAACTACACATTTAAGCACATAATTCAGTTTCTAGAAGCCTTATCCACTCAATTGCCGCAAGAACTCCATTCCTTGTAGGTTTAGGAATTGCAATCCTTTTCCTACACAAATATCATGTATCCTTGGCCCTTTAGGTTTAGGAATCTGCCCTAAACCTTCCCTTCTAGAAACCTTATCTCAGCCCTATTCATGTGCCACACCAAAACCTTCTAGAATCCCTAAATCCTAGCCGAAATTCCTATTCCAAATCCCACTTGATTTCTGCCTTGAGTTAACCTTTTTCCAATGGGATTAGGCAATCCTTTTCCTTCACTAAGTGTGCCAAACTAGCCTATATAAACAGCCCTTGCCGCACCATTTAGTTCACCACCCCTTCACACAACATTCATACATTCATTCATCCACCCTTTGCCGTGACCTTGCAACCACCCATCCATCATTCCCCTACTTCGACACCTCCATCCCAACCTCCATACACCACCATCAACCTTTGCCGCACCACCCCACCTACCTAAATCCATCCAAAACCTAGAAAATCATCCACAAAACCACCCTAGACCTTGTGCCGTGACTTAGCAAGGAAGACGAGAAGGAAGACCAAGCCTTGGGCGTTTGTGCATTCGAGTTGGAGTGTTGGACGTTTTTAGGTGTAATCTATCCTTTATTATTAATGTTTAAATCTATGTTGCTTTGTTTTGTCATGAACATGAGAGACTAAACTCGTTTTAGCCTAGGGATGCTTTGAAACCATGATTACATTTATAATATGAGTTGATTAAGTCCAGTTGTGATTTCATAAGTCATGAACGCAATTTGCTTAACCGTTTGATGGATAACTTATTCTTGTATGTTTATTAGGGAGACCTACTTAATTTGCATGCTTGAATTTGGGGCTAGAATATAAGGGTGTTCCACATAATCGTCACAAACTTATATTCACAAGTAGTTAAGGTTGTTTTCACAATCATGTTAAGTAAATTCCTAGCATGCGTATCATGATGTCATAGTTACAAGTGCTTTGTCAATACTTATGATTTCCATTGAACGTAATGATCTTTGACCGTATCTCTATTATGATGTCATGTAGGGGACGTTTTGAAGAATGCTTTGGTTTATCGTATGATGTCATCCAATCCATTAACTTAAGGGAAATCTGAGGGTTAATTAGTGATGTCACGGTTAATCTGGGGTGTTGAGGTTCATGGTTTATCGGAAAAGCAACTGGAAATCAATTTATGTTAGAAAGTATCATGTGTGGAGAAGTATCCCTTGGCTATCCCATCATCCATTAGTTTTTCTTAAATTCGTCCAAAATCTGTTTTAAAGTTTTAAGTTACTTGTTTTCTTTTAAATTCGTCCAAAATCAAAACCCCCTTTCTTATTTGTTCCAAATCTGTCCAAAAGAGTCTTTTTGAGTCTTTAGAGTCAAAACCAAGTGTATTTTCGTCCAAATTAAGTCCTAGAGTCTAAATTGAGTCTTTTTGGTTGTTTTGAGTCTTTAAAGTTTGTTTTTGGTCATACAAGTTAGTAAGAGTCTTGTGAGGTCATTTAAAGTGTTTTAAAGCATATTTTCACATCTTTGAGTCAATTTCGATTAGATTAGCAATCCCTCCTAATCCCCGGCCTAGAACGATCCCTACTTATATCTATACTACAATTGTCAAAAAGAGGGTTTAATTTGTGTGCTATTATATATCACATCAAATTTTTGGCGCCGTTGCCGGGGATTAGCAAGTTTGCTAATCCCCCGTTGTTTCTTTTTGTTTCTTTTTGTTTTCTTTTTGTTTTTGATACTGACCTAGTTTCTTTTCTTGTTTGTAGGTACTAGTTTATGACTCGTAGTTCTCAACCTATAAGTGCAAACATCTTGGATTTTGACGACGATTTTGAGCGCACTTTGAGGAAGAAGAAGAAGAAGAATCCAGAACTTCACCCAACAAGTTCTAGTTCGGCTTCCAACCTTGAGGAGGAAGGAGAACCCACAGCAAGGGAGGAAGAAGAGGTCCGCACCATGGCAGCGGACAATCGTACAATCAAGGAGCTCTCCGCTTCGGGAATGGACAATCCGCACCCTTGTGCATCCAATACCCAAGGGCGGCTCAAGACAAGACCGATGAATTTGAATTGAAGTCAAGTTTGTTGCACCACATTCCGAAGTTCCATGGACTGTCCATGGAGGATCCCAACAAGCATTTGAAAGAGTTCGAGGTGGTATGTTCGAGCATGACTCCAATCAACGTTGATGGTAGTATTTTGAAGATGAAAGCTTTCCCGTTCTCACTATTGGAGAAGGCCAAAGATTGGTTATACGAGTTAGCACCCGGAACGGTCACTTATTGGGAGAGCATGAAGAGGGCGTTTCTTGAAAAGTTCTTTCCTACTTCAAGAGTCATTCTCTTGAGAAAGAAGATTAGCAGAATTCAACAAAGTCAAGGGGAGTCTTTTCCAACATACTACGAGCGTTTTAAAACCCCTGTTGCATCATGTCCTCAACATCAAATGAAGGATGAGCTTCTACTTCAATACTTCTATAAAGGTCTTCTTCCCATTGAAAGGCAAATGCTTGATGCTTCGGCGGGAGGAACGTTGGTGGATAAAACCCCTATGGCAGCCAAGAACCTTATTGCGAACCGGGCTCTCAATGCACAACAATACGAAGGAATTGGGCAAAGGGACCCCCCACGGCAACAAGTGAATGAGGTAAGTTCTTAATCCGACATTCAAACTCAATTAGCTAATCTTACTTCTCTTGTGTCTCAGATGGCCGAAGGAATGAAGATCCAAAGTCCAATTGTATGTGGCGTATGTTCTATTCAAGGTCATCCTTCGGAAAAGTGCCCTCAATTGATTGAGAATGGGGGATGGGAGAGTGCAAACGCCATTGGATTTCCAAGCCAAAATCAGCCAAGGAATGATCCATATTCCAATACATACAATCCGGGTTGGAGAGACCATCCAAATTTTAAGTGGAGGGAGCCTCAACAACCTTACCAACAAAGAGGCTTTAGGCAGCAACCCCCGAGATTTTACACCAAAACCCACGGCCAAGAAGCATCACAATCCCAATCTGCCCAAAACCATCAAGGTATGTCTTTGGACAATGATACAATTCTTAAGTTACTTACCAATTTGTCTCAGGGGCTAGAGAATCAAAACAAAGCATTGCAAAATCAAGAAAGAGCGCTGCAAAACCAAGACAAAAGGGTGGACCACTTAGAGAAACAATTAGGGCAGATTGCGGGGTTTGTGGGACAATTCCGAGACCAAGGCAAGCTTCCAAGTTCAACCATTGTCAATCCAAAGGGAGGGTTCGAATCTGCCAAAGCAATCACTTTGAGGAGTGGAAAAGAAGTTGACACCACATCCACACCACCCAAAACAAGTCCTAATGAAGACGAGACGTTGCAACATGAAGAGGAGGCTGCAAGAAGGCCACAGCAAGGACACAATCCCCTTTGCCGCAAGCACCTAAGGACACTACTTCATCCAATGCATCCCATTCGGCCACCAAAGGTAAGTTGGGTTCAAATTCGATTAATTCTAACCCCGTTCCCCAAAATGTGCCCTTTCCTAGCAGGTTTATGCAATCTAAGACAGAGGAGGATGAAAAAGACATCCTGGAGACGTTTAGGAAGGTGCATGTCAATATCCCGCTCCTAGATGCAATAAAGCAAATTCCGAAGTACTTTAAGTTTTTGAGGAAGATTTGTACAACAAGGAAACGGATTCAGGAGAAGGAGGTGGCACATGTAAGTGAGAATGTCTCTGCAATGTTGCAAAGAAAGTTGCCACCTAAATGCAAAGATCCAGGTAGTTTCACTATCCCTTGTGTAATTGGTAATACAAGGTTCGAACATGCTATGCTAGATTTAGGTGCATCAATTAATGTCATGCCATACTCTGTTTATGCATCTATGAATCTAGGAGAGCTTAAAAATGATGGTGTTATTATTCAATTAGCCGATCGATCTAATGCATACCCGAGAGGAGTTTTGGAAGATGTTTTGGTGCAGGTAGACCACTTGATTTTTCCTGCAGATTTCTATGTGCTTGACATGGAGTATTCAACCCACTCTCCACCATCGGCACTCTTACTTGGACGACCTTTCATGAAAACAGCCCATACCAAGATTGACGTGGCCAAGTGAGCCTTAACTATGGAGTTTGGTGGTGATACGATTAACTTTAAAGTTTCTGAATACATTGAGAATCCTAATGATGTTCGTTCTTGTTTTGCCATTGGTACAATTAAAAATATAGGGCAGGAACGTTCAACACCAATCAAGAAGGATGCGTCTAGAACCACCATCGAGGAAGGAATTGAAGGAGAGCACAAGGAGCACGCCACTACCCTACAAACACCCAATCTGGTTGTACCTAAGGATAAAATTTGCGAGATGGTGGCTGCCCTAAGGGCATTGCCACAACATCCTAGTAAGTCTCCAATCCCAATTCCATTCCCATTTCAACTAATAGGTTGTTACCTTCTTTGGTGCAGGTTCCAAATCGATTTCAAGGTGGTGGGAGCATTTACATGGACTTCCGGAACCAAAATACCACCATTAGGGAGAATCACTATCCCCTCCCATTCATAGAGCCATATTACGAAAGTGTTGAAGGGCAAGTTGTGGAGGACATCCCACTCCATGCCATGGGCTCCAAGAGAGGATAAGAAGAATGTTTGTCCGGCTGCACGACGTTAAAGAAAGCGCTTCTTGGGAGGCAACCCATGCATTCAACGAGAAAGGATGTGGGCAATTCACCAATTCAAGCTACAAAATCAGATTTGCGTTCCTCAATCTCTATCTCTTTCTTATTTTTATTTTGTCATGTTAGTTCGTTTATATTGATTGTTTGGATGTGAGTCTTTGTGTGAAACATTGAGGACAATGTTTGATTTAAGTGTGGGGGGGTAAACAAAGTGTTTTTCATGCAAATTCGTGGGATTTTATCACCCATCATTTCTAAAGTTGTTTTTAAGTGTTTTTAGAGTGTTTTGAAGTGTTTTTATGTCTTTTGATAAGAAAATCCGAAAATTTACAAAAAAAAATTACAAAATAGTTTTGAAAAACCCAAAAAGAGTTGTTTTTAAGTTGTTTTTGTGTGTTTGTTTGTGTCTTAGGTCACCTTCCAACACAATGATGAGGATTTGGTTTTTAATTGCATGACTATTAAAGAATGTTGTAAACATGGCTGGAAGTTGATTTATGCTTTGGTTTATGCTTGGTTATGGTTATAATTTATGAATTCACATGTAATTACAAAGATAAAATCAGTTTTTGTAACATGCTTGAAGGAAGAAACTCAAACTAACGCTACAACCCTGAGAGACTTGAGCCTATAACGTTCTTTGGAGAGTATAATCTATGATTTCTTGTTTTCTAAAGTCGTTGCATGATCTCATCATTCTTCCCCGAAGGTCTGAGCTTCCTCCTTTTATCTGTTTCTTTGTTCAATCTTTCTAATTCGTATTGAAGAGGGTTAGAGGATAGCTCAGCATATGCAGTTGTTGCTTGTCTCCACATGCTTCAATGTATCATTTTCACTTGCCTTACTTGCTCCGTTGAAGATGACTACTCGAGAGCAACGCTAGGTAAGCAACCAGGAATAGATTCCAGGCAGTTGGCTCCAGATCGAAATACTGACTCCAAGTGCCGGCTGATTGCTTCTTTCACTTTGCCATGCGAGTAAGAACAAGGACAAAGAAAAAGACAGGGAAAGAGCATGATATGAGATACTTTTGCTTTTGACCTTGATGATATGAGATACCTTTGCTTTTGAAGAAGCGGTGAATGAATCAGCACATGTATTTGTTGTGCTGTTTCCTCCTGGGTCATCTGTACTCCAGGCATCTGGTATCATCTTTGGGGAAGAAGAAAAAAATGAGTATTTCGAAAGGTTTTGCGGCCTCAGAGGTGAGGAAGAGTTGGGCATTTTCTTCAGGTCTGCCTTGCCATAAAAGACGAAGGTCGACATATATAGAGATAACATCAAGTGGTGGTAGTGTTCTTTTACCCTTGTCGACAAACGTTTTGATCCCGCAAATCCGGCTTTTTGAAATAGTGGCGCCTCTTCGATTTCTGAACGACGCCCCTTCGATTTCTGAGCAGGCGCCCCTTTGCTTTCTGAACGACACGTAGTAGTGCGGATGTAGCTCCTTTTGACAAAGCTGCACGCGTTTTCTTAAAAGTAGAGAAAGCGTCGCCGGACTTTGCGCTTGTTGGCTAAAGATGTGTAGTTGCGATGATAGCCTCCACGTGTTTTCTGAAAAGAAGAAATCTTTTGACAAAGTTGAACACGTCTTCTGAAAAGCCGAGAAAGCGTCGCCAAAATTACGCCGGAAATTCCGACTTTTTGAATCGGTGGACGCGTCGCCTTGGCTTCTTATAGAGGTATCGATCACCGCCAACATACACACTCTGAAGAATTCCCATTCTTGAACATCGTCTCCGGCCCTTTGAAATTTTAACTCCATCCACCCCTTCTCTTTGAACACTTTTGAAAAATGGCAAACCTATCGAACCTTAGCTTAGAATTGAGTCTCAGCAGTGATACGGGCGCGCCGCGTCAAGGTAACGTATGGCGCCCTTCTTTCTTATCTTCTAATGGTCCTCTTACAGGTGAAGACTCCGTGATGCAGGACACCACAACAGCTACAATAGTAGCTAGGAACCTCCTCACTCCAAAAGATAGTAGGCTGCTGTCAGGACGGTCCAATGAGTTGGCCATTCAAGAGTCCCTCGCTCTTAGTGTTCAGTGTGCGAGCTCTGTGTCCAACATGGGCCAACGCCTGCTTGCCCGCTCCTGTCAAGTGGAATCATTGATGGCAGAGGTGGAAAGTCTTAAGGAAGAGATCTAGCAGCTTAAGTACGAGAATAGAAGTTTGCATGTGCTTGCAAATAACTATTCGTCGGGCATGAAGAGGAAGCTTGATGAGCTGCAAGAATCTGAGGGTCGAATTCAAAGTGACCGTCAAAGGCTTGCGGCTTGTCTCCAGAGGCACCTTTTTCCTGGGTCATCCAGCGTTTGGCCAAGTATTGAGGCCTGGAATGCTCTAGCTCCGATGCCTCCCGCTCCGATGCCTTCCGCTTCGATGCCTTCTGCTCCTATGCCTCCCGCTTCTATGCCTTCCGCTTCGACGCCTCGTAGTGGGGCTTCACGCAAACATCCTCTGTGAATGCTCCATCTTTCTCCATGTTTAGTAACTTTTTTTTTTTTTTTTTTTTTTTTTTTTTTTAAATGCATGCTTTGTTTTATTCAGTGCATTGGGTTGCCTCCCAAGTAGCGCTTTCTTTTACGTCTTGCAGCCGGACGAAGAACCCAATCACTCCAGGATATGTTCACGAATCGGATGAGAACTCCGAGTCATAAACTAGTACCTAAAACAAGAAACAATATAAGATTAAGAATCTGGAATAAAAACAAACAAAAATAAAACAATCCAAGGGATTAGCAAATTTTCTAATCCCCGGCAACGGCGCCAAAATTTGATGCGAGATTTATACGCACACAAATTAAACCCTCTTTTCGTCAAATTGTAGTATATGTATAAGTAGGGATCGTTCTGGACCGGGGATTAGGAGGGATTGTTAATCACTTGAAAATTGACTCAAAAACGTAAAACGTAATATAAAACACTAAACTAGACTCAAAGAATGTAAAACTAAACTTTAAAACACTAAAACAAACCAAAAGACTCAAACATCACCCAAAACACTCAAAACTGCCTAAAAACCACTTTCTGGGCAGTTTTGAGTACAAACACAAATTTGGACGAAATTAAGTTATGACTTGACTCAAGACTCTTAAAAACACAAACTAAATGTAGTTCTAACTAATCTAACACTTTAAAATAAATGGGGGATTGGTTTTGAATGAATTTAAAAACAAAACAAGAACTTGGAAACAAAACAGGTTGTAAAAACGAAATTAATGAAATAAAATGATGAAAAACTAGTTAGAGGGTTCCTTATCCACACAGGAACATAAGCATATAATTTGACTCCCAGTTATGACTTCAACAAACGATGAATGACAATGCTCCAAGTTAATTAGGTTCGCTTAAACTAACTTTCAGATTTCCCTAGATTCATTGGATTGAATGGGATACGCATTACAACCAAATTATTCCTAATCAAAGTCCCTAACCATGGAATACGCATGATAGAGACATTCAACAAAGATCATTAAGTTCAACGGAAATCATAAACATCGACTAGGCATTCATAACTATGGAATACACATGTTAATCCAGCCTAGGGTTTACTAAACACAATCGTGACTAGCGATCTTTACTACTCATGAATATAAGTTCATAACGATTAGGTGAAATTCCCTTATATCCTAGCATCAAGTTTAGGCTTGCAAATTAAGTGTCGACCCTCAACCCACATACATAAACAAGTTCTTAATCAAAACAGAAAAGTAAACCACATCTAAAGTTCATGAATTCATAACTGGAGTAAATCAAATCATAATCAACATATGTCCATGGCTTCAAATTCACCTCTAACTAAAAAGAAATTAGTTCCACATGTTTAACATAATTGAACAACAAGTTAAATTAAACATGAAAACAGAAACAAGAAAAGAAAGAACAAATTGATGGAATTGAATGGATGGAAAGTTAGCTACGGGGTTCATCTCCACATATGTTATACTTGCATAATAAAACGATTTCCAATTGCATTTCAACAAATCATTAATTCTCAATGCTCCAAGTTAATTAGATCCGCTTAAATTAACCTTCAAATCTTCCTAACGTTATTGAATTGGATGATTGCATACGACAACCCAAAACATTCCCCACAAGTCCCCTACATGATTGCATAATAGAGATACAAGCAAGAATCATTACGCTCTATGAAAATTATAAGTATTGACGAGGCATTCGTTACTATGGAATACGCATGAAACTTATGCCAAGAATTCGTTTAACGCGATTGTTTATAAGCAACCTCCACTACTTGTGAATATAAGTTTGTAACTATTAGGTGAAACTCACTTATATTCTAGCGTCATATTCATGCATGAAAATTAAGTGTGCACTCTCAATAAACATACATAAACAAGTTATCAATCAAACGGTTAAACGAATTGAATCCACAACTTATGAAACGCAATTAGAAGTAATCAAATCAAAATGCAAGCATAAACATATATTTCGAATCACCCCCTAGCCAAGGGGGTTTTAGTTCCTCATGGTACAAAACAAAGAGAATCAAAGAAACACCTAAACATTCCAACAACTCAAACTTGAATTGTATGAACGTTTAGGTCCTCTTCTCTTCCATTCCTCATTCGTACAAAACAAAGAGTATTGAAATTAAACATTGAAATCAAAGAAACACCTAAACATTCCAACAACTCAAACTTGAATTGTATGAACGTTTAGGCACTCTTCTCTTCCTCTTCGTTGTAGCACAAGGTCTAAGGATAGTTTGATGGTGTGAATGGTTTGGGGAGTGGTGAAAATGGAAGGATGGTGTTTGGATTGTAAGGGAGAGTCACGGCACAAAGGGGGAAGTGTTTGTGGTATGTACAATGGATGAATTTCTGAAATGGAAGAGTGAATGAATGTGTGTCCATCAGAATGAATGCAATGGATGCTTATTTATCGGTGAAATGGGGGGAACATGACAGCTAGGAGGGAATGTGGCTGCATGTTTGAATGATTAAAGGATGCATGTGGGTTGGAATTGCATGTGCAATGAATATGTGGCTGCATGTGCAAGGGGACAATCTGAAAATGCATGTGAAAGCATGTGTTGGCTGCAATGATGAAATGGATAGGAGTGCATGTGGCTTAATTAATTAAAGGGAGTGCATGTGCAATGTTTTAAAGGATGGAATGCATGTGAATATGATGGAAATCTGATGGGAACTCACGGCAAGGATGATTTCTGGTGGTGAATGGGTGTATGTTTGAATGATTAAAGGGACATGTGGGTTGGAAATGATGAAGGAAATGCATGTGAGTGACAACTAGATATGTTGATGAATGCATGTGGAATGTTTGTGGTGAGTGAATGTGCATGGCAATGAGTGAATGTGGTGGTGAATGTGGCTGATTTGATTTATGGAAGATACATGTGGATTAAAGGTGAGTGAATGATTATGGAATGCAATCTGAAATGGGAGATGGAATGGGATGTTTTGCATGTGAATTAAAGAGTAAATGCATGTGAATTAAAGAGTAAATGCATGTGAATTAAAGAGTGAATGCATGTGAATTAAAGAGTGAATGCATGTGCAATGAAGTGGAATGACAGCTAGGTTATGATGATGAATGCATGTGGCTGATTTAATTGAATAGGAAAGCATGTGGATTTAATGGTTTAAAGGGTGAATGCATGTGGATGCATGTGTTGATGAATGGGATTAGGAAAGGTTTAAATGTCCTAAAACTAAAGGGAACAAGGTTCCAACACTTTGGTCTTCAATTAGGTCTTCAATTTCGTCCAAAGTGTGGATGCATATGTTGTGTTTCCTTAGTTATTTTAGTGTTTAAAGTCACTTTTGTGTATTTTCAGATTATAAGGCCAAAGTGTGCAAGAAGATGCAAATTGGAGTCTTTTGGAGCAAAAGAGGAATGAATGAGTTGAAGACTTGAAGAAACGATGAATTCCTACTCCAACGATGAATTCCTACTCAAACAAAGATTCCTACTTGAAGTAGGAAAGTTAACCCTAGGTTTCCCGTTTTGGTAACCTTTCCTAATCTTAAACGTCCGTATTTTCTAGCCACTTTGAAGGCCTTGTATGCACTTTAGGACACAAAACAAAGGCCCTAGCCCACTTTAAAGCCCTCGCCGTGCCTTTCCCCTTCTTTCCTTCCCTTGCCGTGCAAGGGGGGTTATTTAGGTCCAAAGTTATGCACTTAAACCCTATTTCCCTTCCTAAACTAAACCCTAGCCACACCTTGCAGCCATGTCCCTTTTAATTTCTGATTTTATTTCCTAATTCTAGAAGCTTTTAACTTAATTTTAATTAACCAAAATAACTTAGGGTTTTATTTTCTGAAACCCTATATATTCTACATCTAATGCCGCACCCTAGTTTTAATTTATCATTCAACCATTCATTCATCATCCCATCTCAGCCGCACCTATTATTTCACCCTAGAGCACTCTCATTCATTCATTCTCTTCATCATTCACCCTAAAAACCCTAAGCCGCAGCCACCATCCCATTTATTCTTCTCTGCCGCAGCCTATTCCCACCATTCCAGCCACTTCCCTTCTCTGCCACAGCCACTCCACCCTTCCTCCACCATTCCATACACCATCCACACCTCCATACATCATCCCACCACCTTGCCGCACCACCATCTCCCCATAAACCCATCCCTAAACCAGAAAATCATCCAAACTCACCATAAACCTTCTCTGCCGCAGCAAGAAGAAAGGAGAAAGAGGACTTTAAAACGTGCAGAAATTCAAGTGGATTCCTTGGGCGTTTTAGGTGTAATCAATCTTTTGTTCTTTATGTTTAATTTCAATTTTGTTTCTCTTTCTGTGAACATGAGAGGCTAAATCCCTAGTTAGCTAGGAGCTAGGGGGTGATTCGAAACCATGTTTATGCTTGCAATATGAATTGATTACCTTTGGTTGGAATTTCATGAGTTGTGGATTCAATTCGTTTAACTGTTTGATTGATAACTTATTTGTGTATGTTTATTGAGAGTGCACGCTTAGTTTTCATGCATGAATATGATGCTAGAATATAAGTGAGTTTCACTTAATAGTTACAAACTTATATTCACAAGTAGTGGAGGTTGCTTATAAACAATCGCGTTAAATGAATTCTTGGCACTAGTTTCATGCTCATCATAGTAACGAATGCCTCGTCAACACTTATAGTTTTCATGTAGCTTAATGATCTTTGATTGTATCTTTATTGTGTTTTTCACGTAAAGGACTTTTGGAGAATGTTTTGAATTGTGTATGCGATGTCCCATCCAATTCATTAACTTAAGGAGAACTTGAAGGTTAATTTAAGCGGACCTAATTAACCCGGGGTGTTGAGTTTCATAATTCATCGAAAGACCAACTGAAAATCAAATTGTATGCAAGTGTGACATGTGTGGAGAAGAACCTTCTAGCTAGCATTCCATCCATATTTTCATCAAATTCATCTTTACAATCTGTGCATTTTATTTAATTTCGTCAAAAACTAAATCCCCCTTTACTTTAGTATCCAATTTAGTTAGAAAGTGTCTTAGTTTGTGTTTCTAAGTGTTTTGATTCAAGTTATTACCCAAATTCGTCCAAATTAGTGAAAGTGCTCAAAACTGCCCAGAAAGTGTTTTTAAGGCAGTTTTGAGTGTTTTGGTGCTGTTTTGAGTCTTTTGGTTTGTTTTAGTGTTTCTATTGTTTAGTTTTGCATTCTTTGAGTCCAGTTTAGTGTTTTAACCTTTGTTTTACATTTTTGAGTCAGTTTCCAAGTGATTTAGCAATCCCTCCTAATCCCCGGTTTAGAACGATCCCTACTTATTCATATACTACAATTGTCAAAAGAGGGTTTTAATTTGTGTGCCTATATATTTCGCATCAGTCATCTACTATGCCTCACGGACGTTGAATGATGCCCAACTAAATTATTCCACAACCGAAAAAGAACTCTTGGTTGTTGTATTTGCATTAGATAAGTTTAGATCATATCTTCTTGGTACTAAAGTAATTGTTTTCACTGACCATGCAGCCTTGAAGTATCTTCTCACCAAAAAGGAGGCCAAGCCAAGGCTCATTCGTTGGATACTCCTACTTCAAGAGTTCGATCTTGAAATTCGGGACAAGAAAGGATGTGAAAACGTGGTGACTGACCACCTCAGCCGAATGGTGGGTAAAGAAGAGTCCATTCCCATCTCAGAAACATTCCCGGATGAGCAACCTCTGTCCATTGAGGTAAGAACCCCTTGGTATGCCGATTTGGTCAATTTCTTGGTGTCTAAGCAAGTTCCTAGTACCCTAAGCAAGTTCCAACGTGATAAACTTGTTCATGATGCACGTTTTTATGTTTGGGATGATCCATATTTGTGGAAATTCTGCCCAGATCAGATTGTGCGTAGATGTGTGCATGAATCTGAGTTTAATTCCGTTCTTACATTCTGCCATACTTATGCATGTGGGGGACATTTTGGCACCCAAATGACAGCCCTAAAGGTGTTACAATCTGGATTTTACTGGCCTAATGTCTTTAAAGATGCTAAAATGTTTTGTTTAACATGTGATAAGTGTAAAAGAACAGGTAACATAGGGCCTAATGATAGGAGCATATTCATGCGACTTAAATGGCTTGTTCTCGTGCATTTACGTTATGTTTCTTTAGTTATTTTAGTACTTTAAGCTATTTTCGTGTGTTTGTAGGTCCAAAGGGCTAAAGGAGCAAAAAGATGCATTTTGGAGACTTTTGGAGCACTTTTGGGCTAAGGATGGATAGCTTATGCTTGGAGCCAAAGTGTTGGACGAAATTGAAGACCTAATTGAAGACCAAAGTGTTGGAACCTTGTTCTCTTTAGTTTTAGGACATTTAAACCTTTCCTAATCCCAATCATGCCATGCATAACACACATCCATTCTAACACATTGTCATTGCACATGCATTTCCTTCATTAGTTAACCCACATGCTCCTATCACTTATCATCACCACTCATTACTTATCATCACCACTTATCACTTATCATCACCACATATCATATCACTTATCACTTATCATCATCACTTATCACTTATCACTTATCATCATCACTTATCACTTATCACTTAACATGCACCCATCACCTAACACAACACCTTTAATTCACATGCATACCTATTCTTTAAATCAGCCACATGCATTCATATTCACCATCATTGCCGTGCACATTCCTTCCCATTTCCACCTTTCATTTCAGCCACATGTCTTCATCATTGCAGCCACCATTCACTCTTTAATCCACATGCATTCACACACACTTCACACAAACAGCAATCACATGCAAACACATGCATTTCCAACCCCAAACACCCATTGCCGTGACTCTTCACTCCCATTTCCAGCTTTTCCTTTGCATTCCCCCTTTAATCAACACATGCATCCCCTCACCAAGAAATCATTCATTCCACATGCACCTTGATGCGAGATTTATACGCACACAAATTAAACCCTCTTTTTGTCGATTTGTAGTATAAGTATAAGTAGGGATTGGACCGGGGATTAGGAGGGATAACAATATGAAATACTAACTTAGACTCAAAGAATGCAAAACTAAAAATAAGAAAGATTAAGACTAAGACTTAAACGAAATATGGGGGGGTTGATTTTGGACGAATTTAAACTAAAATGGATAGATTGTAAAGAAAACAAATTGTAAATATGAAATTGACGGAAATGAATGGATGGTATGGCTAGCTAAGGGGTTCATCTCCATACATGTTACACTTGCATAATAAAATGGTTTCCAATTGCATTTCAATAAACCATGAATTCTCAACACCCCGGGTTAATTAGGTCCGCTTAAATTAACCGTCAAGTTTTCCTTAAGTTAATGAATTGGATGATTGCATACGACAACCCAAAGCATTTCTACACAAGTTCCCTACATGAATTGCATAATAGAGAAACAAGCAAGAATCATTAAGCATCATGAAAACTATAAGTGTTGACGAGGCATTCGTTACTATGATTGCATGAAACTTATGCCAAGAATTCGTTTAACACGATTGTTTATAAACAACCTCCACTACTTGTGAATATAAGTTCATAACGATTAGGTGAAACTCACTTATATTCTAGCGTCATATTCATGCATGAAAATTAAGCGCGCATTCTTAATAAACATACATAAATAAGTTATCAATCAAACGGTTAAACAAATTGAATCCACAACTTATGAAACGCAATTAGAAGTAATCAAATCAAAATGGAAGCATAAACATATATTTCGAATCCCCCCCTAGCTAAAGGGGGGTTTAGTTCCTCATACAAAACAAAGAGAATTGAAATTAAACATTGAAATCAAAGAAACGCCTAAACATTCCAACAACTCAAACTTGAATTGTATGAACGTTTAGGCCCTCTTCTCTTCCTCTTTATTGTAGCATAGGGTCTAGGGATAATTGGTTTGGGGGATGGAAGTGTGGAATGGAAAAGGAATTATGGAAATAGGTGAGGAGTGGTGGAGAAAATGGTGCAGAAAATGGAGAGAAACTCACGGCTAGAAAAGGAATGGAGTGTTTGTGTTGTGGTATCTACAATGGAATGAGATGATTTGAATGATGGGAATGCAAGGGTATTTATAGGAGGAGTGGAGATGTATATGGCTATTTGTTTAAGGTGTTTGTGTGGAGGAATGATGGAGAATTGCATGTGGAATGGCTGCAATGATGAAGAATGAAAGCTGGAAAATAAAAGGGAAAGCTGGAAATCTGAAAATGCAAATGGGAATCCTGAAATGCAAAGGTGGCCATGGTTTTGAGTGTGTTTTGTGTTGGAAATGCATGTGAATGCATGTGAATGTTGTTTGTGTGAAGTGTGTGTGGGTTAAAGAGTGAATGGTGGTGTAATGATGAAGTGTGATGGCTGAAAATGTCAAGGGAAATGCATGTGATTGCATGGCAAAGAATTTCAGGATGCATGTGTGTTGATTTAATGGAGGAACAAGTGCATGTGTTGAATTGGTGGTGCATGTGATTAAAGATGGAGAAGGTGGTGTAATGATGAAGTGGAATGGCTGAAAATGCAAAGGGGAGTGAAGGCCACGGCAAAGGTGTTTTGGTGCATGTGTTGGCTGTTTTGTTTGTTGGTTAAAGCTTGTGTTTGCATGTGAATGTTGTTTGTGTGAAGTGTGTGTGAATGTGCATGTGTTTTAAAGAATGAATGGTGGTATAATGATGAAGTGTGATGAGTGATAAGTGTATGATATGTTGAGTGATAAATGAATGATATGTTGAGTGATAAGATAAGTGGTTATTGATATGTAGATGAATGAATGATATGATAAGTAATAAATGAATGATAAGTGGTTATTGATATGTAGATGAATGAATGATATGATAAGTAATAAATGAATGATATGTGGTGATGATAAGATAAGTGTATGATATGATAAGTGGTGAATGAAGGAGTGGAATGTTGGAATGTTATGCACGACTAAGGATATAGGAAAGGTTTAAATATCCTAAAACTAAAGGGAACAAGGTTCCAACACTTTGGTCTTCAATTAGGTTTTCAATTTCGTCCAACACTTTGGCTCCAAGCATAAGCTTTCCATCCTTAGCCCAAAAGTGCTCCAAAAGTCTCCAAAATGCATCTTTTTGCTCCTTTAGCCCTTTCGACCTACAAACACACGAAAATAGCTTAAAGTACTAAAATAACTAAAGAAACATAACGTAAATGCACGAGAACAAGCCATTTAAGTCGCATGAATATGCTCCTATCAAATACCCCCACACTTATCTTTTGCTAGTCCTCGAGCAAAACAGAAAGAAAAACAAAACAAAACCAAACGAAACAAAACAAGTAAAACACAACCTAAACCTTCCAACAACCGTCTTAGGGATTTCCAAAGCACATGACAAGTTAAAAATCATCATTCCCACAGATTTTTGCCATCATTACACTTAAGTACATTCTTAATCATAGTCACCACATACTAGTTCACAATTAAGCATTTAAAACACATTTCGAATGTAGTAACATGCCTTAGAGAAATTGCTCAAATCCTTACAAGATATGCACTCGTTTTTCACACAGATTTTCTGACTACACACCCTACACTAGTTATATGTGAGAAGATTGTTGTAAACATGTAGACGAACACTCACATATGTTATAACAAGGAAAGCATTTTCTGGATTTACGATAATGACATGAATATGATCTCATGAATGGAATGCTACTACTTAGAATGAGAACCAGTGATTCCATAAGCTCATATCAATTTCAAACTCCACATTATTGAACACATAACGATCAAGATAGAAGTCAAAGGGGTGTAACGGGGCTAAAGGTGTTTGGCTAACAAAGAAGGTATATGGAAAACAAAGGTTCTTAAAGAAATAGCGAGCAAAGCATTTGAATTAACGTAGAATTCACTTTTGAATGAAAACTCAACTTTTGAACAACAAGGGGGAACAAGCTCTTTTTTCTTTCTTTCTTTCTTTTCTTTTCTGTTTTTTTTTCTTTTTCATATGTTTTTCACAATTTTTTTCTTTTCTTTTGACTCTCAAAACATACATAAACGCTTAAGAACAAAACATTCTCCCCCACACTCATTTTCTTTCATAATGTACTCAAAAGGAATTCATTTAAGTCATGCTCACTATCATTTAAGAACAAGGGTGTGGACTGTCCTACACTAGGCTAGGTAAGGGGTGATGTGGTTAGCAAAGAAAATAGGCTAAACGAGGCTCAACGGGGTTAAAACTAATATATACGAAATATGGGAAGTAAGGCTATTTGGCTATGGTGGCAACTACACAACTTCATCTTGATATATGTTATGCAATTTCAATGTCATGCTTTGAATGAAACGGATATAAGTTCTAGCATTTAGTTCTATCATGATACAATTGCATTCTAAGTAGCAACCAAGCAAGGAATAATGAGATCATTCAACAACTTTAGAAAACAAAGAATCACAGAAAATAACTCTCCAAAGAAGGTAATGTCTCGAGTCTCACAGGGTTGTAGCGTTTGTTTGAGTTCCTTCCTTCAAGCATGTTACAAAAACGAATTTTTCTTTTATGATTGCATGTGAAGTCATACATTATAACCATAACTAAGCATAAACCAAGAGTAAATCAAATTTTTCTCTATGTTCATAACTCTTTTTAACAGTCATGCAATTACAAACCAAATCCTTATCATTGTGTTGGAAGGTACCCTAAGACACAAACTCACAAAAACGACTCAAAACACTCTTTCTAGGTTTTTCAAAACAATTTTTCAAATTTTTATGTGCTTTTCGGAGTTATAAAAACAAAACATACTAAAACACTCTAAAACAACTTAAAAACACCTTAAAACAGCAAGGAACAACATTTGAAGTTATGGGTGATAAAATCCCACGAATTTGCATTAACAACATTAGTTACCCCCCCACACTTAAATCAAACATTGTCCTCAATGTTTTAAGCATAGATTCACACAAAACATAAGTAAACACACAAACAACAACTAACATACTAAACATGGCAGAATGTAATTAACAAAGAGAAGAGTTTAGGGATGCAAATCTGGTTATGGAGTGTAAATTCCCTCTTCTCTTTGTTGATTGCATTGAGGCTTGATCTTGATGATTCCACAGGCTTACTCTCGAACTGGTTTCCGCCCATCATTGATTTTCCTTTGTGCTACTTCTTGAACTGGGCAGCAGGATGGTTCTTTTGGTCTCCCCCGAAGGTCTGAGCTTACCCTTTTGGTCTGTTTCTTTGTTCAATCTTTCCAATTCGTATTGAAAAGGGTTGGAGGATAACTCAGCCTATGTTTGTCTCCACATGCTTCAATGTATCATTTTCACTTGCCTTACTCGCTCCCCTTTGCAGAAGTGGTCCCTTCTCCGGAAGTGTATCAACCGTTGAAGATGACTACTCGAGAGCAACGCTAGGTAAGCAATCAGGAATAGATTCCAGGCAGTTGGCTCCAGATCGGAAGATTGACTCCAAGTGCCGGCTGATTGCTTCTTTTACTTTGCCATGCGAGTAAGAACAAGGACAAAGAAAAAGACAGGGAAAGAGCATGATATGAGATACTTTTGCTTTTGACCTTGATGATATGAGATACCTTTGCTTTGAAGAAGCGGTGAATGAATCAGCACATGCTTCAATCCGCCGTTTCCTCCTGGGTCATATGTACTCCAGGCATCTGGTATCATCTTTGGGGAAGAAGAAAGAATTGAGTATTTTGAAAGGCTTTGCTGGGAGTGCGCCCTCAGAGGTGAGGGAGAGTTGGGCATTTTCTTCAGGTTTGCCCTGCGATAAAAGACGAAGGTCGACATATATAGAGATAATATCAAGTGGTGGTACTTTTTACCTTTGTCGACAAACGTTTTGATCCCGCAACTCCGGCTTTTTGAAATAGTGGCGCCTCTTCGATCTTTGAATTCGGCTCTTCGATTTCTGAGCAGGCGCCCCTTCGATTTCTGAACGACGCCCCTTCGCTTTCTGAACGACACGTGGTAGTGCAGATGCGGCTCCTTTTGACAAAGCTGCACGCGTTTTCTGAAAAGCAGAGAAAGCGTTGCCGAACTTTGCGCTTGTCGGCTAAAGATATGTAGTTGCGGTGATGGCCTCCACGTGTTGTCTGAAAAGAAGAAATCTTTTGACAAAGTTGAACGCGTCTTCTGAAAAGCCGAGGGAGCGTCGCCTAACTTACGCCGGAAAATCCGGCTCTTTGAATCGGTGGACGCGTCGCCTTGGCTTTTTATAGAGCTATCGATCACCGCCAACATACACACTCTGAAGAACTCCCATTCTTGAAAATTGTCTCCGGCCCTTCGAAATTTAACTCCATCCACTCCTTCTCTTTGAACACTTTTGAAAGAAAATGGCAAACTCATCGAACCTTAGCTTAGATTTGAGTCTCAGCAGCGATCCGGTTGCGCCCCGTCAAGGTAATGTATGGCGCCCTTCTTTTTTATCTTCTAACGGTTCTCTTTCAGGTGAAGACTCTGTGATGCAGGACGCCACAACAGCTACAATAGTAGCTAAGAATCTCCTCACTCCAAAGGATAGTAGGCTGCTGTCAGGACGGTCCGATGAGTTGGCCGTTCAAGAGTCCCTCGCACTTAGTGTTCAGTGTGCGAGCTCTGTGTCCAACATGGGCCTACGCCTGCTTGCCCGCTCCCGTCAGGTGGAATCGTTGATGGCAGAGGTGGAAAGACTTAAGCAAGAGATCCAGCAGCTTAAGTACGAGAATAGAAGTTTGCATGTGCTTGCAAATAACTATTCGTCGGGGATGAAGAGGAAGCTTGATGAGCTGCAAGAATCTGAGGGTCGAATTCACAGTGACCGTCAAAGGCTTGCGTCTTATCTCCAGAGGCACCTTTTTCCTGGGTCATCCAGCGCTTGGCCAAGTATTGAGGCCTGGAATGCTCTAGCTCCGATGCCTCCCGTTCCGATGCCTTCCGCTTCGATGCCTCCCGCTTCTATGCCTTCCGCTTCTGCGCCTTCCGCTTCTGCGCCTCGTGGTGGGACTTCACGCAAACAACCTTTGTGAAGCTCCACCTTTCTCCATGTTTAGTTTCTTTCTTTTTTTTTTTTTTTTTTTTTTTTTTTTTTTATTAACATAAATAAAATCAAACGGCATGGAATTGGTCCTTGAATGGAAGGTGATACTTGAAGTGAACCGGCATTGGTTTGAATTCTAGTGTAGGTGCCTGATTCAAAAAAAATAGCAAGTTAGTATAAAATCTAATGGAATTTGGAAAAAAATACTTACTTGTTTTGTCCGACAAGAACTCAATGACAAATACCACTCCTTTGAAAGTTTCAGGGATATTGGACTTGGCCAGATTGCAAGTGATGGTTATTACTTGTCCAATGTCATCAAATTTAACTTCTTTGGATTTTGTGGTTTCAAGAACGTCCTCTTTGATGGATTCATGACATTCCCTACTTGTCACCTTTGGAAGGGCTTCCAAGATGTCTTTTTCACCTTCTTCTTCCTTGGAAGTCATGAATCTGCAAGGAATAGGGTTAAAAATAATGAAATTTGGAACAACCATACCTGTATTAGATGGCATAGGAGCAATAGGAGCCTCCGGTAAAGGTGTTTCCACCCTTTCCGTGGGTTGGGTGTATTCCTCTTCCTTGTGATTTGATTTTGATGGTTGAGGGTCCGTTCCAACCTCCTTGTCACTTCTCAACATGATTTCCTTGGCAGTTTCAAATTCTCCTTTCTGATTTGCAATGGTTGAACTAGGGAGTTCGCCTTGGTCGCAAAATTGTCCTTCGAACTCCGCTATCTGCCCAATTTGCTTTTCCAGAGTAGTAAGTAATTGAAAAATCGTATCATTATCATTTGAATTACCTACGTTACTTTGGGCAGGTTGTGGTGGCTGCATAGGCGTTGAATAGAACTCCTCATACGGCTGCCAATATCCTTCTTGTTGAGCCTCATTGTCTTGATTTTGTAAGCCCTGCACCAAACAAATTAATTCATCAAGCTTTTGATTATAATTTATTGACGAACTTAAGTTTGGTTGGGCATTTTGAATATGAGGTTGTGGTGGCTGCCAATATCCTCCTTGTTGAGCATTTTGAGGTTCCCACCACATAGAGTTTGAATGATCACTCCAATCCGAATTGTAAGTATTGGAAAACACGTTATTCCTTGATTGAAGATTCAATATATCAACTCTTTGCATTTGGGACCTTTCCATGAGCTGTGACAAAAGAGAAGCGTTATCAAGTGCCATCTTGTTCTTAACAAACAAAACACAAATAAAAAAAAACTAAATCTAAAAGACAATACAGAAACAAACAATCCAAGGGATTAGCAAATTTTCTAATCCCCGGCAACGGCGCCAAAATTTGATGCGAGATTTATACGCACACAAATTAAACCCTCTTTTTGTCGATTTGTAGTATAAGTATAAGTAGGGATCGTTCTGGACCGGGGATTAGGAGGGATTGCAAATCTCTTGGAAACTGACTCAAAAACGTAAAATAACAATATGAAATACTAACTTAGACTCAAAGAATGCAAAACTAAAAATAAGAAAGATTAAGACTAAGACTTAAACGAAATATGGGGGGGTTGATTTTGGACGAATTTAAACTAAAATGGATAGATTGTAAAGAAAACAAATTGTAAATATGAAATTGACGGAAATGAATGGATGGTATGGCTAGCTAAGGGGTTCATCTCCATACATGTTACACTTGCATAATAAAATGGTTTCCAATTGCATTTCAATAAACCATGAATTCTCAACACCCCGGGTTAATTAGGTCCGCTTAAATTAACCGTCAAGTTTTCCTTAAGTTAATGAATTGGATGATTGCATACGACAACCCAAAGCATTCCTCACAAGTTCCCTACATGAATTGCATAATAGAGAAACAAGCAAGAATCATTAAGCATCATGAAAACTATAAGTGTTGACGAGGCATTCGTTACTATGATTGCATGAAACTTATGCCAAGAATTCGTTTAACACGATTGTTTATAAGCAACCTCCACTACTTGTGAATATAAGTTCATAACGATTAGGTGAAACTCACTTATATTCTAGCGTCATATTCATGCATGAAAATTAAGCGCGCATTCTTAATAAACATACATAAATAAGTTATCAATCAAACGGTTAAACAAATTGAATCCACAACTTATGAAACGCAATTAGAAGTAATCAAATCAAAATGGAAGCATAAACATATATTTCGAATCCCCCCCTAGCTAAAGGGGGGTTTAGTTCCTCATACAAAACAAAGAGAATTGAAATTAAACATTGAAATCAAAGAAACGCCTAAACATTCCAACAACTCAAACTTGAATTGTATGAACGTTTAGGCCCTCTTCTCTTCCTCTTTATTGTAGCATAGGGTCTAGGGATAATTGGTTTGGGGGATGGAAGTGTGGAATGGAAAAGGAATTATGGAAATAGGTGAGGAGTGGTGGAGAAAATGGTGCAGAAAATGGAGAGAAACTCACGGCTAGAGAAGGAATGGAGTGTTTGTGTTGTGGTATCTACAATGGAATGAGATGATTTGAATGATGGGAATGCAAGGGTATTTATAGGAGGAGTGGAGATGTATATGGCTATTTGTTTAAGGTGTTTGTGTGGAGGAATGATGGAGAATTGCATGTGGAATGGCTGCAATGATGAAGAATGAAAGCTGGAAAATAAAAGGGAAAGCTGGAAATCTGAAAATGCAAATGGGAATCCTGAAATGCAAAGGTGGCCACGGTTTTGAGTGTGTTTTGTGTTGGAAATGCATGTGAATGCATGTGAATGTTGTTTGTGTGAAGTGTGTGTGGGTTAAAGAGTGAATGGTGGTGTAATGATGAAGTGTGATGGCTGAAAATGTCAAGGGAAATGCATGTGATTGCATGGCAAAGAATTTCAGGATGCATGTGTGTTGATTTAATGGAGGAACAAGTGCATGTGTTGAATTGGTGGTGCATGTGATTAAAGATGGAGAAGGTGGTGTAATGATGAAGTGGAATGGCTGAAAATGCAAAGGGGAGTGAAGGCCACGGCAAAGGTGTTTTGGTGCATGTGTTGGCTGTTTTGTTTGTTGGTTAAAGCTTGTGTTTGCATGTGAATGTTGTTTGTGTGAAGTGTGTGTGAATGTGCATGTGTTTTAAAGAATGAATGGTGGTATAATGATGAAGTGTGATGAGTGATAAGTGTATGATATGTTGAGTGATATGTTGAGTGATAAATGAATGATATGTTGAGTGATAAGATAAGTGGTTATTGATATGTAGATGAATGAATGATATGATAAGTAATAAATGAATGATAAGTGGTTATTGATATGTAGATGAATGAATGATATGATAAGTAATAAATGAATGATATGTGGTGATGATAAGATAAGTGTATGATATGATAAGTGGTGAATGAAGGAGTGGAATGTTGGAATGTTATGCACGACTAAGGATATAGGAAAGGTTTAAATATCCTAAAACTAAAGGGAACAAGGTTCCAACACTTTGGTCTTCAATTAGGTTTTCAATTTCGTCCAACACTTTGGCTCCAAGCATAAGCTTTCCATCCTGAGCCCAAAAGTGCTCCAAAAGTCTCCAAAATGCATCTTTTTGCTCCTTTAGCCCTTTCGACCTACAAACACACGAAAATAGCTTAAAGTACTAAAATAACTAAAGAAACATAACGTAAATGCACGAGAACAAGCCATTTAAGTCGCATGAATATGCTCCTATCACACCTAGAAATCACTCAATGCCGTGAGTTCCCATTGCATTTCCAGCTTTGCACATGCATTCACTCACCACAAACAAGTCACATGCATTCATCAACATATCTAGCTGTCATTCACATGCATTTCATTCATCATTTCCACCCCCACATGTCCCTTTAATCCACATGCATTTCTACCTAGCTTTCCACCTCACAACCACCAGAAATCAACCAAAACCGTGCATTCCCTTTCATTTCTGTCAAAGCACATGCACTCCCACCCTTTAATCACATGCATAAATCAGCCACATGCATTTCCTATCCCATTTCAGATTGTCATTCCACTTCATTGAACATGCATCTTCATAAATCAACACATGCATTCATTATTCATTTACTTTGCATCCTTTAATTTAATCACATGCATCTACAAACATTTCAACCAACACATGCACTTTAATCATCCACCACATATTCCCTTGCACACTCCACCTAGCCGTGCACATTCATACATTTCCATTTTCCATATTTTCCCCCATCTTGGCAGATTTCACATGCACACACATGCAATTCCAGCTTTCACATGCTTTCCTAGCTGTTTTTCATCATTAACCATCCACATGCATGCTTAAACAAACAGCCATATACACCTCCATTCCTCCTATAAAAACCCTTGCATTCTCATTCATAATTCACACTCATTCATTCTCATTCATACAGATTTCTATCACACACTTCCATTCCATCGTACATACCACAACACACACTCTTCCATTTCAGAATGTAGACATCAAACCACCCTTGCCGTGCTCTCCCTTACAATCCAAACACCATCCTTCCATTTTCACCACTCCCCAAACCATTCACACCATCAAACTCACCTTAGACCTTGTGCCACAACGAAGAGGAAGAGAAGAGTGCCTAAACGTTCATACAATTCAAGTTTGAGTTGTTGGAATGTTTAGGTGTTTCTTTGATTTCAATGTTTAATTTCAATACTCTTTGTTTTGTACGTATGAGGAATGGAAGAGAAGAGTGCCTAAACGTTCATACAATTCAAGTTTGAGTTGTTGGAATGTTTAGGTGTTTCTTTGATTTCAAAGTTATGAGGGAATTCGAAATATATGTTTATGCTTGCATTTTTTATTTGATTACTTCTAATTGCGTTTCATAAGTTGTGGATTCAATTCGTTTAACTGTTTGATTGATAACTTATTTATGTATGTTTATTGAGAGTGCACACTTAATTTTCATGCATAAATATGACGCTAGAATATAAGTGAGTTTCACCTAATAGTTACGAACTTATATTCACAAGTAGTGGAGGTTGCTTATAAACAATCGCGTTAAATGAATTCTTGGCAAGAGTATCATGCATTCATAGTTACAATTGCCTCGTCAATACTTATAATTTTCATAGAGCGTAATGATTCTTGCTTGTATCTCTATTATGCAATCATGTAGGGGACTTGTGGGGAATGTTTTGGGTTGTCGTATGCAATCATCCAATTCAATAACGTTAGGAAGATTTGAAGGTTAATTAGTGCATCACGGTTAACTTGGGGTGTTGAGAATTCATGGTTTATTGAAACGCAATTGGAAATCGTTTTATTATGCAAGTATAACATATGTGGAGATGAACCCCGTAGCTAACTTTCCATCCATTCAATTCCATCCATTTGTTCTTTCTTTTCTTGTTTCTGTTTTCATGTTTAATTTAACTTGTTGTTCAATTATGTTAAACATGTGGAACTAATTTCTTTTTTTAGTTAGAGGCGAATTTGAAGCCATTTACATATGTTGGTTATGATTTGATTTACTCCAGTTATGAATTCATGAACTTTAGATGTGGTTTACTTTTCTGTTTTGATTAAGAACTTGTTTATGTATGTGGGTTGAGGGTCGACACTTAATTTGCATGCCTAAACTTGATGCTAGGATATAAGGGAATTTCACCTAATCGTTATGAACTTATATTCATGAGTAGTAAAAATCGCTAGTCACGATTGTGTTTAGTAAACCCTAGGCTGGATTAACATGCGTATTCCATAGTTATGAATGCCTAGTCGATGTTTATGATTTCCGTTGAACTTAATGATCTTTGTTGAATGTCTCTATCATGCGTATTCCATGGTTAGGGACTTTGATTAGGAATAATTTGGTTGTAATGCGTATCCCATTCAATCCAATGAATCTAGGGAAATCTGAAAGTTAATTTAAGCGGACCTAATTAACTTGGAGCATTGTCATTCATCGTTTGTTGAAGTCATAACTGGGAGTCAAATTATATGCTTATGTTCATGTGTGGAGAAGGAACCCTCTAACTAGTTTTTCATCATTCTATTTTATCAATTTCGTTTTTATAATTTGTTTTAATTAGAATCTGTGCATTTAGTTTAAATTCATCCAAAACCAATCCCCCATTTATTTTAAAGTGTTAGATTAGTTAGAAATACATTTAGTTTGTGTTTATAAGTGTTTTGATTCATTTTGTTTCCCAAATTCGTCCAAAGTACTCAAGGTGCTCAAAACTGCCCAGAAAGTGTTTTTAAGGCAGTTTCGAGTGCTTTGGGTACTGTTTGAGTCTTTTGGTTTGTTTTAGTGTTTTAAAGTTTAGTTTTGCAAAATTTTGAGTCTAGTATAGTATTTTATTTTGTGTTTTTACGTTTTTGAGTCAAATCCAAGTGATTAACAATCCCTCCTAATCCCCGGTCCAGAATGATCCCTACTTGCACCTATACTACAATTGATAAAAAGAGGGTTTAATTTGTGTGCGTATAAATCACGCATCACCTAAGGACCAAATGCCGCATCAATCTCTCTCCTTTGTGGAAATTTTTGATGTTTGGGGTATCGATTTCATGGGCCCCTTTCCTCCATCTTTTGGTTTCACTTACATCTTGCTAGCTGTCGATTATGTTTCCAAATGGGTGGAAGCCAAAGCCACCCGTACTAACGATTCTAAGGTTGTTGCATATTTTGTGAAATCTAATATTTTTGCTAGGTTTGGGATGCCACGAGTTTTAATCAATGATGGGGGTTCTCACTTTTGTAACCGCACCATTGAAGCTTTGCTCAAGAAGTACAACGTTACGCATAAGGTTTCAACACCCTATCACCCTCAAACTAATGGGCAAGCTGAGGTTTCAAATAGGGAGATCAAACAAGTCCTAGAGAAAACCGTGGGACCCTCAAGAAGAGATTGGAGTTTGCGCCTGGACGATGCATTGTGGGCCTATCGTACGGCTTACAAAACTCCCCTTGGCATGTCACCTTTTCGGCTTATCTATGGTAAGCGATAGGAGCATATTTAGGCGACTTACTTAGCTTGTTTTCGTGCATTTATATTGTTAATTCATAGTTGTTTTAGTAGTTTAAGCCATTTTCGTGTGTTTTTAGGGTCATATGGCTAAGGAAGCAAAAAGATGCATTTTGGAGCATTTTGGAGCAAAATTGGACTTGGAATGGATAGCTTATGTTTGGAGCAAAAGGAATGGACGAAATTGAAGGATTCCTAATCCATTGCAGCCACATGCACCCATAATCATTCACACCTTGCAGCCACATGCACCCATAAATCAGCCACATGCACATTCAATCATTCACACCAAAACCTTGCACATGCTTTCCCATTTCATTATTCATTCACTTTGCACCACCAATTCAGCCACATGCACTTATTCCTTCATTATTTCACCCACATGCTTTCCCATTTCAGATTGCATTCCATTCATTCCAGCCAAGCCACATGCACTCCCATTTTCTCCCAAAACATTGCACATGCATTTTCAGCTTTCCACCAAGTTCCTAGCTGTCATGTTCCCTCTTTTTCACCTATAAATAAGCATCCATTGCAGCCACTGATGCGTGATTTATACGCACACAAATTAAACCCTCTTTTTGTCAATTGTAGTATATGTATAAGTAGGGATCGTTCTGGACCGGGGATTAGGAGGGATTGTTAATCACTTGGATTTGACTCAAAAACGTAAAAACACAAAATAAAATACTATACTAGACTCAAATATTGCAAAACTAAACTTTAAAACACTAAAACAAACCAAAAGACTCAAACAGTACCCAAAGCACTCGAAACTGCCTTAAAAACACTTTCTGGGCAGTTTTGAGCACCTTGAGTACTTTGGACGAATTGGGGAAGCAAAATGAATCAAAACACTTATAAACACAAACTAAATGTATTTCTAACTAATCTAACACTTTAAAATAAATGGGGGATTGGTTTTGACGAATTTAAAACTAAAACAGAAACTTGGAATTAAAACAGATTCTAAAAACGAAATTAATGAAATAAAATGATGAGAAACTAGTTAGAGGGTTCCTTATCCACACATGAACATATGCATATAATTTGACTCCCAGTTATGACTTCAACAAATGATGAATGACAATGCTCCAAGTTAATTAGGTTCGCTTAAACTAACTTTCAGATTTCCCTAGATTCATTGGATTGAATGGGATACGCATTACAACCAAATTATTCCTAATCAAAGTCCCTAACCATGGAATATGCATGATAGAGACATTCAACAAAGATCATTAAGTTCAACGGAAATCATAAACATCGACTAGGCATTCATAACTATGGAATACGCATGTTAATCCAGCCTAGGGTTTACTAAACACAATCGTGACTAGCGATCTTTACTACTCATGAATATAAGTTCATAACGATTAGGTGAAATTCCCTTATATCCTAGCATCAAATTTAGGCATGCAAATTAAGTGTCGACCCTCAACCCACATACATAAACAAGTTCTTAATCAAAACAGAATAGTAAACCACATCTAAAGTTCATGAATTCATAACTGGGGTAAATCAAATCATAACCAACATATGTCCATGGCTTCAAATTCGCCTCTAACTAAAAAAAGGAAATTAGTTCCACATGTTTAACATAATTGAACAACAAGTTAAATTAAACATGAAAACATAAACAAGTTAATAAACCATGAAACTCAACACCCCGGGTTAATTAGGTCCGCTTAAATTAACCGTCAAGTTCTCCTTAAGTTAATGAATTGGATGGGTTAGCGCAACGCAATCCACAACATTCTCCAAAAGTCCTTTACGTGAACAGCACAATAAAGATACAATCAAAGATCATTAAGCATCATGAAAATTATAAGTATTGACGAGGCATTTGTTACTATGGAATACGCATGAAACTTATGCCAAGAATTCGTTTAACGCGATTGTTTATAAGCAACCTCCACTACTTGTGAATATGATAGGAGCATATTTAGGCGACTTACTTAGCTTGTTTTCGTGCATTTATATTGTTAATTCATAGTTGTTTTTGGCGTTTAAGCCATTTTCGTGTGTTGATAGGAGCATATTCATGCGACTTAAATGGCTTGTTCTCGTGCATTTACGTTATGTTTCTCTAGTTATTTTAGTCCTTTATGCTTCTTTTGTGTGTTTTCAGGTTCTAAGGGCAAGGTATGCAGAAGGATGCCTTTTGGAGCCTTTTGGAGCAAATTAGAGATTGGAATGGATATCATATGCTTGGAGCCAAGAGGATGGACGAAATTAAAGACTTGAAGTAGGAAAGTTAAATCCTAAAAGACCTCATGTTTAAGCATCATTGAAGACTCCTACGCATTTTAGAACACAAAAACAACATTCCTTGCAGCCTTAGGACATTGTCGTGTGTTTCCTTGTGTCTCCCTTCCTTGCCATGCAAGGAAGGGCTTTGTTCCCTATTTTAAACACTTAAATCATTCACTTATCATATCATTCACTTATTATACGCATTCACTTATCATATCATTCACTTATCAAACCATTCACTTATCACTTATCACTTCCATTCACTTATCACTTATCACTTCCATTCACTTATCACTCACCACATATCATTCATTTATCACTTAACATATCATTCATTTATCACTTAACATATCATTCATTTATCACTTAATACATCATTCACTTATCACTTATCATACTCATAATCATCTACACATTTCAACCATTTAAACATATGCATTTCAACTCACATGCATCATCATCATGCAACCAACCTTGCCACATTCTTTCAATTCCCACTTCATCATTACACCACCTAAGCCACATGCACTCCCATTCTTTAATTAAGCCACTTAAACCACAAAACAATCACACAACACACCAACACACATGCATCCTGAAATTCTTTGCCATGCAATCACATGCATTTCCCTTGACATTTTCAGCCATCACACTTCATCATTACACCACCATTCACTCTTTAACCCACACACACTTCACACAAACAACATTCACATGCATTCACATGCATTTCCAACACAAAACACACTCAAAACCGTGGCCACCTTTGCATTTCAGGATTCCCATTTGCATTTTCAGATTTCCAGCTTTCCCTTTTATTTTCCAGCTTTCATTCTTCATCATTGCAGCCATTCCACATGCAATTCTCCATCATTCCTCCACACAAACACCTTAAACAAATAGCCATATACATCTCCACTCCTCCTATAAATACCCTTGCATTCCCATCATTCAAAACATCTCATTCACAACACAACACACCACAAACACTTCCATTCCTTCTCTTTGTCGTGAGTCCCCTTAGAATCCAAAACCATCTTTCCATTTCCACCACTTCCCAACCCTCCAAACCACTCCTCTACCATTTCCATAATCCCCCAAACCTCATCTTAGACCTTGTGCTACAACAACGAGGAAGATAAGAGGGCCTAAACGTTCATACAATTCAAGTTTGAGTTGTTGGAATGTTTAGGTGTTTCTTTGATTTCAAAGTTTAAATTCAATTCTCTTTGTTTTGTACGTATGAGGAATGGAAGAGAAGAGTGCCTAAACGTTCATACAATTCAAGTTTGAGTTGTTGGAATGTTTAGGTGTTTCTTTAATTTCAAAGTTATGAAGAAATAAACCCCCCCTTTAGCTAGGGGGTGATTCGAAATAAATGTTTATACTTGCATTTTGATTTGATTACCTTTCGTTGGAATTTCATAAGTTTTGAATTCAATTTGTTTAACCGTTTGATTGATAACTTATTTATGAATGTTTATTAAGAATGCGCGCTTAATTTTCATGCATAAATATGACGCTAGAATATAAGTGAATTTCACCTAATCGTTATGAACTTATATTCACAAGTAGTGGAGGTTGCTTATAAACAATCGCGTTAAACGAATTCTTGGCATAAGTTTCATGCGTATTCCATAGTAACGAATGCCTCGTCAACACTTATAGTTTTCATAATGCTTAATGATCTTTGATTGTATCTTTATTGTGCTTTTCACGTAAAGGACTTTTGGAGAATGTGGTGAATTGCGTTGCGCTAACCCATCCAATTCATTAACTTAAGGAGAACTTGACGGTTAATTTAAGCGGACCTAATTAACCCGGGGCGTTGAGTTTCATAATTTATCGAAAGACCAACTGAGAATCAATCTTGTATGCAAGTGTAACATGTATGGAGATGAACCCCTTAGCTAGCATTCATCCATAAATTTCATATTTACATTCTGTCTAGTTTATTAACTTGTTTCGTTATTTCAATTTTCGTAAAAACCTCAATCCCCCTTTTGCTTTAATGTTCATTTTAGTTAGAATTCAATTTAGTTTGTGTTTTTAAAGCATTTTGAGTTTTTGGTTTGTCTTAGTGTTTTAAACTTTAATTTTGCATTCTTTGAGTCTAGTTTAGTGTTTTAAACTTTATTTTACGTTTTTGAGTCAGTTTCTAAGAGATTTGCAAGCCCTCCTAATCCCCGGTCTAGAACGATCCCTCACTTATCCATTCTACTACAATTGTCAAACGAGGGTTTAATTTGAGTGTCAAGTAAATCACGCATCAAATTTTGGCGCCGTTGCCGGGGATTAGCAACTTTGCTAATCCCTTAGTTCTTTTCTTTTTTTTTGGTTTAGTTGTTTTCGTTTTAGTTTCTAACTTAGTGTTGTTTTCTTTGTTTGTTGTTACTTTTGATTTTTGATTTAGTTCTCTTTCTTTTTAGGTACTAGAGAAGTAAGATATGGATTTTGCTAGCATTCAAGCTCAATTGGCAAATCTTACTTCTAAATTGTCGCCGTATGCCGAAAGGACCACAATGCAGAGTGTCCCTACATTTGGTGCTTCATATAGGCAAGGATTTCAAGCCAATCAATGTCCACAAAGAGATTGGAGGGATCATTCAAACTCTATATGGTGGGAAGATCAACAAGTTCAACGTGAAGCATATTGGCAACCATATGAGGAGTTCTATTCAAGACCTATGCAGCCACCACAACTTCATATGCAATATGCTCAATTAAATTCAAGTTCGCCAGTAGATTATATTCAAATTCTTAATGAAATAAATTCTTTGGCGCAGGGGTCACAAAATCAAGCCAAGGAGGCTCAACAAGAAGCATATTGGCAACCATATGAGGAGTTCAATACAACACCTATGCAGCCACCACAACCTCCCCCACAACAATTCCAATCAAGTTCAAGTATGTCCATGGATAATGATAAAAATTTTCAATTACTAACCTCTTTGACGCAGGACGAACAAAATCAAGACAAGAAGTTGGGTAAATTGGACGAGCAATTTGGGCAGATTATGGAGTTCATGAAACAAATTCAAGAGCAAAGTGAACTTTCCAACTCAACTATTGAAAACTCGAAGGAAGATTTTGAAATCCATAATGCTATCACTTTGGGAAGTGCTATGGAGGTTGGAGCTGACCTAAAAATGTCCAAACATAGCCTAGAAGTGGATGAAGAGCTGCTAATTGAGGAGGAGGAAGAAGACATGCACACGGCAAGGGTAGAACAACCCTTGCCGCAGCCCCCTAAGCCCTCTAAACCACCCACCACCAGTAAGGACGTCCCAATTTCATGTTATTCTGATGTTATTCCACCCAATGTCCCTTTTCCTAGCAGGTTTTTGATTCCTAACCAAGAAGAGAGTAAAAAGGACATCGTGGAAGCCTTCCCAAAGGTGCAAAATGCTATTCAAATTCTTGGTGCAACACAGCAAGTTTTAGATGGTGTTGAATTCTTCAAAGGACTTTGTACACCAAGAAGAATGATTCAAGAGAAGGTAGTGGCTGGAGAAGATGTAGAAGGCATCAAAGACGACATATTTGAAACCACAATTCCCAACGAAGTTGGATTTTATGACACGGGACAAGTCATAACTTTCGAAGGGGTGTTTATTCTGGAGTTCATTTTGGAGCACACAGGTAAGCCGCCTCCCCGAATTTCAATTTTCTTTTATACTAACATGTGGTTAATGATTCAGGCACCCAATCTGGAATTTAAACTATTACCGGATCATTTCAAGTATCACCGCCCATTCAAAGATAAATTCCATGCCGTTTGATTTTATTTATGTAAAAAAAAAAAAAAAAAAAAAAAAAAAAAAAAAAAAAAAAAAAAAGATACTAAACATGGAGAAAGGTGGAGCTTCACAAAGGTTGTTTACGTGAAGCCCCACTACGAGGCGCAGAAGCGGAAGGCGCAGAAGCGGGAGGCATAGAAGCAGGAGGCATCGGAGCGGAAGCCATCGGAGCGGGAGGCATCGGAGCTAGAGCATTCCAGGCCTCAATACTTGGCCAAGCGCTGGATGACCCAGGAAAAAGGTGCCTCTGGAGATAAGACGCAAGCCTTTGACGGTCACTGTGAATTCGACCCTCAGATTCTTGCAGCTCATCAAGCTTCCTCTTCATCCCCGACGAATAGTTATTTGCAAGCACATGCAAACTTCTATTCTCGTACTTAAGCTGCTGGATCTCTTGCTTAAGTCTTTCCACCTCTGCCATCAACGATTCCACCTGACGGGAGCGGGCAAGCAGGCGTAGGCCCATGTTGGACACAGAGCTCGCACACTGAACACTAAGTGCGAGGGACTCTTGAACGGCCAACTCATCAGACCGTCCTGACAGCAGCCTACTATCTTTTGGTGTGAGGAGGTTTTTAGCTACTATTGTAGCTGTTGTGGCGTCCTGCATCACAGAGTCTTCACCTGAAAGAGGACCGTTAGAAGATAAAAAAGAAGGGCGCCATACATTACCTTGACGCGGCGCGCCCGTATCACTGCTAAGGCTCAATTCCAAGCTAAGGTTCGATGAGTTTGCCATTTTTTTCAAAGGTGTTCAAAGATAGGGGTTGATGGAGTAAATTTTCAAAGGGTCGGAGTCGATTTTCAAGAATGGGAATTCTTCAGAGTGTGTTTGTTGTGGTGATCGATAGCTCTATAAGAAGCCAAGGCGACGCGTCCACCAATTCAAAAAGCCGGAATTTCCGGCGTAATCAAGGCGACGCGTTCTCGACTTTTCAGAAGACGCGTTCAGCTTTGTCAAAAGATTTCTGACAAAGCTGAAAGCACGTGGAGGCCATCATCGCAACTACACATCTTTAGCCGACAAACGCAAAGTCCGGCGACGCTTTCTCTGCTTTTCAGAAAACGCGTGCAGCTTTGTCAAAAGGAGCCGCATCTGCACTACCACGTGTCGTTCAGAAAGCGAAGGGGCGTCGTTCAGAAATCGAAGGGGCGCCTGCTCAGAAATCGAAGAGGCGTATTCAAAGATCGAAGAGGCGCCACTATTTCAAAAAGCCGGAATTGCGGGATCAAAACGTTTGTCGACAAGGGTAAAAAGTACCACCACTTGATATTATCTCTATATATGTCGACCTTCGTCTTTTATGGCAGGGCAAACCTGAAGAAAATGCCCAACTCTCCCTCACCTCTGAGGGCGCACTCCCAGCAAGGCCTTTCAAAATACTCAATTCTTTCTTCTTCCCCAAAGATGATACCAGATGCCTGGAGTACATATGACCCAGGAGGAAACGGCGGATTGAAGCATGTGCTGATTCATCCACCGCTTCTTCAAAGCAAAGGTATCTCATATCATCAAGGTCAAAAGCAAAAGTATCTCATATCATGCTCTTTCCCTGTCTTTTTCTTTGTCCTTGTTCTTACTCGCATGGCAAAGTAAAAGAAGCAATCAGCCGGCACTTGGAGTCAATCTTCCGATCTGGAGCCAACTGCCTGGAATCTATTCCTGATTGCTTACCTAGCGTTGCTCTCGAGTAGTCATCTTCAACGGTTGATACACTTCCGGAGAAGGGACCACTTCTGCAAAGGGGAGCGAGTAAGGCAAGTGAAAATGATACATTGAAGCATGTGGAGACAAACATAGGCTGAGTTATCCTCCAACCCTTTTCAATACGAATTGGAAAGATTGAACAAAGAAACAGACCAAAAGGGTAAGCTCAGACCTTCGGGGGAGACCAAAAGAACCATCCTGCTGCCCAGTTCAAGAAGTAGCACAAAGGAAAATCAACAATGGGCAGAAACCAGTTCAAGAGTAAGCCTGTGGAATCACAAAGATCAAAGCCTCAATGCAATTACCAAGGAGAAGATGGAATTTACACTCTATAACCAGATTTGCATCTCTAAACTCTTCTCTTTGTTAATTACATTCTGCCATGTTTAGTATGTTTAGTTGTTGTTTGTGTGATTACTTATGTTTTGTGTGAATCTATGCTTAAAACATTGAGGACAATGTTTGATTTAAGTGTGGGGGGGTAACTAATGTTGTTAATGCAAATTCGTGGGATTTTATCACCCATAACTTCAAATGTTGTTCCTTGCTGTTTTAAGGTGTTTTTAAGTTGTTTTAGAGTGTTTTAGTATGTTTTGTTTTTATAACTCCGAAAAGCACATAAAAATTTGAAAAATTGTTTTGAAAAGCCTAAAAAGAGTGTTTTGAGTCGTTTTTTTTGTGAGTTTGTGTCTTAGGGTACCTTCCAACACAATGATAAGGATTTGGTTTGTAATTGCATGACTGTTAAAAAGAGTTATGAACATAGAGAAAAGTTTGATTTACTCTTGGTTTATGCTTAGTTATGGTTATAATGTATGACTTCACATGCAATCATAAAAGAAAAATTCGTTTTTGTAACATGCTTGAAGGAAGGAACTCAAACAAACGCTACAACCCTGTGAGACTCGAGACATTACCTTCTTTGGAGAGTTATTTTCTGTGATTCTTTGTTTTCTAAAGTTGTTGAATGATCTCATTATTCCTTGCTTGGTTGCTACTTAGAATGCAATTGTATCATGATAGAACTAAATGCTAGAACTTATATCCGTTTCATTCAAAGCATGACATTGAAATTGCATAACATATATCAAGATGAAGTTGTGTAGTTGCCACCATAGCCAAATAGCCTTACTTCCCATATTTCGTATATATTAGTTTTAACCCCGTTGAGCCTCGTTTAGCCTATTTTCTTTGCTAACCACATCACCCCTTACCTAGCCTAGTGTAGGACAGTCCACACCCTTGTTCTTAAATGATAGTGAGCATGACTTAAATGAATTCCTTTTGAGTACATTATGAAAGAAAATGAGTGTGGGGGAGAATGTTTTGTTCTTAAGCGTTTATGTATGTTTTGAGAGTCAAAAGAAAAGAAAAAAATTGTGAAAAACATATGAAAAAGAAAAACAGAAAAGAAAAGAAAGAAAGAAAGAAAAAAGAGCTTGTTCCCCCTTGTTGTTCAAAAGTTGAGTTTTCATTCAAAAGTGAATTCTACGTTAATTCAATACTTTGCTCACTATTGCTTTAAGAATGTTTGTTTATCCTTCACCTTTCATTGTTAGCCAACACCTTTAGCCCCGTTACACCCCTTTGACTTCTATCTTGATCGTTATGTGTTCAATAATGTGGAGTTTGAAATTGATATGAGCTTATGGAATCACTGGTTCTCATTCTAAGTAGTAGCATTCCATTCATGAGATCATATTCATGTCATTATCGTAAATCCAGAAAATGCTTTCCTTGTTATAACATATGTGAGTGTTCGTCTACATATTTACATCAATCTTCTCACATATAACTAGTGTAGGGTGTGTAGTCAGAAAATCTGTGTGAAAAACGAGTGCATATCTTGTAAGGATTTGAGCAATTTCTCTAAGGCTTGTTACTACATTCAAAACATGGTTTTAAATGCTTAATTGTGAACTAGTATATGGTGACTATGATTAAGAATGTACTTAAGTGTGAAGATGACTAAAATCTGTGGGAATGATGATTTTTAACGTGTCATGTGCATTGGAAATCCCTAAGACGGTTGTTGGAAGGTTTAGGTTGTGTTTTACTTGTTTTGTTTCGTTTGGTTTTGTTTTGTTTTTCTTTCTGTTTTGCTCGAGGACTAGCAAAAGATAAGTGTGGGGGTATTTGATAGGAGCATATTCATGCGACTTAAATGGCTTGTTCTCGTGCATTTACGTTATGTTTCTCTAGTTATTTTAGTCCTTTATGCTTCTTTTGTGTGTTTTCAGGTTCTAAGGGCAAGGTATGCAGAAGGATGCCTTTTGGAGCCTTTTGGAGCAAATTAGAGATTGGAATGGATATCATATGCTTGGAGCCAAGAGGATGGACGAAATTAAAGACTTGAAGTAGGAAAGTTAAATCCTAAAAGACCTCATGTTTAAGCATCATTGAAGACTCCTACGCATTTTAGAACACAAAAACAACATTCCTTGCAGCCTTAGGACATTGTCGTGTGTTTCCTTGTGTCTCCCTTCCTTGCCATGCAAGGAAGGGCTTTGTTCCCTATTTTAAACACTTAAATCATTCACTTATCATATCATTCACTTATTATAAGCATTCACTTATCATATCATTCACTTATCAAACCATTCACTTATCACTTATCACTTCCATTCACTTATCACTTATCACTTCCATTCACTTATCACTCACCACATATCATTCATTTATCACTTAACATATCATTCATTTATCACTTAACATATCATTCATTTATCACTTAATACATCATTCACTTATCACTTATCATACTCATAATCATCTACACATTTCAACCATTTAAACATATGCATTTCAACTCACATGCATCATCATCATGCAACCAACCTTGCCACATTCTTTCAATTCCCACTTCATCATTACACCACCTAAGCCACATGCACTCCCATTCTTTAATTAAGCCACTTAAACCACAAAACAATCACACAACACACCAACACACATGCATCCTGAAATTCTTTGCCATGCAATCACATGCATTTCCCTTGACATTTTCAGCCATCACACTTCATCATTACACCACCATTCACTCTTTAACCCACACACACTTCACACAAACAACATTCACATGCATTCACATGCATTTCCAACACAAAACACACTCAAAACCGTGGCCACCTTTGCATTTCAGGATTCCCATTTGCATTTTCAGATTTCCAGCTTTCCCTTTTATTTTCCAGCTTTCATTCTTCATCATTGCAGCCATTCCACATGCAATTCTCCATCATTCCTCCACACAAACACCTTAAACAAATAGCCATATACATCTCCACTCCTCCTATAAATACCCTTGCATTCCCATCATTCAAAACATCTCATTCACAACACAACACACCACAAACACTTCCATTCCTTCTCTTTGCCGTGAGTCCCCTTAGAATCCAAAACCATCTTTCCATTTCCACCACTTCCCAACCCTCCAAACCACTCCTCTACCATTTCCATAATCCCCCAAACCTCATCTTAGACCTTGTGCTACAACAACGAGGAAGATAAGAGGGCCTAAACGTTCATACAATTCAAGTTTGAGTTGTTGGAATGTTTAGGTGTTTCTTTGATTTCAAAGTTTAAATTCAATTCTCTTTGTTTTGTACGTATGAGGAATGGAAGAGAAGAGTGCCTAAACGTTCATACAATTCAAGTTTGAGTTGTTGGAATGTTTAGGTGTTTCTTTAATTTCAAAGTTATGAAGAAATAAACCCCCCCTTTAGCTAGGGGGTGATTCGAAATAAATGTTTATACTTGCATTTTGATTTGATTACCTTTCGTTGGAATTTCATAAGTTTTGAATTCAATTTGTTTAACCGTTTGATTGATAACTTATTTATGAATGTTTATTAAGAATGCGCGCTTAATTTTCATGCATAAATATGACGCTAGAATATAAGTGAATTTCACCTAATCGTTATGAACTTATATTCACAAGTAGTGGAGGTTGCTTATAAACAATCGCGTTAAACGAATTCTTGGCATAAGTTTCATGCGTATTCCATAGTAACGAATGCCTCGTCAACACTTATAGTTTTCATAATGCTTAATGATCTTTGATTGTATCTTTATTGTGCTTTTCACGTAAAGGACTTTTGGAGAATGTGGTGAATTGCGTTGCGCTAACCCATCCAATTCATTAACTTAAGGAGAACTTGACGGTTAATTTAAGCGGACCTAATTAACCCGGGGCGTTGAGTTTCATAATTTATCGAAAGACCAACTGAGAATCAATCTTGTATGCAAGTGTAACATGTATGGAGATGAACCCCTTAGCTAGCATTCATCCATAAATTTCATATTTACATTCTGTCTAGTTTATTAACTTGTTTCGTTATTTCAATTTTCGTAAAAACCTCAATCCCCCTTTTGCTTTAATGTTCATTTTAGTTAGAATTCAATTTAGTTTGTGTTTTTAAAGCATTTTGAGTTTTTGGTTTGTCTTAGTGTTTTAAACTTTAATTTTGCATTCTTTGAGTCTAGTTTAGTGTTTTAAACTTTATTTTACGTTTTTGAGTCAGTTTCTAAGAGATTTGCAAGCCCTCCTAATCCCCGGTCTAGAACGATCCCTCACTTATCCATTCTACTACAATTGTCAAACGAGGGTTTAATTTGAGTGTCAAGTAAATCACGCATCAAATTTTGGCGCCGTTGCCGGGGATTAGCAACTTTGCTAATCCCTTAGTTCTTTTCTTTTTTTTTGGTTTAGTTGTTTTCGTTTTAGTTTCTAACTTAGTGTTGTTTTCTTTGTTTGTTGTTACTTTTGATTTTTGATTTAGTTCTCTTTCTTTTTAGGTACTAGAGAAGTAAGATATGGATTTTGCTAGCATTCAAGCTCAATTGGCAAATCTTACTTCTAAATTGTCGCCGTATGCCGAAAGGACCACAATGCAGAGTGTCCCTACATTTGGTGCTTCATATAGGCAAGGATTTCAAGCCAATCAATGTCCACAAAGAGATTGGAGGGATCATTCAAACTCTATATGGTGGGAAGATCAACAAGTTCAACGTGAAGCATATTGGCAACCATATGAGGAGTTCTATTCAAGACCTATGCAGCCACCACAACTTCATATGCAATATGCTCAATTAAATTCAAGTTCGCCAGTAGATTATATTCAAATTCTTAATGAAATAAATTCTTTGGCGCAGGGGTCACAAAATCAAGCCAAGGAGGCTCAACAAGAAGCATATTGGCAACCATATGAGGAGTTCAATACAACACCTATGCAGCCACCACAACCTCCCCCACAACAATTCCAATCAAGTTCAAGTATGTCCATGGATAATGATAAAAATTTTCAATTACTAACCTCTTTGACGCAGGACGAACAAAATCAAGACAAGAAGTTGGGTAAATTGGACGAGCAATTTGGGCAGATTATGGAGTTCATGAAACAAATTCAAGAGCAAAGTGAACTTTCCAACTCAACTATTGAAAACTCGAAGGAAGATTTTGAAATCCATAATGCTATCACTTTGGGAAGTGCTATGGAGGTTGGAGCTGACCTAAAAATGTCCAAACATAGCCTAGAAGTGGATGAAGAGCTGCTAATTGAGGAGGAGGAAGAAGACATGCACACGGCAAGGGTAGAACAACCCTTGCCGCAGCCCCCTAAGCCCTCTAAACCACCCACCACCAGTAAGGACGTCCCAATTTCATGTTATTCTGATGTTATTCCACCCAATGTCCCTTTTCCTAGCAGGTTTTTGATTCCTAACCAAGAAGAGAGTAAAAAGGACATCGTGGAAGCCTTCCCAAAGGTGCAAAATGCTATTCAAATTCTTGGTGCAACACAGCAAGTTTTAGATGGTGTTGAATTCTTCAAAGGACTTTGTACACCAAGAAGAATGATTCAAGAGAAGGTAGTGGCTGGAGAAGATGTAGAAGGCATCAAAGACGACATATTTGAAACCACAATTCCCAACGAAGTTGGATTTTATGACACGGGACAAGTCATAACTTTCGAAGGGGTGTTTATTCTGGAGTTCATTTTGGAGCACACAGGTAAGCCGCCTCCCCGAATTTCAATTTTCTTTTATACTAACATGTGGTTAATGATTCAGGCACCCAATCTGGAATTTAAACTATTACCGGATCATTTCAAGTATCACCGCCCATTCAAAGATAAATTCCATGCCGTTTGATTTTATTTATGTAAAAAAAAAAAAAAAAAAAAAAAAAAAAAAAAAGAAAAAAAAAAAAGATACTAAACATGGAGAAAGGTGGAGCTTCACAAAGGTTGTTTACGTGAAGCCCCACTACGAGGCGCAGAAGCGGAAGGCGCAGAAGCGGGAGGCATAGAAGCAGGAGGCATCGGAGCGGAAGCCATCGGAGCGGGAGGCATCGGAGCTAGAGCATTCCAGGCCTCAATACTTGGCCAAGCGCTGGATGACCCAGGAAAAAGGTGCCTCTGGAGATAAGACGCAAGCCTTTGACGGTCACTGTGAATTCGACCCTCAGATTCTTGCAGCTCATCAAGCTTCCTCTTCATCCCCGACGAATAGTTATTTGCAAGCACATGCAAACTTCTATTCTCGTACTTAAGCTGCTGGATCTCTTGCTTAAGTCTTTCCACCTCTGCCATCAACGATTCCACCTGACGGGAGCGGGCAAGCAGGCGTAGGCCCATGTTGGACACAGAGCTCGCACACTGAACACTAAGTGCGAGGGACTCTTGAACGGCCAACTCATCAGACCGTCCTGACAGCAGCCTACTATCTTTTGGTGTGAGGAGGTTTTTAGCTACTATTGTAGCTGTTGTGGCGTCCTGCATCACAGAGTCTTCACCTGAAAGAGGACCGTTAGAAGATAAAAAAGAAGGGCGCCATACATTACCTTGACGCGGCGCGCCCGTATCACTGCTAAGGCTCAATTCCAAGCTAAGGTTCGATGAGTTTGCCATTTTTTTCAAAGGTGTTCAAAGATAGGGGTTGATGGAGTAAATTTTCAAAGGGTCGGAGTCGATTTTCAAGAATGGGAATTCTTCAGAGTGTGTTTGTTGTGGTGATCGATAGCTCTATAAGAAGCCAAGGCGACGCGTCCACCAATTCAAAAAGCCGGAATTTCCGGCGTAATCAAGGCGACGCGTTCTCGACTTTTCAGAAGACGCGTTCAGCTTTGTCAAAAGATTTCTGACAAAGCTGAAAGCACGTGGAGGCCATCATCGCAACTACACATCTTTAGCCGACAAACGCAAAGTCCGGCGACGCTTTCTCTGCTTTTCAGAAAACGCGTGCAGCTTTGTCAAAAGGAGCCGCATCTGCACTACCACGTGTCGTTCAGAAAGCGAAGGGGCGTCGTTCAGAAATCGAAGGGGCGCCTGCTCAGAAATCGAAGAGGCGTATTCAAAGATCGAAGAGGCGCCACTATTTCAAAAAGCCGGAATTGCGGGATCAAAACGTTTGTCGACAAGGGTAAAAAGTACCACCACTTGATATTATCTCTATATATGTCGACCTTCGTCTTTTATGGCAGGGCAAACCTGAAGAAAATGCCCAACTCTCCCTCACCTCTGAGGGCGCACTCCCAGCAAGGCCTTTCAAAATACTCAATTCTTTCTTCTTCCCCAAAGATGATACCAGATGCCTGGAGTACATATGACCCAGGAGGAAACGGCGGATTGAAGCATGTGCTGATTCATCCACCGCTTCTTCAAAGCAAAGGTATCTCATATCATCAAGGTCAAAAGCAAAAGTATCTCATATCATGCTCTTTCCCTGTCTTTTTCTTTGTCCTTGTTCTTACTCGCATGGCAAAGTAAAAGAAGCAATCAGCCGGCACTTGGAGTCAATCTTCCGATCTGGAGCCAACTGCCTGGAATCTATTCCTGATTGCTTACCTAGCGTTGCTCTCGAGTAGTCATCTTCAACGGTTGATACACTTCCGGAGAAGGGACCACTTCTGCAAAGGGGAGCGAGTAAGGCAAGTGAAAATGATACATTGAAGCATGTGGAGACAAACATAGGCTGAGTTATCCTCCAACCCTTTTCAATACGAATTGGAAAGATTGAACAAAGAAACAGACCAAAAGGGTAAGCTCAGACCTTCGGGGGAGACCAAAAGAACCATCCTGCTGCCCAGTTCAAGAAGTAGCACAAAGGAAAATCAACAATGGGCAGAAACCAGTTCAAGAGTAAGCCTGTGGAATCACAAAGATCAAAGCCTCAATGCAATTACCAAGGAGAAGATGGAATTTACACTCTATAACCAGATTTGCATCTCTAAACTCTTCTCTTTGTTAATTACATTCTGCCATGTTTAGTATGTTTAGTTGTTGTTTGTGTGATTACTTATGTTTTGTGTGAATCTATGCTTAAAACATTGAGGACAATGTTTGATTTAAGTGTGGGGGGGTAACTAATGTTGTTAATGCAAATTCGTGGGATTTTATCACCCATAACTTCAAATGTTGTTCCTTGCTGTTTTAAGGTGTTTTTAAGTTGTTTTAGAGTGTTTTAGTATGTTTTGTTTTTATAACTCCGAAAAGCACATAAAAATTTGAAAAATTGTTTTGAAAAGCCTAAAAAGAGTGTTTTGAGTCGTTTTTTTTGTGAGTTTGTGTCTTAGGGTACCTTCCAACACAATGATAAGGATTTGGTTTGTAATTGCATGACTGTTAAAAAGAGTTATGAACATAGAGAAAAGTTTGATTTACTCTTGGTTTATGCTTAGTTATGGTTATAATGTATGACTTCACATGCAATCATAAAAGAAAAATTCGTTTTTGTAACATGCTTGAAGGAAGGAACTCAAACAAACGCTACAACCCTGTGAGACTCGAGACATTACCTTCTTTGGAGAGTTATTTTCTGTGATTCTTTGTTTTCTAAAGTTGTTGAATGATCTCATTATTCCTTGCTTGGTTGCTACTTAGAATGCAATTGTATCATGATAGAACTAAATGCTAGAACTTATATCCGTTTCATTCAAAGCATGACATTGAAATTGCATAACATATATCAAGATGAAGTTGTGTAGTTGCCACCATAGCCAAATAGCCTTACTTCCCATATTTCGTATATATTAGTTTTAACCCCGTTGAGCCTCGTTTAGCCTATTTTCTTTGCTAACCACATCACCCCTTACCTAGCCTAGTGTAGGACAGTCCACACCCTTGTTCTTAAATGATAGTGAGCATGACTTAAATGAATTCCTTTTGAGTACATTATGAAAGAAAATGAGTGTGGGGGAGAATGTTTTGTTCTTAAGCGTTTATGTATGTTTTGAGAGTCAAAAGAAAAGAAAAAAATTGTGAAAAACATATGAAAAAGAAAAACAGAAAAGAAAAGAAAGAAAGAAAGAAAAAAGAGCTTGTTCCCCCTTGTTGTTCAAAAGTTGAGTTTTCATTCAAAAGTGAATTCTACGTTAATTCAATACTTTGCTCACTATTGCTTTAAGAATGTTTGTTTATCCTTCACCTTTCATTGTTAGCCAACACCTTTAGCCCCGTTACACCCCTTTGACTTCTATCTTGATCGTTATGTGTTCAATAATGTGGAGTTTGAAATTGATATGAGCTTATGGAATCACTGGTTCTCATTCTAAGTAGTAGCATTCCATTCATGAGATCATATTCATGTCATTATCGTAAATCCAGAAAATGCTTTCCTTGTTATAACATATGTGAGTGTTCGTCTACATATTTACATCAATCTTCTCACATATAACTAGTGTAGGGTGTGTAGTCAGAAAATCTGTGTGAAAAACGAGTGCATATCTTGTAAGGATTTGAGCAATTTCTCTAAGGCTTGTTACTACATTCAAAACATGGTTTTAAATGCTTAATTGTGAACTAGTATATGGTGACTATGATTAAGAATGTACTTAAGTGTGAAGATGACTAAAATCTGTGGGAATGATGATTTTTAACGTGTCATGTGCATTGGAAATCCCTAAGACGGTTGTTGGAAGGTTTAGGTTGTGTTTTACTTGTTTTGTTTCGTTTGGTTTTGTTTTGTTTTTCTTTCTGTTTTGCTCGAGGACTAGCAAAAGATAAGTGTGGGGGTATTTGATAGGAGCATATTCATGCGACTTAAATGGCTTGTTCTCGTGCATTTACGTTATGTTTCTCTAGTTATTTTAGTCCTTTATGCTTCTTTTGTGTGTTTTCAGGTTCTAAGGGCAAGGTATGCAGAAGGATGCCTTTTGGAGCCTTTTGGAGCAAATTAGAGATTGGAATGGATATCATATGCTTGGAGCCAAGAGGATGGACGAAATTAAAGACTTGAAGTAGGAAAGTTAAATCCTAAAAGACCTCATGTTTAAGCATCATTGAAGACTCCTACGCATTTTAGAACACAAAAACAACATTCCTTGCAGCCTTAGGACATTGTCGTGTGTTTCCTTGTGTCTCCCTTCCTTGCCATGCAAGGAAGGGCTTTGTTCCCTATTTTAAACACTTAAATCATTCACTTATCATATCATTCACTTATTATAAGCATTCACTTATCATATCATTCACTTATCAAACCATTCACTTATCACTTATCACTTCCATTCACTTATCACTTATCACTTCCATTCACTTATCACTCACCACATATCATTCATTTATCACTTAACATATCATTCATTTATCACTTAATACATCATTCACTTATCACTTATCATACTCATAATCATCTACACATTTCAACCATTTAAACATATGCATTTCAACTCACATGCATCATCATCATGCAACCAACCTTGCCACATTCTTTCAATTCCCACTTCATCATTACACCACCTAAGCCACATGCACTCCCATTCTTTAATTAAGCCACTTAAACCACAAAACAATCACACAACACACCAACACACATGCATCCTGAAATTCTTTGCCATGCAATCACATGCATTTCCCTTGACATTTTCAGCCATCACACTTCATCATTACACCACCATTCACTCTTTAACCCACACACACTTCACACAAACAACATTCACATGCATTCACATGCATTTCCAACACAAAACACACTCAAAACCGTGGCCACCTTTGCATTTCAGGATTCCCATTTGCATTTTCAGATTTCCAGCTTTCCCTTTTATTTTCCAGCTTTCATTCTTCATCATTGCAGCCATTCCACATGCAATTCTCCATCATTCCTCCACACAAACACCTTAAACAAATAGCCATATACATCTCCACTCCTCCTATAAATACCCTTGCATTCCCATCATTCAAAACATCTCATTCACAACACAACACACCACAAACACTTCCATTCCTTCTCTTTGCCGTGAGTCCCCTTAGAATCCAAAACCATCTTTCCATTTCCACCACTTCCCAACCCTCCAAACCACTCCTCTACCATTTCCATAATCCCCCAAACCTCATCTTAGACCTTGTGCTACAACAACGAGGAAGATAAGAGGGCCTAAACGTTCATACAATTCAAGTTTGAGTTGTTGGAATGTTTAGGTGTTTCTTTGATTTCAAAGTTTAAATTCAATTCTCTTTGTTTTGTACGTATGAGGAATGGAAGAGAAGAGTGCCTAAACGTTCATACAATTCAAGTTTGAGTTGTTGGAATGTTTAGGTGTTTCTTTAATTTCAAAGTTATGAAGAAATAAACCCCCCCTTTAGCTAGGGGGTGATTCGAAATAAATGTTTATACTTGCATTTTGATTTGATTACCTTTCGTTGGAATTTCATAAGTTTTGAATTCAATTTGTTTAACCGTTTGATTGATAACTTATTTATGAATGTTTATTAAGAATGCGCGCTTAATTTTCATGCATAAATATGACGCTAGAATATAAGTGAATTTCACCTAATCGTTATGAACTTATATTCACAAGTAGTGGAGGTTGCTTATAAACAATCGCGTTAAACGAATTCTTGGCATAAGTTTCATGCGTATTCCATAGTAACGAATGCCTCGTCAACACTTATAGTTTTCATAATGCTTAATGATCTTTGATTGTATCTTTATTGTGCTTTTCACGTAAAGGACTTTTGGAGAATGTGGTGAATTGCGTTGCGCTAACCCATCCAATTCATTAACTTAAGGAGAACTTGACGGTTAATTTAAGCGGACCTAATTAACCCGGGGCGTTGAGTTTCATAATTTATCGAAAGACCAACTGAGAATCAATCTTGTATGCAAGTGTAACATGTATGGAGATGAACCCCTTAGCTAGCATTCATCCATAAATTTCATATTTACATTCTGTCTAGTTTATTAACTTGTTTCGTTATTTCAATTTTCGTAAAAACCTCAATCCCCCTTTTGCTTTAATGTTCATTTTAGTTAGAATTCAATTTAGTTTGTGTTTTTAAAGCATTTTGAGTTTTTGGTTTGTCTTAGTGTTTTAAACTTTAATTTTGCATTCTTTGAGTCTAGTTTAGTGTTTTAAACTTTATTTTACGTTTTTGAGTCAGTTTCTAAGAGATTTGCAAGCCCTCCTAATCCCCGGTCTAGAACGATCCCTCACTTATCCATTCTACTACAATTGTCAAACGAGGGTTTAATTTGAGTGTCAAGTAAATCACGCATCATGTGTTTTTAGGTTCATGTGGCTAAGGAAGCAAAAAGATGCATTTTGGAGCAAAATTGGACTTGGAAGGGATAACTTATACTTGGAGCAAAAGGAATGGACGAAATTGAAGAGTTGATGTCACAAGGATTCCTACTTGAAGTAGCCACACACCTTCCACATTTCAGCCACATGCACTTGTTCCTCCATCATTGCACCAACAACAACATTGCACATACACTCCCTTTAGTTAATTAACCCACATGCACCCTTTATTCTTTCATCATTCCAGCCACTCCACATCCCTCACCAAGAAATCATTCAACACATGCATCCATAATCATTTCTCCACACCAAAACCGTGCACATGCATTCCCCTTGTGCAATTCCATCATTCCACACCTCCATGGCAGCCACCAACCAACCTAGCTGTCATGTTTCCCCTTTAATCATTCAAACATTCACCCACATGCATTTCTAACCCACATGCACCCTAGATTCTAATCAGCCATTCACATTTAATCATTCATTCCCATCAGATTTCTAGCATATTCACATGCATTCCATCCTTTAAAACATTGCACATGCACTCCACATGCATTCATCCTAGCTGTCATGTTTCCCCTTTCATCATTCCCTCACATTCTTTAAATCAGCCAACACATGCATCCACCTTTCTCCCATCGGATTTCCAACATTGCACATGCATTCCCCTTACAATTTCAGCCATCCTAGCTGTTTTGCACATGCATTCACTTAACCTAGCTGTCATGTTCCCTCTCCCATCCATTCATCTCCATATAAAAACCATACACACTTCACACAACATTCATTCACAGTCATTCACACCTCATTCACTCTTCCATATTCCAGAAATTCGTCAAAACCTCTCCACACCCTTGCAGCAGCCACCAAAACACTTTTCTCCTCCATTGCAGCCACTCCAACCACTCCCCAAACCATTCACACCATCAAACTATTGATAGGAGCATATTTATGCTACTTAGTTGTGTTGTTTCCTTACACTTAGTGAGTTAATTACTATGTATTTCAGTCTTTTAAAGTATTTTCGTGTGTTTTTAGGTCCTAATGGCAAAAGGAGCAAGAAAGTGCATTTTGAGGTTATTTGGAGCATTTTTGGTCATGGATTGGATAGCTTAATCATGTAGCAATGAGGATGGACGAAATTGAAGACTAGAAGAGCTAGGAAAGGCTACAAATCTGGTGGAAGAAGTTCTACTCCAATGAAGATAAGGAAGAAGCAAGAAACAAGGAACCTTATCCAACCTTATCCAACCTTATCTTATCCTATCCTAGAAACCCTATCCTATCCTATCTCTAACATTATCCTATTCTATCCTATCCAAATCAGATTGGGACCTAAACCTAGCTACTTAGGGAGAATCAATTACACATTTAAACACCTATTTCAGTTTCTAGAAGACTCATCCATACCATTGCCGCAAATCACCATTCCTTGTAGGTTTAGGAATCACAATCCTTTTCCTACTCCTATATCACATGTCCTAGGCCCTTTAGGATTAGGAAATCTGCCTTAAACACAGTTTCTAGAACACCTAATCCTATCCCTACATGTGTGCCGCACCTAGCCTTCTAGAACTCCCTAATTCCTAGCCGAAATTCCTATTCCCATTCCCATTTAATTTCTGCCTTGAGTTAACCTTTTTACAATGGGATTAGGCAATCCTTTTCCTTCACTAAGTGTGCCAAAATAGCCTATATAAACAGCCTTGCCGTGCCATTTAATCACCACCATCCCTTCATACAACATTCATACATCCCTTCAGAAATCAACCCTTACCGTGACCTTGCAACCACCCATCCATCATTCCCCTACTTCCATACATCCATCCCAACCTCCATATATACCTAAAACCATCCAAAATCCAGAAAGTCGTCCACAAACTCACCATAGACCTTTGTGCCGTGACCTAGCAAGGAGAAGGAGAAGGAAGACCAAGCCTTGGGCGTTTGTACATTCAAGTTGGAGTGTTGGACGTGTCTAGGTGTAATCTATCTTTTATTTTCAATGTTTAAATCTATATTGCTTTGTTTTGTCATGAACATGAGAGGCTAAACTCGTTTTAGCCTAGGGATGCTTTGAAACCATGATTACAATTATAATATGATTTGATTAATTCCAGTTGTGATTTCATAAATTGCGAATGCAATTTACTTAACCGTTTGATGGATAACTTATTCTTGTATGTTTATTAGGGAGGCCTACTTAATTTGCATGCTTGAATTTGGGGCTAGAATATAAGGGTGTTTCACATAATCGTCACAAACTTATATTCACAAGTAGTTAAGGTTGTTTTCACAATCATGTTAAGTAAATTCCTAGCATGCGTATCATGATGTCATAGTTACAAGTGCTTTGTCAATACTTAAGGTTTCCATTGAACGTAATGATCTTTAACCGTATCTCTATTATGATGTCATGTAGGGGACTTTTTGAAGAATGCTTTGAGTTGTCGTATGATGTCATCCAATCCACTAACTTAAGGGAAATCTGAGGGTTAATTAGTGATGTCACGGTTAATCTGGGGTGTTGAGGTTCATGGTTTATCGGAAAAGCAACTGGAAATCAATTTATGTTAGAAAGTATCATGTGTGGAGAAGTATCCCTTGGCTATCCCATCATCCATTAGTTTTTCTTATTTTCGTCCAAAATTTGTTTTAAAGTTTTAAGTCACTTGTTTTCTTTTAAATTCGTCCAAAATCAAAACCCCCTTTCTTATTTGTTCCAAATCTGTCCAAAAGAGTCTTTTTGAGTCTTTAGAGTCAAAACCAAGTGTATTTTCGTCCAAATTAAGTCATAGAGTCTAAATTGAGTCTTTTTGGTTGTTTTTGGTTGTTTTGAGTCTTTAAAGTTTGTTTTGAGTCATATAAGTTAGTAAGAGTCTTGTGAGTCTATTTAAAGAGTTTTAAAACATATTTTCACATCTTTGAGTCAATTTTCATTAGATTAGCAATCCCTCCTAATCCCCGGCCTAGAACGATCCCTACTTATATCTATACTACAATTGTCGAAAAGAGGGTTTAATTTGTGTGCTTATATATTTCGCATCAAATTTTTGGCGCCGTTGCCGGGGATTAGCAATTTTGCTAATCCCCCGTTGTTTCTTTTTGTTTCTTTGTATTTTCTTTTTGTTTTAGCTACTGACCTAATTTCTTTTCTTGTTTATAGGTACTAGTTTATGACTCGTAGTTCTCAACCCCTTAGTGCGAACATCTTGGATTTCGACGACGATTTTGAGCGCACTTTGAGGAAGAAGAAGAAGAACCCAGAATCTAGTACGGCTCCCAACCTTGAGGAGGAGGAAGAGCCAACATCAAGGGAGGAAGAAGAACCCACGGCACAAGAGGAAGAAACCATGGCAGTGGACAACCGTACAATCAAGGAGCTTTCGGCTTCGGGAATGGCCAATGCTGCACCCTTGTGCATCCAATACCCAAGGGTGGCTCAAGACAAGACCGACGAATTTGAATTGAAGTCAAGCTTGTTGCACCACATTCCAAAATTCCATGGATTATCCATGGAAGATCCCAACAAGCATTTGAAGGAGTTCGAGGTAGTGTGTTCAAGCATGACTCCAGTTAACGTTGATGGTAGCATTTTGAAGATGAAGGCTTTCCCGTTCTCACTTTTGGAGAAGGCCAAAGATTGGTTATACGAGCTAGCACCCGGAACGGTCACCTCTTGGGAGAGCATGAAGAGGGCGTTTCTTGAAAAGTTCTTTCCTACTTCAAGAGTCATTCTCTTGAGAAAGAAGATTAGTGGAATTCAACAAAGTCAAGGGGAGTCTTTTCCAACATACTATGAGCGTTTTAAAACCCTTGTTGCATCATGTCCTCAACATCAAATGAAAGAGGAGCTTCTACTTCAATACTTCTATGAAGGTCTTCTTCCCATTGAAAGACAAATGCTTGATGCTTCGGCGGGAGGAGCGTTGGTGGATAAAACCCCTATGGCAGCCAAGAACCTTATTGCAAACCGGGCTCTCAATGCACAACAATACGAAGGAATTGGGCAAAGGGACCCCCCACGGCAACAAGTGAATGAGGTAAGTTCTCAATCCGACATTCAAACTCAATTAGCTAATTGATGCGAGAATTACTTGACACTCAAATTAAACCCTCGTTTGACAATTGTAGTAGAATGGATAAGTGAGGGATCGTTCTAGACCGGGGATTAGGAGGGCTTGCTAAAACCTTCTAAATTGACTTAAAAACATAAAAACTAAATTAAAATACTCTTAACAAGACTACTATGACTCAGAATGACTTTGAAAAACTCAAATTGTCTAAAACAATCAAATTGACTCGAATAGAAGCTAGAACTTGATTTAGACGAATTTGCAATTGTTTATGACTCCAAAAGCTTAAAGATACAAAAATAAAACAAATACGAATGATTAAGACTTAACAAAATAGGGGGGGAATTGTGGTTGGACGATATTAAATTAAAAAGACAGAATATAATTAAAGGCAAAATGTAAATATGAATGTGATAAAAATATGGATGATGGAATAGCCAAGGGGTTCTTCTCCACACATGTTACACTTGCAAACAAAATTGATTCTCAGTTGGTCTTTCGATAAGTTGTGAAACTCAATGCTCCAAGTTAATTAGATCCGCTTAGATTAACTTTCAGATTTCCCTAAATTCGTTGGATTGAATGGAATACGCATTACAACCAAATTATTCTTAATCAAAGTCCCTAACTATGGAATACGCATGATAGAGACATTTAACCAAGATCATTAAGTTCAACGGAAATCATAAACATCGACGAGGCATTCGTTACTATGGAATACGCATGAAACTTATGCCAAGAATTCGTTTAACGCGATTGTTTATAAGCAACCTCTACTACTTGTGAATATAAGTTCATAACGATTAGGTGAAATTCACTTATATTCTAGCGTCATATTTATGCATGAAAATTAAGCTTGCAATCTCAATGAACATACATAAATAAGTTATCAATCAAACAGTTAAACGAATTGAATCCACAACTTATGAAATTCCAACCAAACGTAATCAATTCAAAATGCAAATATAAACATAGTTTCGAATCACCCCCTAGCTAAAGGGGGTTTAGTTCCTCATAACTTTGAAATCAAAGAAACACCTAAACATTCCAACAACTCAAACGTGAATTGTATGAACGTTTAGGCACTCTTCTCTTCCCTTCTCATACGTACAAAACAAAGAGAATTAAATTTAAACTTTGAAATCAAAGAAACACCTAAACATTCCAACAACTCAAACTTGAATTGTATGAACGTTTAAGCACTCTTTTCTTCCTCGTTGTTGTAGCACAAGGTCTAAGGTGAGCTTTGGGGATTATGTGAAGTGTTTTGGAGGGATGGGAAGTGGTTGGATAGTGGCTGCAATGAAGGAGAAAAACTGCACAGAAAATGGAAGTGTTTGTAACTGAAAATGTGTATGGAAGAGTGAATGAATTTTGAGGAGTGTTGGATGCTTATTTATAGGTGAAATGGGGGAACAAAAGAGGGAATATTGCAGCTAGGAGGGAATGAATGATTATGGGTGCATGTGTTTGGAATAATGAAGGGGGAATGTATGTAATAAAACAACTAGGAAAAGTTATGGAAAGTTGGAAATGGGAGTGGGAACTCACGGCATTGTTGGGTTGTTTATGGGAGAATAAATGTATGATAATGGCTAAATAATTAAAGGGAATGAATGGGAGTGACACTAGGTTGGTTATGCATGTGAATGCAAGGAGGAAAGCTGAAAATGCAAGGGAAGCTCACGGCACAATGTTGTTTTGCTTCTTGAAATGCATGTGAATGCATTTGAGTGTAATATGAAAAGAATGACTAATTAATGTATGTAGGGTTGATATGCATGTGAATTAGGTTGGAAAGAGGTGGAAGTGGAATGTTATGCAATGATAATGTCTTGTAAAGATGCTAATAAATAATGCATGTAGGGTTAGCTAGGTTGGCTTTGTTTGGGTGCATGTATGTTAATGGTGGTTTTGCATGTGAATTGATGGATTGTTTTTGATGGAATGGATGGTTCTTTGCATGGCTATAAGGGATAGAATAAGAGAGAATGGGCTAGGCCCTTTGTTTTATGTCCAAAGTGAAAATAAGGCCTTCAAATTCGTCCAAACTTTGGCTCCATGGATAAGCTATCCAATCCATGCCCAAAAATGCTCCAAATGGCCTCAAAATGCACTTTCTTGCTCCCTAAGCCCTTAGAACCTGAAAACACACAAAAGAAGCATAAAGAACTAAAATAACTAAAGAAACATAACGTAAATGTACGAGAACAAGCCATTTAAGTCGCATGAATATGCTCCTATCAAATACCCCCACACTTAGCTTTTGCTAGTCCTCGAGCAAAACAGAATAAAAACAAATAAACAAAACGACACTAAACACGTAAAACACAACCTAAACCTTCCAACAACCGTCTTAGGGATTTCCAATGCACATGACATGTTAAAAATCATCATTCTCACAGATTTTTAGTCATCTTCACACTTAAGTACATTCTTAATCATAGTCACCATATACTAGTTCACAATTAAGCATTTAAAACCATGTTTTGAATGTAGTAACATGCCTTAGAGAATTTGCTCAATTCCTTACAAGATATGCACTCGATTTTCACTCAGAATTTCTAACTACACACCCTAATCTAGTCATATGTGAGAAGATTGATGTAAACATGAAAACGAACACTCACATATATGTATCATAAAGAGAGCAATTTCTGGAGTTAATAAGCATGTTTAGGTATGATCTCATGAATGGAATGCTACTACTTAGAATGAGAACCAGTGATTCCATAAGCTCATATCAATTTCAAACTCCGCAAATTGAAACACATAACACTCAAGATAGAAGTTGAGGGAGGTAACGGGGCTAAGGGTAATGGTTTAACAAAGAAAGGTAGAGTACACAAACGTTCTTAAAGCAATAGTGAGCAAAGTATTGAATTAGGCACTTAGAATTCCCTTTAGAACGCAGAAGTTAACTTTGAACACCCAAGGGGAAGTCACAACACTTAGGGCCATATTCAAACTTTTTGGGCCCTTTCATCAACAATCACACTTGTGAGTCCATTCTCACTTATTTTCACTCTTTTTCTTTTCTTTTCTTTTCTTTTTTTTTTTTTTTTTTTTTTTTTTTTTTTTTTTTTTTCTTTTTCCCGTGCCTCCTTTAAGACTTAGGCACATACATACACACAAAAATCCCTTCCCCCACACTTATTTTCTGCAACATATTAATAAAAAGGAATTCAATTAAGTCATGCTCACTATCCTTTAAGAACAAGGGTATAGGAAAGTCCTAGTCTAGGCTAGGTAAGGGGTGATGTGGGTTAACAAAGAATAAAGGCTAAACGAGGCTCAACGGGGTTAAAACTTACAATAAATACGAAATATGGGAAGTAAGGCTATTTGGTTATGGTGGCAACTACACAACTTCATCTTGATATATGTTATGCAATTCAATGTCATGCTTTGAATGAAACGGATATAAGTTCTAGCATTTAGTTCTATCATGATACAATTGCATTCTAAGTAGTAACCAAGCAAGGAATAATGAGATCATGCAACAACTTTAGAAAACAAAGAATCACAGAAAATAACTCTCCAAAGAAGGTAATGGCTCGAGTCTCACAGGGTTGTAGCGTTTGTTTGAGTTCCTTCCTTCAAGCATGTTACAAAAACGAATTTTTCTTTTATGATTGCATGTGAAGTCATATATTATAACCATAACTAAGCATAAACCAAGAGTAAATCAAACTTTTCTCTATGTTTATAACTCTTTCTAACCGTCATGCAATTATAAACCAAATCCTTAACATTGTGTTGGAAGGTATCCTAAGACACAAACTCACAAAAACGACTCAAAACACTCTTTTTAGGCTTTTCAAAACAATTTTTCAAATTTTTATGTGCTTTTCGGAGTTATAAAACAACACACACTAAAATAGTTTTAAAACAGTGAGAAACAACATGTGAAGTGATAGGTGATAAAATCCAACGAATTTGCATCAAATATACTTAGTTACCCCCCCCACACTTAAATCAAACATTGTCCTCAATGTTTTAAGCATAGATTCACACAAAGCATAAGTAAATACACAAAAAGCACTTAAACATACTAAACATGGCAAAATGTAATTAACAAAGAGAAGAGTTTAGGGACGCAAATCTGGTTATGGAGTGTAAATTCCATCTTCTCTTTGTTGATTGCAATGAGGCTTGATCTTGATGATCCACAGGCTTACTCTCGAACTGGTTTCCGCCCATCATTGATTTTCCTTTGTGCTACTGGGCTGGAGGATTCTTTTGGTCTTCCCCGAAGGTCTGAGCTTATCCCTTTTGTCTGTTTCTTTGTTCAATCTGTGCAGGAGTGGTCCCTTCTCTGGAAGTGTATCAACCGTTGAAGATGACTACTCGAGAGCAACGCTAGGTAAGCAATCAGGAATAGGTTCCAGGCAGTTGGCTCCAGATCGGAAGACTGACTCCAAGTGCCGGCTGATTGCTTCTTTCACTTTGCCATGCGAGTAAGAACAAGGACAAAGAAAAAGACAGGGAGAGAGCATGATATGAGATACTTTTGCTTTTGACCTTGATGATATGAGATACCTTTGCTTTTGAAGAAGCGGTGAAGGAATCAGCGCATGTATTTCCTCCTGGGTCATATGTACTCCAGGTATCTGGTATCATCTTTGGGGAAGAAGAAAATTTTGAGTAATTCAAAAGGCTTTGCTGGGAGTGCGCCCTCAGAGGTGAGAGAGAGTTGGGCATTTTTCTTCAGGTTTACCCTGCCATAAAAGACGAAGGTCGACATATATAGAGATAATATCAAGTGGTGGTACTTTTTACCTTCGTCGACAAACGTTTTGATCCCGCAAATCCGGCTTTTTGAAATAATGGCGCCTCTTCGATCTCTGAACACGCCTCTTCGATTTCTGAGCAGGCGCCCCTTCGAGTGCTGAACGACACGTGGTAGTGCAGATGCGGCTCCTTTTGACAAAGCTGCACGCGTCTTCTGAAAAGCTGAGAAAGTGTCGCCGAACTTTGCGCTTGTCGGCTAAAGACGTGTAATTGAGATGATGGCCTCCACGTGTTATCAGCTTTGTCAGATATCTTTTGACAAAGCTGAACGCGTTTTCTGAAAAACCGCGAAAGCGTCGTCGAAATTTGCGGAGGAAAATCCGGATCTCTGAATCGGTGGACGCGTCGCCATGGCTTTTTATGGAGCTATCGATCACCCCAACAAATACACTCTGAAGAAATCCCATTCTTGAAAAATCGACTCCGGCCCTTTGAGAATTAACTCCAACCACCCCTTCTTTCTGAACACTTTTGAAAAATGGCAAACTCATCGAACCTTAGCTTGGAATTGAGCCTTAGCAGTGATACGGGCGCGCCGCGTCAAGGTAACGTATGGCGCCCTTCTTTCTTTTCTTCTAACGGTCCTCTCACAGGTGAAGACTCCGTGATGCAGGACGCCACAACAGCTACAATAGTAGCTAGGAACCTCCTCACTCCGAAAGATAGTAGGCTGCTGTCAGGACGGTCCGATGAGCTGGCCGTTCAAGAGTCCCTCGCACTTAGTGTTCAGTGTGCGAGTTCTGTGTCCAACATGGGCCAACGCCTGCTTGCCCGCTCCCGTCAGGTGGAATCATTGATGGCAGAAGTGGAAAGTCTCAAGCAGGAGATCCAGCAGCTGAAGTATGAGAATAGAAGTTTGCACATGCTTGCAAACAACTATTCGACGGGCATGAAGAGGAAGCTTGATGAGCTGCAAGAGTCTGAAGGTCGGATTCACAGTGACCGTCAAAGGTTCTCGTCTTTCCTCCAGAGGCAACTTTTTCCTGGCTCATCCAGCGCTTGGCCAAGTATTGAGGCCTGGAATGCTTTATCTTCGATGCCTTCTGCTCCTATGCCTTCTGTTCCTACGCCTTCCGCTCCGATGCCTTCTGCTCCTACGCCTTCCGCTTCAAGAGTAAAGCCACGTAGTGGGGCCTCAAGCAAACACCCTTTGTGAAGCACCATCTTTCTTTGTTTAGCAGTGCCTATCAATAAATCAAACATTTTCTCAATGTTACAATCATAGACTCACATAATTAATAAACAAACAAACAATAACAACTAAACAACCTAAGTAGCGCTAAGACACAAACAAACACCAAAATGACTCAAATGACTCTAAAAACACATATTTTTGGGTTTTTCAAAAGATCTTTTTTTTTATTTTTTTTTTTTTTTATCAAATTTTCGAAGTTTTATACCAAGACACTATAAAACACTCTAAAAACGCTTAAAACAGCAAGAAACAACATTCTAAGTGATAGGTGAATAAATCCCACGAAATTCATGCAAATACAAATTGTTTACCCCCCCACACTTAAATCAAACCTTGTCCTCAATGTTTTAAGCAGAAAGTCACAACAGAGCAAGCAAATAAACAAATACGAGAAAGAAAGCAAAGTAAGGCAGTAAAGAAAAAGAAAGGAATAAAAATAAGTCTCTTAAAGGGGTTTTCCAAGTTCTTCTCTATTCGGATGCATGGGTTGCCTCCCAAGTAGCGCTTTCTTTTACGTCTTGCAGCCGGACGGTACCTCCGTTTAAGCTTGACTAGGTTCCACGGCATGGAGGGGTACCTCCTCCACGACATGCTCCTCAAACATCTCGTAATAGGGCTTCAATCGATGCCCATTCACTTTGAATTCTTGCTGCGTCCTTGAACTTTTGATTTGCACTGCACCATGAGGGAAAACATTAGTAACAACAAACGGGCCAATCCATTTAGAACGCAACTTACCAGGAAACAACCGTAGGCGAGAGTTGAAAAGTAACACTTTCTGCCCAACTGTGAAGGTCTTGGTTCGAATCATTTTATCATGGAATGCTTTGGTCTTGGTTTTGTACATCCGGGCATTCTCATAGGCTTCATTCCGAATCTCCTCAAGTTCATTCAATTGGAGCTTCCTATGAACTCCCGCTGCATCTATGTCCATGTTGAAAATCTTCACGGCCCAATGTGCCTTGTGCTCTAACTCTACGGGCAAATGACATGGCTTACCATAGACGAGCCGAAAAGGTGACATCCCAATGGGTGTTTTGTATGCCGTACGATATGCCCACAGTGCATCATCTAAACGTAAGCTCCAATCCCTCCTTGTTGGTCCAACGGTCTTCTCCAAAATTTGTTTGATTTCTCGGTTAGACACCTCGGCTTGGCCATTTGTTTGAGGATGGTAAGGTGTGGAGACCTTATGGTTGACATGGTACTTTCTTAGCAACGCCTCAATGGTCCGATTGCAAAAGTGAGACCCTCCATCACTTATGATTACTCTCGGCATTCCAAACCTAGCAAAAATGTTAGTTTTCACGAAATCTGCAACCACCTTAGAATCGTTAGTACGGGTGGCTTTTGCTTCCACCCATTTAGAAACATAATCAACGGCTAGCAAGATATAAGTGAAACCATAAGATGGAGGGAAAGGGCCCATGAAATCAATGCCCCAAACATCAAAAATTTCAACATTAAAGACAGGGGTTTGCGGCATTTGGTCCTTGGTACCTATGTTACCCATTCGTTGGCAACGATCACAAGACATACAAAAGGTTCTAGCATCCCTAAATATAGTCGGCCAATAAAAACCACACTCTAAAACCTTGAGGGCAGTGCGTTGTGTGCCAAAATGACCACCACATGCATATGTGTGACAAAAGCTTAGAATTGAGTGAAATTCAGAATCATGCACACATCTACGTACAATTTGATCTGAGCAATACTTCCACAAATAAGGGTCATCCCAAACATAGAAACGTGCATCATTTTTAAGCTTATCACGTTGGTGCTTGTTTAGTTCATTTGGAATTTGTTTAGCCACCAAGTAATTCACTAAATCTGCATACCATGGTTCACTTACCTCAATGGAAAGCAGCTGCTCATCGGGAAAAGTTTCAGGGATAGGTACGGCATGTTCATGCTCCTCGTGGATCATTCGGCTTAAATGGTCAGCCACTACATTCTCGCTTCCTTTCTTATCCCGGATTTCAATATCAAATTCTTGAAGAAGAAGAATCCAACGGATAAGCCTCGGCTTTGCTTCCTTTTTCGTGAGCAAGTACCTCAAAGCTGCATGATCAGAATAAACGATTACTTTAGTACCAATTAAATATGAACGGAATTTATCTAAAGCAAAAACCACAGCTAGAAGTTCTTTTTCCGTCGTGGAGTAGTTCAATTGGGCATCATTGAGAGTCCGAGAGGCATAGTATATGACATGCGGCCGCTTGTCTCTTCTTTGTCCTAGAACAGCTCCTAATGCATAGTCGGATGCATCGCACATGAGCTCGAACGGAAGGCTCCAATCTGGAGGTACAATAATGGGGGCCGAGACTAGCTTCTCCTTGAGTTGGTTAAATGCCGAATTACACTCTCCATCAAACTTGAATGGCACATCTTTTTGAAGCAATCGGCAAAGAGGGTTGGACATCTTGGAGAAGTCCTTGATAAAACGCCTATAGAACCCTGCATGGCCAAGAAACGAACGTACCTCTCTAACCGAAGTAGGAGAGGGTAAGTGACGTACAAGGTCTATTTTTGATTTATCTACTTCAATTCCTTTTTCTGAAACAATATGTCCTAAAACTATACCTTGTTTCACCATAAAGTGACATTTCTCCCAATTCAAGACAAGGTTAGTTTCAACACATCGTTTCAAAATTAAGGTCAGATTATCCAAGCAATTATCAAATGAACTCCCAAATACACTGAAATCATCCATGAAAACCTCAATGATCTTTTCAACAAAATCGGAAAATATACTTACCATACACCTTTGGAAAGTGGCCGGTGCGTTGCATAAGCCAAATGGCATGCGACGATAAGCAAATGTTCCAAAGGGACATGTGAATGTGGTCTTCTCTTGATCATCCGGGGCTATCACAATTTGGTTATATCCAGAGTATCCATCAAGAAAACAGGAAAAGGCATGACCGGCTAACCTTTCGAGCATCTGGTCGATGAATGGCAAAGGAAAGTGATCTTTCCTAGTCATGGCATTTAGCTTCCGGTAATCGATACATACTCGCCATCCAGTCTGAATGCGTGTAGGCACGAGCTCATTCTCATCATTCTTGATAACAGTTACTCCGGACTTCTTGGGAACGACTTGAACTGGAGAGACCCAACGGCTATCGGAGATAGGGTAGATCACTCCGCAATCCAAAAGCTTGATTATTTCCTTCTTCACCACTTCCATCATCGGAGGGTTGAGACGGCGTTGAGCCTCTCGGGATGGCTTAGTCCCCTCCTCAAGAAGTATACGGTGCATGCATGTGGTAGGGCTTATTCCTTTAATGTCGGCCAAAGTCCACCCTATGGCCGTTTTGTGCTCTCGCAGCACCCTCTCAAGCTTCTCCTCCTCCATTGCCGTGAGACTTGATGAAATGATGACGGGCAATGTTTCGCCTTTTCCCAAAAACACATACTTCAAATGGTCCGGCAACGGCTTAAGTTCAAGCGATGGTGCCTGAACAACAGAAGGTAGCATCTTAGTGGAAACTGAATTTGAAAGTGAGAGTGGAACCTTACCATATTGTTGTGGTAATGACTCAAGGGCTGCCACAACCTCAATTATTTCTTCACTAGAACCCATTGCAAAGAATTCCTCCTCCTTGCCGTGGCCTTGCATTGGCCCAAATCCTTCATTTTTGCGCTCTATGGCCTTAGTGATGGTTGTTTCCAGGGCGTCCTCATTCAATTCTTCAAGGTATACCTGCGCCAAAGAATCGATAACATCAATGGAAAAACAAGAATGGTCATCAACGGGATATCTCATAGTTTCAGAAATATTAAAATCAATCACTTCCCCATCGAATTCCATTGTCAAGGTGCCTTTGTATACATCAATCTTCGTTCGGGCCGTCTTCATGAATGGCCTACCAAGGAGAATCGGCAAAGATGTAGAATGGGCTGAATCCTCCATGTCTAGGACGTAGAAATCAGCCGGAAAAATTAAATGGTTCACCTGCACAAGCACATCTTCCAAAACTCCTTTTGGATACGCGTTAGAACGATCGGCCAATTGTATAATTACACCATCTTGTTTTAATTCACCCAAATTCATAGATGCATAAATCGAATAAGGCATGACATTTATGGATGCACCTAAATCAAGCATGGCATGTTCAAAACGATTATGTCCAATCACACAAGGAATCGTGAAACTACCGGGGTCTTTGCACTTGGTAGGCAGTTTACGTTGCAAAACAGCGGACACATTCTCGCTTACCTTCACTACCTCTTTGTTTGCCCTTCTTCTCTTTGTATTGCATAGGTCCTTGAGGAATTTAGCATACTTTGGAACCTGTTTGATTGCATCGAGAAGTGGTATGTTCACTTGCACCTTCCGGAACGTTTCAAGAATGTCCTTCTCGCTTTCTTCCTTTTTTTCTTGCATGAACCTACGAGGAAAAGGTACATTGGGCAGATTAGGACGTGAAGTACATGAATTTGAACTTAAATTACCTGATTTGGCCGAGTTAGGGTGATCTGCCTCAGGTTGTGTCTTCTCTTCATCTACTTTCTGGGCAGATGTGGGATTGTTTGGCTCGGTCCCAACTTCTTTTCCACCCCTTAGGGTGATGGCCTTGGCGGATTCGAATCCTCCCTTTGGATTGACTGTGGTTGAGCTAGGAAGCTTTCCTTGCTCTCTAATCTGTCCAAGGAACTCAGAAATCTGCCCTATTTGTTTCTTCATATCCATCATCTCCTTCTCGTTATTTTCTATCCGGTTGTTTTGATTTTGCAACCCCTGCGAAATAGAGGTTAGTAATTGCATAGCTTGATTACTTTCCAAAGACGTACCTGAATGAGATGATGCCGAAGGTTGTTGGGATTGTTGGGGTGCATACGGCTTGGAATAAAAACCAGGGGGGTTTGGCCTAAATCCTCCTTGTTGGGCAGCTTGTTGTGGCTCCCTCCATTTGAAGTTTGGATGGTCCCTCCATCCGGCATTGTAAGTGTTCGAGTATGGGTTGTTTTGATTTTGTCCTTGGAAACCAATTGCATTGGCAGATTCCCACCCACCATTCTCGATTAGTTGAGGGCACTTGTCGGATGGATGCCCTTGAATTGAGCACACGCCACAGACTTGGTGTTCTTGTGCTTTTGGACCAATCACAACCTGAGAAACAAGAGAAGTAAGATTAGCAAGTTGTGATTGAATTTCAGAAATAGCACTCACCTCATTTACACTTTGTTGCCGTGGGGCTTCCCTTTGGCCCACTCCTTCATATTGTTGAGCGTTGAGCGCTCGGTTGGCTATGAGAACCTTGGCATCCCTTGGTGTTTTGTCCACCAATGCTCCTCCCGCTGATGCATCAAGCATTTGACGTTCGATAGGAAGGAGGCCCTCATAGAAATATTGAAGGAGTAGTTCCTCCTTCATTTGATGTTGAGGACATGAAGCTACAAGGCCCTTGAAGCGCTCATAATAAGCCGGGAATGTCTCACCATGATTCTGTTGAATACCACTAATTTTCTTCCGTAGGAGAATCACTCTCGAAGTAGGGAAGAATTTCTCCAAGAAAGCACGCTTCATACTCTCCCACGAAGTCACAGTTCCCGGGGCTAGTTCGTAGAGCCAATCTTTGGCCTTGTCCATAAGTGAAAATGGAAAGGCCTTCATCTTCAATATACTCCCATCCACATTGACGGGGGTCATGCTCGAACAAACCACCTCGAACTCCTTCAAGTGTTTGTTGGGGTCTTCCATAGACAAGCCATGGAACTTCGGAATATGGTGTAACAAACTGGATTTGAGTTCAAATTCATCGGTCTTGCCTTGGGCAGCCGTGGGGTATTGGATACAAAGAGGCAATGCATTATCCAGACCCGAGGCCGAAAGCTCCTTGATGGTTCTATTATCTGCTGCCATGGCTTGTTCTTCTTCAAAAATCTGATCCGTGGGCTTTTCTTCTACACCTACTTCGTCTTCTTCAAGCCCAGGTTGTGGTGGAGGTTGTGGTGGCTCTTGTTGACTCCTCGTTCTCCTCAAAGTGCGTTCAAAATCACCGTCAAAGTCGGAGATGTTCTCTATAATAGGCCGAGAGCTACGAGTCATACACAGTACCTAAAAAAAAACAAGGAAACAAACAAACTAAGAATTTGAAATAAGAATGCACGAAAAACAAAATATAAAAATAAAGACAAAGGATTAGCAAAGTTGCTAATCCCCGGCAACGGCGCCAAAATTTGATGCGAGAATTACTTGACACTCAAATTAAACCCTCGTTTGACAATTGTAGTAGAATGGATAAGTGAGGGATCGTTCTAGACCGGGGATTAGGAGGGCTTGCTAAAACCTTCTAAATTGACTTAAAAACATAAAAACTAAATTAAAATACTCTTAACAAGACTACTATGACTCAGAATGACTTTGAAAAACTCAAATTGTCTAAAACAATCAAATTGACTCAAATAGAAGCTAGAACTTGATTTAGACGAATTTGCAATTGTTTATGACTCCAAAAGCTTAAAGATACAAAAATAAAACAAATACGAATGATTAAGACTTAACAAAATAGGGGGGGAATTGTGGTTGGACGATATTAAATTAAAAAGACAGAATATAATTAAAGGCAAAATGTAAATATGAATGTGATAAAAATATGGATGATGGAATAGCCAAGGGGTTCTTCTCCACACATGTTACACTTGCAAACAAAATTGATTCTCAGTTGGTCTTTCGATAAGTTGTGAAACTCAATGCTCCAAGTTAATTAGATCCGCTTAGATTAACTTTCAGATTTCCCTAAATTCGTTGGATTGAATGGAATACGCATTACAACCAAATTATTCTTAATCAAAGTCCCTAACTATGGAATACGCATGATAGAGACATTTAACCAAGATCATTAAGTTCAACGGAAATCATAAACATCGACGAGGCATTCGTTACTATGGAATACGCATGAAACTTATGCCAAGAATTCGTTTAACGCGATTGTTTATAAGCAACCTCTACTACTTGTGAATATAAGTTCATAACGATTAGGTGAAATTCACTTATATTCTAGCGTCATATTTATGCATGAAAATTAAGCTTGCAATCTCAATGAACATACATAAATAAGTTATCAATCAAACAGTTAAACGAATTGAATCCACAACTTATGAAATTCCAACCAAACGTAATCAATTCAAAATGCAAATATAAACATAGTTTCGAATCACCCCCTAGCTAAAGGGGGTTTAGTTCCTCATAACTTTGAAATCAAAGAAACACCTAAACATTCCAACAACTCAAACGTGAATTGTATGAACGTTTAGGCACTCTTCTCTTCCCTTCTCATACGTACAAAACAAAGAGAATTAAATTTAAACTTTGAAATCAAAGAAACACCTAAACATTCCAACAACTCAAACTTGAATTGTATGAACGTTTAAGCACTCTTTTCTTCCTCGTTGTTGTAGCACAAGGTCTAAGGTGAGCTTTGGGGATTATGTGAAGTGTTTTGGAGGGATGGGAAGTGGTTGGATAGTGGCTGCAATGAAGGAGAAAAACTGCACAGAAAATGGAAGTGTTTGTAACTGAAAATGTGTATGGAAGAGTGAATGAATTTTGAGGAGTGTTGGATGCTTATTTATAGGTGAAATGGGGGAACAAAAGAGGGAATATTGCAGCTAGGAGGGAATGAATGATTATGGGTGCATGTGTTTGGAATAATGAAGGGGGAATGTATGTAATAAAACAACTAGGAAAAGTTATGGAAAGTTGGAAATGGGAGTGGGAACTCACGGCATTGTTGGGTTGTTTATGGGAGAATAAATGTATGATAATGGCTAAATAATTAAAGGGAATGAATGGGAGTGACACTAGGTTGGTTATGCATGTGAATGCAAGGAGGAAAGCTGAAAATGCAAGGGAAGCTCACGGCACAATGTTGTTTTGCTTCTTGAAATGCATGTGAATGCATTTGAGTGTAATATGAAAAGAATGACTAATTAATGTATGTAGGGTTGATATGCATGTGAATTAGGTTGGAAAGAGGTGGAAGTGGAATGTTATGCAATGATAATGTCTTGTAAAGATGCTAATAAATAATGCATGTAGGGTTAGCTAGGTTGGCTTTGTTTGGGTGCATGTATGTTAATGGTGGTTTTGCATGTGAATTGATGGATTGTTTTTGATGGAATGGATGGTTCTTTGCATGGCTATAAGGGATAGAATAAGAGAGAATGGGCTAGGCCCTTTGTTTTATGTCCAAAGTGAAAATAAGGCCTTCAAATTCGTCCAAACTTTGGCTCCATGGATAAGCTATCCAATCCATGCCCAAAAATGCTCCAAATGGCCTCAAAATGCACTTTCTTGCTCCCTAAGCCCTTAGAACCTGAAAACACACAAAAGAAGCATAAAGAACTAAAATAACTAAAGAAACATAACGTAAATGTACGAGAACAAGCCATTTAAGTCGCATGAATATGCTCCTATCACTAATCTTACTTCTCTTGTGTCTCAGATGGCCGAAGGAATGAAGATCCAAAGTCCAATTGTATGTGGCGTATGTTCTATTCAAGGTCATCCTTCGGAAAAGTGCCCTCAATTGATTGAGAATGGGGGATGGGAGAGTGCAAACGCCATTGGATTTCCAAGCCAAAATCAGCCAAGGAATGATCCATATTCCAATACATACAATCCGGGTTGGAGAGACCATCCAAATTTCAAGTGGAGGGAGCCTCAACAACCTTACCAACAAGGAGGCTTTAGGCAGCAACCCCCAGGGTTTTACACCAAACCCCACGGCCAAGACCAAAACCAACCCCAATCCGCCCAAAACCATCAAGGTACATCTTTAGATAATGCTACAATTCTTAAGTTACTTACTAGTTTGTCTCAGGGGCAAGAAAATCAAAACAAGGCAATGCAAAACCAAGACAAAAGGGTGGACCACTTAGAAAAGCAAATAGGGCAGATTGCGGAGTTTGTGGGACAATTCCGAGACCAAGGCAAGCTTCCAAGTTCAACCATTGTCAATCCAAAGGGAGGGTTCGAATCTGCCAAAGCAATTACTTTGAGGAGTGGAAAAGAAGTTGGCACTACATCCACACCACCCAAAACAAGTCCTAATGAAGATGAGACGTTGCAACATGAAGAGAAGGCTCCAAACATGCCCACGGCAAGGACACAACATCTATTGCCGCAAGCATCTAAGGACACTACTTCATCCAATACATCCCATTCGGCCACCAAAGGTAAGATAGGTTCAAATTTGATTAATTCTAACCCCGTTCCACCCAATGTTCCTTTTCTTCACAGATTTTTGCAAACAAAGAAGGAGGAGCATGAGAAGGACATTCTTGAGACATTTAGGAAAGTTCAAGTCAATATCCCGCTCCTAGATGCCATAAAGCAAGTGCCCAAATACGCTAAGTTCTTGAAAGAATTGTGCACTACAAGGAAGAGGCCATCACATAAAGAGGTAGTAAGGGTAAGTGAGAATGTTTCCGCTGTTTTACAAAGAAAATTACCACCAAAGTGCAAAGATCCAGGTAGCTTTACAATCCCTTGTATTATTGGTCAAACTAAGTTCGAACATGCTATGTTAGACTTAGGAGCTTCAATTAACGTCATGCCATACTCTATTTATGCTTCAATGAACCTTGGTGAATTGAAAAATGATGGTGTGATTATTCAATTAGCCGATAGATCTAATGCCTATCCAAAGGGAGTATTGGAAGATGTCTTAGTGCAGGTGAATAATTTGATCTTCCCGGCGGATTTCTATGTCCTTGAAATGGAGGAAACTACCCATGCTCCATCCTTACCGATTCTTCTTGGGAGGCCATTCATGAAGACAGCACGAACTAAGATAGACGTGTTTAAAGGCACTTTAACAATGGAATTCGATGGGGAAGTGATTGATTTTAATATTTCTGAAACTATGAGATTTCCTAATGATGATCACTCATGTTTCTCTATTGATATTCTTGATTCTTTGGCGCAGGCACACCTTGATCAATTACATGGCGATGCACTTGAAACAGTCATTACAAATGGCATAGAATTGAAGGATCACATGGCTGCCACCATAGCAACCCACGGCACACAATTGAACACCCATGCCGTGGCCTTTGATGAAGATGTAATTGAGACCGTGGCAGCCCTAGAGTCATTGCCACGGCTCCAAGGTAAGCACCCTAGTCCAATTTCAATTCCAATTACGACTAATAAGTTGCTCCCTTCTATAGAACAACCACCTACACTTGAGCTCAAACCGTTGCCAAATCACTTGAAGTATGTGTTTTTGGGCGAGCAAGACACATTGCCCGTCATTATAGCTTCATCACTCACGGCACAAGAGGAGGAGAAATTGGTGAGGGTTCTCAAAGAGCACAAGACGGCCATTGGGTGGACTTTGGCCGATATCAAGGGTATAAGTCCTACCACATGCATGCATCGAATTCTCATGGAAGAAGGCGCCAAACCATCAAGGGAAGCCCAACGTCGACTCAACCCACCAATGATGGAAGTAGTGAAGAAGGAAATCATCAAATTGCTTGATTGTGGCGTCATCTATCCCATCTCGGATAGTTGTTGGGTTTCACCGGTCCAAGTGGTTCCCAAGAAGTCCGGAGTCACGGTGGTGAAGAATGAAGAAGATGAACTTGTGCCTACACGTATTCAAACCGGTTGGAGGGTGTGCATTGACTATAGGAAGCTAAATGCCGCAACAAGGAAATATCACTTCCCTTTACCATTCATTGATCAAATGCTTGAAAGGTTAGCGGGTCATTCTTTTTATTGCTTTCTTGATGGTTACTCGGGATATAATCAAATTGTCATAGCACCGGATGATTAAGAAAAGACCACCTTTACTTGTCCATTTGGTACTTTTGCATATCGTCGTATGCCATTTGGTTTATGCAATGCACCCGCCACTTTCCAACGATGCATGGTAAGTATCTTCTCCGATTATGTTGAAAAGATAATTGAAGTATTTATGGAAGATTTTAGTGTCTTTGGGGACTCATTTGATGATTGCTTGCATAATCTTACTTTAATCTTGCAAAGATGTACGGAAACTAACCTTGTTTTGAATTGGGAAAAATGTCATTTTATGGTTAAACAAGGCATAGTTTTGGGCCATATCATCTCTGAAAAAGGAATTGAAGTTGATAAGTCTAAAATAGATCTTGTACGCTACTTACCCTCTCCTACTACGGTTAGAGAGGTTCGTTCTTTTCTTGGCCATGCAGGATTCTATAGGCGATTTATCAAGGATTTCTCCAAGATTGCACAACCCCTATGCCGTCTCCTACAAAAAGAAGTGGCGTTCAAGTTCAACGAGGAGTGTGAGAAGGCATTCAAGCTTCTCAAGGACAAGTTTACCACGGCACCTATCATCCTTCCACCTGATTGGACGTTGCCTTTTGAGCTCATGTGTGATGCATCCGATTATGCAATAGGGGCTGTTTTGGGTCAAAGGAAGAACAAGCATTCCCACGCCATCTACTATGCTTCTAGGACCTTGAACGATGCTCAATTAAACTATTCTACCACTGAAAAAGAACTTCTTGCCGTTGTATTTGCTTTAGATAAGTTTCGTTCATATTTACTTGGCACTAAAGTGATTGTATTTTCTGACCATGCAGCTTTTAGGTACTTATTCACTAAAAAGGAGGCTAAACCACGGCTCATTAGATGGATGCTTCTTCTCCAAGAGTTTGATATTGAAATTCGAGACAAGAAAGGGAGTGAGAACGTAGTTGCTGACCATTTAAGTCGTTTGGTGTGCAATGAGGACTCCTTACCCATCCAAGAGACTTTCCCCGATGAACAATTGCTGTCCATTAAGGTATGTGAGCCTTGGTATGCCGATTTGGTCAATTTTTTGGTGTCAAAACGTGTTCCAAGTACCCTAGCAAGGCACCAATGTGATAAATTAAAGAAAGAGGCACGGTTTTATGTATGGGATGACCCATATTTGTGGAAGTTTTGTGCAGATCAGATTGTGCGTCGTTGTGTGCATGATTGTGAGTTTAATTCGATTCTAACATTTTGTCATACTTATGCTTGTGGTGGACACTTTGGCACACAACGCACTGCCCTTAAAGTATTAGAATGTGGTTTTTATTGGCCAACAATCTTTAAAGATGCTAGAACATTTTGTTTAACTTGTGATCGTTGCCAACGAATGGGAAATATTGGTGCAAGGGACCAAATGCCGCAAACACCTATCTTTAACGTTGAAATTTTTGATGTTTGGGGCATTGATTTCATGGGTCCTTTCCCATCTTCGTTTGGCTTTACTTATATTTTGCTTGCGGTGGATTATGTCTCAAAATGGGTGGAAGCCAAAGCCACCCGTACTTATGATTCTAGAGTTGTTGCAGATTTTATAAAGACTAACATTTTTGCTAGATTTGGGATGCCTCGAGTGCTTATTAGTGATGGAGGCTCTCACTTTTGTAATCGTACCATTGAAGCACTACTCAAGAAGTATCAAGTCACACATAAGGTTTCAACACCTTACCATCCCCAAACCAATGGCCAAGCCGAGGTGTCCAATAGAGAAATCAAGCAAATCTTGGAGAAGACCGTTGGACCAACAAGAAAAGATTGGAGTGTGGGTTTGGAGGATGCTTTATGGGCCTATAGGACGGCATACAAGACACCAATAGGCATGTCCCCTTTTCGGCTAGTGTATGGCAAGCCATGTCATCTCCCCGTGGAATTAGAGCACAAGGCTCATTGGGCGATCAAGACATTCAATATGGACATAGATGCGGCTGGAATGCATAGGAAGTTGCAATTGAATGAACTTGAGGAACTTAGGCATGAAGCATATGAGAATGCGTGCATTTACAAGGAAAAGACCAAAGCTTTTCATGACAAGATGATCCGAAGCAAAACATTCTCCATAGGGCAAAAAGTTTTACTTTTTAATTCCCGCCTTCGTTTATTCCCTGGTAAGTTACGTTCTAAATGGATTGGACCTTTTGTTGTTACTAATGTTTTTTCACATGGCGCAGTTCAAATCCAAAGCTTGAGGAATGGCCAAGAATTCATGGTGAACGAGCACCGTTTGAAGCCCTATTATGCAAATGTTGAAGGGCAAGTTGTGGAGGATATCACACTCCATGCCGTGGGCTCCAAATGAGGATAAGAAGAAGGTTCGTCCGGCTGCACGACGTTAAAGCAAGCGCTTCTTGGGAGGCAACCCATGCATTCAACGAGAGAGGATGTGGGCAATTCACCAATTTAAGCTACAAAATCAGATTTGCGTTCCTCAATCTCTATCTCTTTATTATTTTTATTTTGTCATGTTAGTTCGTTTATATTGTTTGTTTGGATGTGAGTCTTTGTGTGAAACATTGAGGACAATGTTTGATTTAAGTGTGGGGGGGGTAAACAAAGTGTTTTTCATGCAAATTCGTGGGATTTTATCACCCATCATTTCTAATGTTGTTTCACACTGTTTTTAAGTGTTTTTAGAGTGTTTTGAAGTGTTTTTATGTCTTTTGGTCAGAAAATCCGAAAATTTACAAAACAATTACAAAATAGTTTTGAAAAACCCAAAAAGAGTTGTTTTTAAGTTGTTTTTGTGTGTTTGTTTGTGTCTTAGGTCACCTTCCAACACAATGATGAGGATTTGGTTTTTAATTGCATGACTATTAAAGAATGTTGTAAACATGGCTGGAAGTTGATTTATGCTTTGGTTTATGCTTGGTTATGGTTATAATTTATGAATTCACATGTAATTACAAAGATAAAATCAGTTTTTGTAACATGCTTGAAGGAAGAAACTCAAACTAACGCTACATCCTTGAGAGACTTGAGCCTATAACGTTCTTTGGAGAGTATAATCTATGATTTCTTGTTTTCTAAAGTCGTTGCATGATCTCATCATTCTTTGCTTGGTTGCTATTTAGAATGCATTTCATTATAGTTCCAAATACTAGAACTCATGCCCATTTCATTCAAAGCATGATATTGATTGCATAACATACAATAAGAAGAAGTTGTTAGTCAAGCCAGAGCCAAAAAGCCTATCCCTTTTCATATGTATTGTAGGATTAACCCTCTTGAGCCTTTTCAAAACCTATTTTCGTTGTTAGCCACATTATCCTCACCTAGCCTAGAATAGGACTTTCCATACCTTGGTTCTTAAAGGATAGTGAAGCACGACTTAGAGTGAACTCCTTTGGATATGGTGGAAAACGAGTGTGGGGGAAGATGATAGGGCACGGAAAAAAAAAAAAAAAAAAAAAAAAAAAAAAAAAAAAAAAAAAAAAAAAGAAGGAAAAAAGAGAAATTCGTAGAAAAATCAAAAGAAAATAGAAAAGTGTTCAAAAGAAAGAAAAGGAGTTGAAAAATAAGTGAGAATGAACTCACAAGTGTTGGTTGTTGAAGGAAGGGTCCAAAAGAGTGAATTTGACCCTAAATGTTGCATGAATCTTCCCTTGTGTTTAAAAGTTAGTTTTTTTGCCATTAGAAGTGAGTTTAAGTGTCAATTTCATTACTTTGCTTACTATTGCTTTAAGAACGTTTGTTTATCCTTACCTTTCTTTGTTAGCCAATACCTTAGCCTAGTTACAACCCTCAACTTCTATCTTGATGTTATGTGTTCAATATGTGGAGTTTGAATTTGGTATGAGCATATGGAATCACTGGTTCTCGTTCTAAGTAGTAGCATTCCATTCATGAGATCATATTCATGTCATTGTCGTAAATCCAGAAAATGCTTTCTTTGATATAACATATGTGAGTATTAGTCTTCATATTTACATCAATCTTCTCACATATAACTAGTGTAGGGTGTGAAGTTAGAAAATCTGTGTGAAAATAGAGTGCATTCTAGTGAGGAATTGAGGGAATTCTCTAAGGCATGTTACTACATTCGAAACATTGTTTTAATTGATTATATGTGAACTAATAGGTAGTAACTATGATTAAGTGTTTGTTAAAGTATAAAGAAAGCTAAAAACCGTGGGGATGATGTTCTCTAATGTGTCATGTTCGTTGGGAATCCCTGAGATACATGTTGGAAGGTTTAGAATGTGTTTTGTTTTGTTTTTGATTTATTTCGTTTTGCTTGAGGACTAGCAAAAGCTAAGTGTGGGGGAATTTGATAGGAGCATATTTATGCTACTTAGTTGTGTTGTTTCCTTACACTTAGTGAGTTAATTACTATGTATTTCAGTCTTTTAAAGTATTTTCGTGTGTTTTTAGGTCCTAATGGCAAAAGGAGCAAGAAAGTGCATTTTGAGGCTATTTGGAGCATTTTTGGGCATGGATTGGATAGCTTAATCATGTAGCAATGAGGATGGACGAAATTGAAGACTAGAAGAGCTAGGAAAGGCTACAAATCTGGTGGAAGAAGTTCTACTCCAATGAAGATAAGGAAGAAGCAAGAAACAAGGAACCTTATCCAACCTTATCCAACCTTATCTTATCCTATCCTAGAAACCCTATCCTATCCTATCTCTAACATTATCCTATTCTATCCTATCCAAATCAGATTGGGACCTAAACCTAGCTACTTAGGGAGAATCAATTACACATTTAAACACCTATTTCAGTTTCTAGAAGACTCATCCATACCATTGCCGCAAATCACCATTCCTTGTAGGTTTAGGAATCACAATCCTTTTCCTACTCCTATATCACATGTCCTAGGCCCTTTAGGATTAGGAAATCTGCCTTAAACACAGTTTCTAGAACACCTAATCCTATCCCTACATGTGTGCCGCACCTAGCCTTCTAGAACTCCCTAATTCCTAGCCGAAATTCCTATTCCCATTCCCATTTAATTTCTGCCTTGAGTTAACCTTTTTACAATGGGATTAGGCAATCCTTTTCCTTCACTAAGTGTGCCAAAATAGCCTATATAAACAGCCTTGCCGTGCCATTTAATCACCACCATCCCTTCACACAACATTCATGCATCCCTTCAGAAATCAACCCTTGCCGTGACCTTGCAACCACCCATCCATCATTCCCCTACTTCCATACATCCATCCCAACCTCCATATATACCTAAAACCATCCAAAATCCAGAAAGTCATCCACAAACTCACCATAGACCTTTGTGCCGTGACCTAGCAAGGAGAAGGAGAAGGAAGACCAAGCCTTGGGCGTTTGTACATTCAAGTTGGAGTGTTGGACGTGTCTAGGTGTAATCTATCTTTTATTTTCAATGTTTAAATCTATATTGCTTTGTTTTGTCATGAACATGAGAGGCTAAACTCGTTTTAGCCTAGGGATGCTTTGAAACCATGATTACAATTATAATATGATTTGATTAATTCCAGTTGTGATTTCATAAATTGCGAATGCAATTTACTTAACCGTTTGATGGATAACTTATTCTTGTATGTTTATTAGGGAGGCCTACTTAATTTGCATGCTTGAATTTGGGGCTAGAATATAAGGGTGTTTCACATAATCGTCACAAACTTGTATTCACAAGTAGTTAAGGTTGTTTTCACAATCATGTTAAGTAAATTCCTAGCATGCGTATCATGATGTCATAGTTACAAGTGCTTTGTCAATACTTATGGTTTCCATTGAACGTAATGATCTTTAACCGTATCTCTATTATGATGTCATGTAGGGGACTTTTTGAAGAATGCTTTGGGTTGTCGTATGATGTCATCCAATCCACTAACTTAAGGGAAATCTGAGGGTTAATTAGTGATGTCACGGTTAATCTGGGGTGTTGAGGTTCATGGTTTATCGGAAAAGCAACTGGAAATCAATTTATGTTAGAAAGTATCATGTGTGGAGAAGTATCCCTTGGCTATCCCATCATCCATTAGTTTTTCTTATTTTCGTCCAAAATCTGTTTTAAAGTTTTAAGTCACTTGTTTTCTTTTAAATTCGTCCAAAATCAAAACCCCCTTTCTTATTTGTTCCAAATCTGTCCAAAAGAGTCTTTTTGAGTCTTTAGAGTCAAAACCAAGTGTATTTTCGTCCAAATTAAGTCATAGAGTCTAAATTGAGTCTTTTTGGTTGTTTTTGGTTGTTTTGAGTCTTTAAAGTTTGTTTTGAGTCATATAAGTTAGTAAGAGTCTTGTGAGTCTATTTAAAGAGTTTTAAAACATATTTTCACATCTTTGAGTCAATTTTCATTAGATTAGCAATCCCTCCTAATCCCCGGCCTAGAACGATCCCTACTTATATCTATACTACAATTGTCGAAAAGAGGGTTTAATTTGTGTGCTTATATATTTCGCATCAACTATCCTTAGACCTTGTGCTACAACGAAGAGGAAGATAAGAGGGCCTAAACGTTCATACAATTCAAGTTTGAGTTGTTGGAATGTTTAGGTGTTTCTTTGATTTCAATGTTTAATTTCAATACTCTTTGTTTTGTACGAATGAGGAATGGAAGAGAAGAGGGCCTAAACGTTCATACAATTCAAGTTTGAGTTGTTGGAATGTTTAGGTGTTTCTTTGATTCCAATGTTTAAATTCAACTAAACCCCCCTTGGCTAGGGGGGAATTCAAAATATATGTTTATGCTTGCAGTTTGATTTGATTACTTCTAATTGCGTTTCATAAGTTGTGGATTCAATTCGTTTAACTGTTTGATTGATAACTTATTTATGTATGTTTATTGAGAGTGCACACTTAATTTTCATGCATGAATATGAAGCTAGAATATAAGTGAGTTTCACCTAATAGTTACGAACTTATATTCACAAGTAGTGGAGGTTGCTTATAAACAATCGCGTTAAACGAATTCTTGGCATAAGTTTCATGCGTATTCCATAGTAACGAATGCCTCGTCAATACTTATAATTTTCATAGAGCGTAATGATTCTTGCTTGTATCTCTATTATGCAATCATGTAGGGGACTTGTGGGGAATGTTTTGGGTTGTCGTATGCAATCATCCAATTCAATAACGTTAGGAAGATTTGAAAGGTAATTTAAGCGGACCTAATTAACTTGGAGCATTGAGAATTCATGGTTTATTGAAATGCAATTGGAAATCATTTTATTATGCAAGTGTAACATGTGTGGAGATGAACCCCTTAGCTATTCTATCATCCATTCATTCCATTTCATCAATTTCATATTTACATTCTGTCTAGTTTATTAACTTGTTTCATTATTTCAATTTTCGTCAAATCCTAAATCCCCCTTTACTTTAATGTCCAATTTAGTTAGAAAGTGTATTAGTTTGTGTTTATAAGTGTTTTGATTAAATTTGTTTCACAAATTCGTCCAAATTCACCAAAGTGCTCAAAACTGCCCAGAAAGTGTTTTTAAGGCAGTTTTGAGTGTTTTGGGTGATGTTTGAGTCTTTTGGTTTGTTTTAGTGTTTCAAGCATTTAGTTTCGCATTCTTTGAGTCTAGTTTAGTGTTTTAAACTTTATTTTACGTTTTTGAGTCAGTTTCCAAGTGATTTGCAATCCCTCCTAATCCCCGGTTAAGAACGATCCCTACTTACATACTTACTACAATTGTCAAAAAGAGGGTTTAATTTGTGTGCGTAAAATTCTCGCATCAGAATATAAGTTCATAACAATTAGGTGAAACTCACTTATATTCTAGCGTCATATTCATGCATGAAAATTAAGCGCGCATTCTCAATAAACATACATAAATAAGTTATCAATCAAACGGTTAAACAAATTGAATCCACAACTTATGAAACGCAATTAGAAGTAATCAAATCAAAATGCAAGCATAAACATATATTCAAATCACCCCCTAGCTAAAGGGGAGTTTAGTTCCTCATACGTACAAAACAAAGAGAATCAAAGAAACACCTAAACATTCCAACAACTCAAACTTGAATTGTATGAACGTTTAGGCCCTCTTCTCTTCCATTCCTCATTCGTACAAAACAAAGAGTATTGAAATTAAACATTGAAATCAAAGAAACTCCTAAACATTCCAATAACTCAAACTTGAATTGTATGAACGTTTAGGCACTCTTCTCTTCCTCTTCGTTGTAGCACAAGGTCTAAGGATAGTTTGATGGTGTGAATGGTTTGGGGAGTGGTGGAGGAATGGAAGAGGAGTGGTGGAAATGGAAGGATGGTGTTTGGATTGTAAGGGAGAGCACGGCACAAGGGAGTTTGATGGTCTACATTCTGAAAATGGAAGAGTTTTGTGACTGAATTGTGTATGAATGAGTATGAATCAATTGTGGCTGCAATGAATGCTTATTTATAGGTGAAAGAGAGGGAACATGACAGCTAGGAACTTGGTGGAAATCTGAAATGGTGATGGGAGATGCATGTGGCTGATTTATGCATGTGATTAAAGGGTGAATGCATGTGCACGGTTTTGGTGTGGAGAAAGGGGTGAATGTGGCTGAAATGAAAGGGGGAATGATGATGAATGCATGTGCATTAAAGAGTGAATGCATGTGGCTGATTTGTGGTGCAATGATGAAGGAATAATATGGAAATGCAAGGTGAATGTGCATGTGCTTTGAAATGGATTAAAGAGTGGGAGTGCATGATGATAAATGCATGTGGATTAAGTTGGAAATGCATGTGGAGTGCCTGATTAGAATCTAGGGTGCATGTGGGTTGGAAATGATGAAGGAAATGCATGTGAGTGACAACTAGATATGTTGGTGAATGCATGTGGAATGGATGATTTCTTGGTGAGGGATGTGGAGTGGTTGGAATGATGAAAGAATAAAGGGTGCATGTGGGTTAATTAATTAAGTGTATGAGGCCTGGAATGCGGCTTATCTCCAGAGGCACCTTTTTCCTGGGTCATCCAGCGCTTGGCCAAGTATTGAAACCTGGAATGCTCTAGCTCCGATGCCTCCCGCTCCGATGCCTTCCGCTCCGATGCCTTCCGCTTCTATGCCTTCCGCTTCTACGCCACGTAGTGGGGCTTCACGTAAACATCCTTTGTGAAGCTCCATCTTTCTTCATGTTTAGTATTTTATTTAATATATAAATATTTTTTTTTTTTCTTTTTTTCATGAACATGCTTTGTTTTATTCAGTGCATTGGGTTGCCTCCCAAGTAGCGCTTTCTTTTACGTCTTGCAGCCGGACGAAGAACCCAATCACTCCAGGATATGTTCACGAATCGGATGAGAACTCCGAGTCATAAACTAGTACCTAAAACAAGAAACAAAACAAGATTAAGAATCTGGAATAAAATAAAAACAAACGAAAATAAAACAATCCAAGGGATTAGCAAATTTACTAATCCCCGGCAACGGCGCCAAAATTTGATGCGTGATTTATACGCACACAAATTAAACCTTCTTTTTGTCAATTGTAGTATATGTATAAGTAGGGATCGTTCTGGACCGGGGATTAGGAGGGATTGTTAATCACTTGGATTTGACTCAAAAACGTAAAAACACAAAATAAAATACTATACTAGACTCAAATATTGCAAAACTAAACTTTAAAACACTAAAACAAACCAAAAGACTCAAACAGTACCCAAAGCACTCGAAACTGCCTTAAAAACACTTTCTGGGCAGTTTTGAGCACCTTGAGTACTTTGGACGAATTTGGGAAGCAAAATGAATCAAAACACTTATAAACACAAACTAAATGTATTTCTAACTAATCTAACACTTTAAAATAAATGGGGGATTGGTTTTGACGAATTTAAAACTAAAACAGAAACTTGGAATTAAAACAGATTCTAAAAACGAAATTAATGAAATAAAATGATGAGAAACTAGTTAGAGGGTTCCTTATCCACACATGAACATATGCATATAATTTGACTCCCAGTTATGACTTCAACAAACGATGAATGACAATGCTCCAAGTTAATTAGGTTCGCTTAAACTAACTTTCAGATTTCCCTAGATTCATTGGATTGAATGGGATACGCATTACAACCAAATTATTCCTAATCAAAGTCCCTAACCATGGAATACGCATGATAGAGACATTCAACAAAGATCATTAAGTTCAACGGAAATCATAAACATCGACTAGGCATTCATAACTATGGAATACGCATGTTAATCCAGCCTAGGGTTTACTAAACACAATCGTGACTAGCGATCTTTACTACTCATGAATATAAGTTCATAACGATTAGGTGAAATTCCCTTATATCCTAGCATCAAATTTAGGCATGCAAATTAAGTGTCGATGATAAATGCGACTTAAATGGCTTGTTCTCGTGCATTTACGTTATGTTTCTTTAGTTATTTTAGTACTTTAAGCTATTTTCGTGTGTTTGTAGGTCCAAAGGGCTAAAGGAGCAAAAAGATGCATTTTGGAGACTTTTGGAGCACTTTTGGGCTAAGGATGGATAGCTTATGCTTGGAGCCAAAGTGTTGGACGAAATTGAAGACCTAATTGAAGACCAAAGTGTTGGAACCTTGTTCTCTTTAGTTCTAGGACATTTAAACCTTTTCTTTATCCATTGCACATGCATCTCCATAAACCATCAACACATTTTCACCAATAATCTGCCCAAAAGCCGTGCATCACACATGCATTTCCAGCTCCCCCCTCTTGCATTCCCATCACATTCCACATGCACTTCCACCTTTCCTCCACCATTCATACACTTTCCAGCCATCTTCCACACCCTTTAATCATTCAAACATACACCCATTCACCACCAGAAATCATCCTTGCCGTGCACATGCATACACACTTCATTTCAGCCACATGCAACCATTAAACATTCAATCATTTCACTCCACTTAATGCCGTGAGTTCCCATCAGATTTCCAACCTAATTCACATGCATTCCATCCTTTAATTCACCCACATGCACTCATAATCATTCACACCTTGCATTCACATGCATTTCCAACCTAATCACTCACCCACACAATCTGCAATCATTCAAACAAACACCATCATTGCCGTGAGTTCCCATCAGATTTCCATCATATTCACATGCATTCCATCCTTTAAAACATTGCACATGCACTCCCTTTAATTAATTAAGCCACATGCGCTCCCATCCATTTCATCATTGCAGCCAACACATGCTTTCACATGCATTTTAAGATTGTCCCCTTGCACATGCAGCCACATATTCATTGCACATGCAATTCCAACCCACATGCATCCTTTAATCATTCAAACATGCAGCCACATTCCCTCCTAGCTCTCATGTTCCCCAAATTTCACCTATAAATAAGCATCCATTGCATACATTCTCATTCATTCTTCCACATTTCAGAAAATCATCCATTCACACCAAGAAACATCCCCTTGGCCGTGAGTTTCCCTACAAATCCAAACACCACTCCTCTTTCATTTCCATCACTCCCCAAACCATTCACACCATCAAACTATCCTTAGACCTTGTGCTACAATAAAGAGGAAGAGAAGAGGGCCTAAACGTTCATACAATTCAAGTTTGAGTTGTTGGAATGTTTAGGTGTTTCTTTGATTTCAATGTTTAAATTCAATTCTCTTTGTTTTGTATGTTTGAGGAATGGAAGAAAAGAGTGCTTAAACGTTCATACAATTCAAGTTTGAGTTGTTGGAATGTTTAGGTGTTTCTTTGATTTCAATGTTATGAAGAACTAAACCCCCCTTAGCTAGGGGGTGATTCGAAATATATGTTTATGCTTGCATTTTGATTTGATTACTTCTATTTGCGTTTCATAAGTTGTGGATTCAATTTGTTTAACCGTTTGATTGATAACTTATTTATGTATGTTTATTGAGAGTGCACGCTTAATTTTCATGCATGAATATTGATGCGTGATTTAAACGCACACAAATTAAACCCTCTTTTTGTCAATTGTAGTAAGTATGTAAGTAGGGATCGTTCTTAACCGGGGATTAGGAGGGATTGCAAATCACTTGGAAACTGACTCAAAAACGTAAAATAAAGTTTAAAACACTAAACTAGACTCAAAGAATGCGAAACTAAATGCTTGAAACACTAAAACAAACCAAAAGACTCAAACATCACCCAAAACACTCAAAACTGCCTTAAAAACACTTTCTGGGCAGTTTTGAGCACTTTGGTGAATTTGGACGAATTTGTGAAACAAATTGAATCAAAACACTTATAAACACAAACTAATACACTTTCTAACTAAATTGGACATTAAAGTAAAGGGGGATTTAGGATTTGACGAAAATTGAAATAACGAAACAAGTTAATAAACTAGACAGAATGTAAATATGAAATTGATGAAATGGAATGAATGGATGATAGAATAGCTAAGGGGTTCATCTCCATACATGTTACACTTGCATAATAAAACGATTTCCAATTGCATTTCAATAAACCATTAATTCTCAACGCTCCAAGTTAATTAGGTCCGCTTAAATTAACTTTCAGATTTCCCTAGATTCATTGGATTGAATTGTAACATCCCGTCCCGAAATTATCGAAACTTACATGGAAATTACAATTTTACCCCTAAATTGTTCGTTTACACGTTAGTGTTGTGTTGTGTGGGTTGTGGGACCACACACACACTCATACATTTTCTTTTCTCCCGGGATTCCCTCCCTCATTCCCTCACTCTGTCTACTCTCTCTCTCTCTCTCTCTTCCTCCCCGAGTCCTCTCTTCTTCTTCCTTCTTCAACACACGGACATACACACAAACTTACTCAATACTTCACCAATCGAAAAACCAAGACTACCATCGTGTTCGTGGAGCTGAGAGGAGTCCAGTGGTGCCATTTTCAGGTAAGGAAAACACCATTTTCACGTCGATATCACGAGGTCCGATTATTGCACTGTTCATGCAAACCTAAACTAGTGTGTTTTTTGGAATTTCTAAGCTTGTAGATGTGTTTGTGAGGTCCCAAGGAGCCTCAGAGTGGTTCGTTGGGTGAATTTGGACGTTGGGAAGGCTAGGTTCGAAGTTGGCCGAACTTTGAAGTTGTGGACAGGTATGATCTAGCAATTTTTAGGCCTTAAAACTAGTCTAACGTGATTCTACTAGTCCTAAGCTTCATTTTGGTATAAAGAACGTGAAAAATGGTTGAAAAACGAAGGAGAAAACTTAGTTTGAAAATTACCCAGTTTTCCGGCGCCGTCGCCGGCGCCGGAGGTTCGCCGGAGAAGAAAGGGGAATATTCCGTTAAGTCCAACGGAATATTCCTAACGGCAGTGACGAAATCCGGTTAGATTTGACGGAATATTCCGTCAGTTAACGGAATATTCCTGACGGCGTCTGTTGACACCGTCAGTGTGCCTGGCACGTGGCCGCGCGTGGGGGGCGCGTAGGTCCGTGCCTTGGCCGGCGCGTGGGGGCGCGTGCGTGGTCCAAAAATTTTTCTAAAAATATGGGTGTGATCCTGAGGTTGTGTAGATCACGTTGGTATATTCATTTGTCCAATTTGAGCAATGTATGAGAAGTTATTACAAGAAGTTGCTTAGGTGCTTTTAAATTAATGTTTTCGTAACTTTGTCGCGTATAGGTGATTCGTTCTCCGAGGACGAGCGTACACACTCGAGGCAGGGGGGCTACGACCCTTCCAATTATCAGTGAGTGGGCTTTTGTTTTCCGTATATACCTATATACATATTAATTCCCAGAAATTAAATAGAAAAGGTTATATGTTTTATGCCATGCATCATTTGAATATGGTTTACGCATCATCGCATGTATTAGTAGTGGCATACATATATATATAAATGCGTATTTGGTGCTGTGGACGCACAGGTAAGTGCCAGGTAAGCGGTATTCATGTGGTTATGCATTCCTGTTTATTATGCAATGGTAGTTTGAGAGGTTTAGAGAGCTCATAATCTGCACCCCCGGTGTTAGTGCTCCCGCCCAGGGCCAGGGCACAGCCTTCACGTGTATGTTCACCAGCACCGCATGCTCGCCTTGGATCCAAGATAGGTGCAAGCCTGTCGTACAGACCACATTAGGTGGTTCCGACTTGTAGGTGACCCGCGATTATCGCACAGCTTCACGTGATCGTAGCACTAGAGCATACATATATATAATACACCCAGCTTGTCGTACAGACCATGTTAGGTGGTTCCGACTCGTGTGCAGATTCAGTTATTGAGTTGAGAGTGGAGCTCTAGATTCAGCCGTACAGGTCACGTTAGGTGACTCCCGGCTGCCAGATTATATATTATCGATGTGAATTACGCTTGAGCATTTATATTTGATTATGAGATTCTGTTGTGGCATATTCTCAAGCATGAATGGCATATTGTGAGCATGAATGGCATATGGTGGAGCATGATTGACATATCTATACATACGTATATATGTTCATTTTCTGGGAAGTATACAGGTTTTACGGCGAGGGGTTAGAATGTATTTTGCTAAAGAGTTTTCAAAGAACTTTGTTTTTGCCCACTCACGCTTTTGTTTTTGCGCCCCTCCAGGTTCTAGTGGTGTAGAAGGTTCGGTGGTTTTTCCCAGAGGGCGTCCCGGCATTTCTGACAGACACTCACCATTGTAGGTTCACCTTCGGGTGTAAATATGTCGTATCTTTCCTTTTGGACTGTTGTAGACTTGCTCTGAATTGTGTCTCACATACACTAGTACTTTGTATGTTATTAGGTTTTTAATTATTAGTACTTATATATTACCTTCTTAATTAGCTTCCGCACGCGCACATGGCTACGTCACCTTCGAGTGACGGCCAGCACGCCCTGATCTCGGTCGGGGTGTGTCAGCTTGGTATCAGAGCCTAGGTTTGGCAGTCCTGTGTCTTTGTGAGTATTCTAATAGTTGGTGTCTTCTGTCATAATCATGCCGCCTCGTCGGGAACCACGTCGCTCAGATGAGTCTAGTTTCCCTGATCTTACTCAGTTGGGGGAAGTGATTGCTACAGCCCTTCAAACAGTGATGCGCCCTCCCCAGAGGACCCCTCTGGAGACTATGTATAACCTGAAGTTGGATAAGTTTAAAGGTAACGAGGGTCACGAAGGCGCAGAACGTTGGTTGGAACACCTAGAGAAGACTTTTCGTGTGTTACATAACCAGGGGAACCTTCTGATGGAAAGGTGGGTTGAGACAACCTCTTGGTTTCTGGAGATGGAGTCTGCAGCTTGGTGGGAACAAGAACTTCGGAGGTTGACTCCAGCTCAGAGGACCGATTGGAATGTTTTCAAGGATGTATTTCAAAGGAGATTTGTACCCCCTGAGTATATCGATCGTAAGAAACAGGAATTCACTGAGTTGAAACAGCGAAAGATGACGGCTAACGAATATTATCGTAAGTTCACTGATTTATCTCGTTACTATCCTGATGTCGCTGGTAATCCGGCGGAGATGCTTCGTCGTTTTCGCTTGGGCACTAGAAAGAGATGGCGTTCTATGGCCACTACTACTCACTGTGAGTCCTGCCAGGAGTTCTATGAGATACTGTTGAGGATAGAGGACTCAGAGAATATGTCGAGTGACAGTGATGAAAAGAAAGATGACAAAGGGAAAAGTCAAGTGTCGCTTGGGCCTCGCCAGACTCAGAACTTTAAAAGGGGTGGTGCCAGTTCGAGTTCGTCTAGTGGTGGTTTCAGTGCCTCTGGACAAGGACGTGGAGGTAGGTTTTATGGAGGTGCTCGAGGCCAGAGACAAGGTGATGGTGGCCGAAACCGACCCCCATTTTGCCGTAGGTGTAATAACCGACACTTCGGCGAGTGCAGGCAGATTAGCGGTAGTTGTTTCACATGTGGACAGGTGGGACATAGAGCGGTGAATTGTCCCCAGAGTCAGCAGCAGAAGCCGCAGCAGACCTTTATGCCGCCACCTGCACCGATTCGACAAATCCAAGGTCCGAGTAATTATGGTCAAGCAGGTAGAGGTGGTGCCTATCACTATCAAGGTGATGTTGTTCCCTATGCCCCGGGACCGTATCAGTACCCCCAGGACCCGTATTCACAAGGTGGTTATCCCCCGTATCCCAGCAACTACATGCCGTATCCTCCAGCTCCAACGGGTGGTTCTCAGTGGTACCAAGGAGGACAGTACCAGCAGAATGAGAATGCTACTAGTAGTGCAGGGTCTTCGAGACAGATGGGTCAGCCCAGTCAGGGGCGTGGAGCTCAAGGTCGCGGTGTTCAAGCGAGCAGAGGTCGTGGCGGACGACAGCAGGGCTAGGGGCGTATTCACAATATTTCCCTGCAGGATGCTCAGAACAACCCGGACTTGATTATGGGTACGTTAAACATTATTGGTTATTTTGCTAGAGTCTTAATTGATTGTGGAGCTACACATTGATGCGAGAATTATACGCGCACAAATTAAACCCTCTTTTTGTCAAATTGTAGTATAGGTGCAAGTAGGGATCGTTCTGGACCGGGGATTAGGAGGGATTGTTAATCTCTTGGAAACTGACTTAAAAACGTAAAAACAATATAAAACACTAAACTAGACTCAAAGAATTCAAAAATACTTTAAAACATAAACTAAACTGATTCTAACAAGTTCAAAAGACTCAAAACTCTTAAAAACACAAACTAAATTGATTTCTAACTAATTTGACATTAAAGTAAAGGGGGATTTAGGTTTTGACAGAATTAAACTAAATGAACAAATTGCAATTAAAACAGAATGTAAATATGAATGTGAATAAAATATGGATGATGGAATAGCCAAGGGGTTCTTCTCCACACATGTTACACTTGCATACAAGATTGATTCTCAGTTGGTCTTTCGATAAATTATGAAACTCAACACTCCGGGTTAATTAGGTCCGCTTAAATTAACCGTCAAGTTTTCCTTAAGTTAATGAATTGGATGGGTTAGCGCAACGCAATTCACCACATTCTCCAAAAGTCCTTTACGTGAAAAGCACAATAAAGATACAATCAAAGATCATTAAGCATTACGAAAACTATAAGTGTTGACGAGGCATTCGTTACTATGGAATACGCATGAAACTTATGCCAAGAATTCATTTAACGCGATTGTTTATAAGCAACCTCCACTACTTGTGAATATAAGTTCATAACAATTAGGTGAAACTCACTTATATTCTAGCGTCATATTCATGCATGAAAATTAAGCGCGCATTCTTAATAAACATACATAAATAAGTTATCAATCAAACGGTTAAACAAATTGAATCAACAACTTATGAAATTCCAACGAAAGTTAATCAATTCATATTGCAAATATAAACATAGTTTCGAATCACCCCCTAGCTAAAGGGGGGTTTAGTTCCTCATACAAAACAAAGAGAATTGAAATTAAACATTGAAATCAAAGAAACGCCTAAACATTCCAACAACTCAAACTTGAATTGTATGAACGTTTAGGCCCTCTTCTCTTCCTCTTTATTGTAGCATAAGGTCTAGGGATAATTGGTTTGGGGGATGGAAGTGTGGAATGGAAAAGGAGTGGTAGAGAAGTGGAAGGGGAATGGAAAAATGGTTTTGGATTCTAAGGGGACTCACGGCAAAGAGAAGGAATGGAAGTGTTTGTGGTGTGTTGTGTATGAAAATGAGATGTCCATGAATGAATGAATGCAAGGGTATTTATAGGAGTAGTGGAGGGAACATATGGCTATGTCATTTGTAGGTGAAGTAGGTGGATGTTATAGGTGAAGTAGGTGGATGTTGTAGGTGAAGTGGATGTTGTAGGTGAAGTAGGTGGATGTTGTAGGTGAAGTAGGTGGATGTTGTAGGTGAAGTGGATGTTGTATGATATGTGGTTATGATATGATAAGTGGTTAAGTGGTGATGATAAGTGATAAGTGATTAAGTGATATGATATGTGGTGATGATAAGTGATAAGTGCATGTGGGTTAACTAATGAAGGAAATGCATGTGCAATGACAATGTGTTAGAATGGATGTGTGTTATGCATGGCATGATTGGGATTAGGAAAGGTTTAAATGTCCTAAAACTAAAGAGAACAAGGTTCCAACACTTTGGCTCCAATTAGGTCTTCAATTTCGTCCAACACTTTGGCTTCAAGCATAAGCTATCCGTCCTTAGCCCAAAAGTGCTCCAAAAGTCTCCAAAATGCATCTTTTTGCTCCTTTAGCCCTTTGGACCTACAAACACACGAAAATAGCTTAAAGTACTAAAATAACTAAAGAAACATAACGTAAATGTACGAGAACAAGCCATTTAAGTCGCATAAATATGCTCCTATCAAATACCCCCACACTTAGCTTTTGCTAGTCCTCGAGCAAAACAGAAAAACAAAACAAAAAGAACAAAACACAACCTACACCTTCCAACAATCGTATCAGGGACTTCCAATGCACATGACAAATTAAAAATCATTATTCTCACAGATTTGAGCCATCTTTACACTTAAGTACATTCTTAGTCATAGTCACCACATACTAGTTCACAATTAAGCATTTAAAACCATGTTTTGAATGTAGTAACATGCCTTAGAGAATTCCCTCAATTTCTTACTAGATGTACTCTCGTTTTTCACACAGATTTTCTGACTACACACCCTACACTAGGTATATGTGAGAAGATTGATGTAATCATAAAAACGAACACTCACATATATGTATTTCAAAGGAAGCAATTTCTGGAGTTAATAAGCATGTTTAGAGATGATCTCATGAATGGAATGCTACTACTTAGACGCGAGAACCAGTGATACCATAAGCTCATACCAAGTTCAAACTCCACAAATTGAAATACACAACACTCAAGATAGAAGTCAAGGGTTGTAACGGGGCTTGGGGTATGTGGATAACAAAGAAGGGATATGGAAAACAAAGGTTTTTAAAGAAATAGTGAGCAAAGCATTTGAATAAACTTAGAATTCACTTTTGAATGAAAACTCAACTTTTGAACAAAAAGGGAGAATTTAGACAATTTACGCCCAGAATTGGTGTTTTGGAACCTTTCTTCAATCACTTATTCTTTCATTTTTTTTTTTTAAGCTCTTTTTTTTTTTTTCTTTCTTTCTTTTCTCTTTTTTTTTTTTTTTTTTTTTTTTTTTTTTTTTTCTTTTTCTTTTCTTTTGAATCTCAAAACATAAACACTTAAACATTCTCTCCCCCACACTTATTTTCTTTCATAATGTAACTCAAAAGGAATTCAATTAAGTCATGCTCACTATCTTTTAAGAACAAGGGTGGGGATTGTCCTAAACTAGGCTAGGTGAGGAAAATGTGGGTAAACAAAGAATAAAGGCTAAACAAGGCTCAACGGGGTTAAAACTTACAACATATACGAAGTATGGGAAGTAAGGCTATTTGGCTATGGTGGTGGTCACTACACAACTTCTTCTTGAATATGTGTTATGCAAATCAATAACATGCTTTGAATGAAATGGGCATGAGTTCTAGCATTTAGTTCTATCATGATACAATTGCATTCTAAGTAGCAACCAAGCAAGGAATAATGAGATCATGCAACAACTTTAGAAAATAAAGAATCACAGAAAATAACTCTCCAAAGAAAGTAATGGCTCGAGTCTCACAGGGATGTAGCATTTGTTTGAGTTTCTTCCTTCAAGCATGTTACAAAAACGAATTTTTCTTTTATGATTGCATGTGAAGTCATACATTATAACCATAACCAAGCATATACCAAGAGTAAATCAAACTTTTCTCTATGTTTATAACTCTTTCTAACCGTCATGCAATTATAAACCAAATCCTTATCATTGTGTTGGAAGGTACCCTAAGACACAAACACACAAAAACGACTTTTAAAACAACTCTTTTTGGGTTTTTTAAAACAATTTTTCAAATTTTTATGGGATTTTCGAATTATAAAACAAAACACACTAAAACACTCTAAAACAACTTAAAAACACCTTAAAACAGCAAGGAACAACATTAGAAGTTATGGTGGATAAAATCCCACGTATTTGCATTAAATATACTTAGTTACCCCCCCCACACTTAAATCAAACATTGTCCTCAATGTTTTAAGCATAGATTCACACAAAACATAAGTAAACACACAAAAAGCATTTAAACATACTAAACATGGCAAAATGTAATTAACAAAGAGAAGAGTTTAGGGACGCAAATCTGGTTATGGAGTGTAAATTCCATCTTCTCTTTGTTGATTGCATTGAGGCTTGATCTTGATGATTCCACAGGCTTACTCTCGAACTGGTTGCCGCCCATCATTGATTTTCCTTTGTGCTACTGGGCTGGAGGATTCTTTTGGTCTTCCCCGAAGGTCTGAGCTTACCCCTTTGGTCTGTTTCTTTGTTCAATCTTTCCAATTCGTAATGAAAAGGGTTGGAGGATAACTCAGCCTATGTTTGTCTCCACATGCTTCAATGTATCATTTTCACTTGCCTTACTCGCTCCCCTTTGCAGAAGTGGTCCCTTCTCCGGAAGTGTATCAACCGTTGAAGATGACTACTCGAGAGCAACGCTAGGTAAGCAATCAGGAATAGATTCCAGGCAGTTGGCTCCAGAACGGAAGACTGACTCCAAGTGCCGGCTGATTGCTTCTTTTACTTTGCCATGCGAGTAAGAACAAGGACAAAGAAAAAGACAGGGAAAGAGCATGATATGAGATACTTTTGCTTTTGACCTTGATGATATGAGATACCTTTGCTTTGAAGAAGCGGTGAATGAATCAGCACATGCTTCAATCCGCCGTTTCCTCCTGGGTCATATGTACTCCAGGTATCTGGTATCATCTTTGGGGAAGAAGAAAGAATTGAGTATTTTGAAAGGCTTTGCTGGGAGTGCGCCCTCAGAGGTGAGGGAGAGTTGGGCATTTTCTTCAGGTTTGCCCTGCCATAAAAGACGAAGGTCGACATATATAGAGATAATATCAAGTGGTGGTACTTTTTACCCTTGTCGACAAACGTTTTGATCCCGCAAATCCGGCTCTTTGAAATAGTCGCGCCTCTTCGATTTCTGAGCAGGCGCCCCTTCGATTTCTGAACGACGCCCCTTCGCTTTCTGAACGACACGTGGTAGTGCAGATACGGCTCCTTTTGACAAAGCTGCACGCGTCTTCTGAAAAGCAGAGAAAGCGTCGCCGAACTTTGCGCTTGTCGGCTAAAGATGTGTAGATGCGATGATGGCCTCCACGTGTTTTCAGCTTTGTCAGAAATCTTTTGATAAAGTTGAACGCGTTTTCTGAAAAGCCGAGGGAGCGTCGCCTAAATTACGCCGGAAAATCCGGCTCTTTGAATCGGTGGACGCGTCGTCTTGGCTTTTTATAGAGCTATCAATCACCCCAACACACACACTCTGAAGATTTCCCATTCCTGAAACTCGACTCCGGCCCTTTGTGAAATTTTAACTCCATCCACCCCTTATCTTTGAACACTTTTGAAAAAAATGGCAAACTCATCGAACCTTAGCTTAGATTTGAGTCTCAGCAGCGATCCGGTTGCGCCCCGTCAAGGTAATGTATGGCGCCCTTCTTTTTTATCTTCTAACGGTCCTCTTTCAGGTGAAGACTCTGTGATGCAGGACGCCACAACAGCTACAATAGTAGCTAAAAACCTCCTCACTCCAAAAGATAGTAGGCTGCTGTCAGGACGGTCCGATGAGTTGGCCTTTCAAGAGTCCCTCGCACTTAGTGTTCAGTGTGCAAGCTCTGTGTCCAACATGGGCCTACGCCTGCTTGCTCGGTCCCGCCAAGTGGAATCGTTGATGGCAGAGGTGGAAAGACTTAAGCAAGAGATCCAGCAGCTTAAGTACGAGAATAGAAGTTTGCATGTGCTTGCAAATAACTATTCGTCGGGGATGAAGAGGAAGCTTGATGAGCTGCAAGAATCTGAGGGTCGAATTCACAGTGACCGTCAAAGGCTTGCGTCTTATCTCCAGAGGCACCTTTTTCCTGGGTCATCCAGCGCTTGGCCAAGTATTGAAGCCTGGAATGCTCTAGCTCCGATGCCTCCCGCTCCGATGCCTTCCGCTTCGATGCCTCCCGCTTCTATGCCTTCTGCTTCTATGCCTTCCGCTTCTGCGCCTCATAGTGGGGCTTCACGTAAACAACCTTTGTGAAGCTCCACCTTTCTCCATGTTTAGTATCTTTTTTTTTTTTTTTTTTTTTTTTTTTTTTTTTTTTTTTTTAAATAAAATCAAACGGCATGGAATTTATCTTTGAATGGGCGGTGATACTTGAAATGATCCGGTAATAGTTTAAATTCCATTTTGGGTGCCTGAATCATTAACCACATGTTAGTATAAAAGAAAATTGAAATTCGGGGAGGCGGCTTACCTGTGTGCTCCAAAATGAACTCCAGAATAAACACCCCTTCGAAAGTTATGACTTGTCCCGTGTCATAAAATCCAACTTCCTTGGGAATTGTGGTTTCAAATATGTCCTCTTTGATGCCTTCTACATCTTCTCCAGCCACTACCTTCTCTTGAATCATTCTTCTTGGTGTACAAAGTCCTTTGAAGAATTCAACACCATCTAAAACTTGCTGTGTTGCACCAAGAATTTGAATAGCATTTTGCACCTTTGGGAAGGCTTCCACGATGTCCTTTTTACTCTCTACTTGCACCTATACTACAATTTGACAAAAAGAGGGTTTAATTTGTGCGCGTATAATTCTCGCATCAAATTTTGGCGCCGTTGCCGGGGATTAGGAGGGATTGTTAATCTCTTGGAAACTGACTTAAAAACGTAAAAACAATATAAAACACTAAACTAGACTCAAAGAATTCAAAAATACTTTAAAACATAAACTAAACTGATTCTAACAAGTTCAAAAGACTCAAAACTCTTAAAAACACAAACTAAATTGATTTCTAACTAATTTGACATTAAAGTAAAGGGGGATTTAGGTTTTGACAGAATTAAACTAAATGAACAAATTGCAATTAAAACAGAATGTAAATATGAATGTGAATAAAATATGGATGATGGAATAGCCAAGGGGTTCTTCTCCACACATGTTACACTTGCATACAAGATTGATTCTCAGTTGGTCTTTCGATAAATTATGAAACTCAACACTCCGGGTTAATTAGGTCCGCTTAAATTAACCGTCAAGTTTTCCTTAAGTTAATGAATTGGATGGGTTAGCGCAACGCAATTCACCACATTCTCCAAAAGTCCTTTACGTGAAAAGCACAATAAAGATACAATCAAAGATCATTAAGCATTACGAAAACTATAAGTGTTGACGAGGCATTCGTTACTATGGAATACGCATGAAACTTATGCCAAGAATTCATTTAACGCGATTGTTTATAAGCAACCTCCACTACTTGTGAATATAAGTTCATAACAATTAGGTGAAACTCACTTATATTCTAGCGTCATATTCATGCATGAAAATTAAGCGCGCATTCTTAATAAACATACATAAATAAGTTATCAATCAAACGGTTAAACAAATTGAATCAACAACTTATGAAATTCCAACGAAAGTTAATCAATTCATATTGCAAATATAAACATAGTTTCGAATCACCCCCTAGCTAAAGGGGGGTTTAGTTCCTCATACAAAACAAAGAGAATTGAAATTAAACATTGAAATCAAAGAAACGCCTAAACATTCCAACAACTCAAACTTGAATTGTATGAACGTTTAGGCCCTCTTCTCTTCCTCTTTATTGTAGCATAAGGTCTAGGGATAATTGGTTTGGGGGATGGAAGTGTGGAATGGAAAAGGAGTGGTAGAGAAGTGGAAGGGGAATGGAAAAATGGTTTTGGATTCTAAGGGGACTCACGGCAAAGAGAAGGAATGGAAGTGTTTGTGGTGTGTTGTGTATGAAAATGAGATGTCCATGAATGAATGAATGCAAGGGTATTTATAGGAGTAGTGGAGGGAACATATGGCTATGTCATTTGTAGGTGAAGTAGGTGGATGTTGTAGGTGAAGTAGGTGGATGTTGTAGGTGAAGTGGATGTTGTAGGTGAAGTAGGTGGATGTTGTAGGTGAAGTAGGTGGATGTTGTAGGTGAAGTGGATGTTGTATGATATGTGGTTATGATATGATAAGTGGTTAAGTGGTGATGATAAGTGATAAGTGATTAAGTGATATGATATGTGGTGATGATAAGTGATAAGTGCATGTGGGTTAACTAATGAAGGAAATGCATGTGCAATGACAATGTGTTAGAATGGATGTGTGTTATGCATGGCATGATTGGGATTAGGAAAGGTTTAAATGTCCTAAAACTAAAGAGAACAAGGTTCCAACACTTTGGCTCCAATTAGGTCTTCAATTTCGTCCAACACTTTGGCTTCAAGCATAAGCTATCCGTCCTTAGCCCAAAAGTGCTCCAAAAGTCTCCAAAATGCATCTTTTTGCTCCTTTAGCCCTTTGGACCTACAAACACACGAAAATAGCTTAAAGTACTAAAATAACTAAAGAAACATAACGTAAATGTACGAGAACAAGCCATTTAAGTCGCATAAATATGCTCCTATCACACATTCCGTTATTTCTCATACATTTGCTCAAGTAACGCAACCTCGCCCCACACCTCTAGGGTACGATTTAGAGTTCGCTATGCCTAGAGGAGAGAGATGTGTTGTAGATTGTATGTACCCAGGATGTCCAGTGATAGTAGAGGGTGTTGTTATGCCCGCGGATCTTATTCCGTTAGATATTGTCGATTTTGATGTGATTTTGGGCACGGATTGGTTGCACTTCTATCGTGCCAACATTGATTGTTACGGGAAAGTAGTTACGTTTCACCGTCCTGGACTACCTGAGGTTACTTTTGTGGGTGAGCTGAGTGGAGTAAGACATGGTGTTATTTCGGCTTTGCGAGCGAAGAAGTTGTTGTCTAAAGGTTGTCAGGGGTATCTAGCTCATGTGGTACTAGAGGAGGCCGTTCCTAGCAGAATTGAGGATGTGAGAGTGGTTAGACATTTCCCTGATGTTTTTCCTGAAGATTTACCTGGTTTACCCCCAGATCGAGATGTGGATTTCACTATTGAGTTACTTCCAGGTACCAATCCTATTTCATTAACTCCTTATCGTATGGCTCCTGCTGAGTTAAGGGAATTGAAAGTGCAGTTACAGGAATTAGTGGATAAGGGATTTATTCAGCCTAGTACTTCACCTTGGGGCGCTCCAGTGTTGTTTGTGAAAAAGAAAGATGGGACTTTGAGGCTGTGTATCGACTACAGACAATTGAATCGGGTGACGATTAAAAACCGTTATCCATTGCCTCGTATCGACGATTTGTTTGATCAGCTGAGAGGTGCTTGTGTATTTTCTAAGATAGACTTGAGGTCTGGGTACTATCAGCTGAAGATTAGTAGGGATGATGTTCCTAAGATGGCGTTCAGGACTCGTTACGGTCATTACGAGTTTTTGGTTATGCCGTTTGGGTTGACGAATGCACCAGCAACTTTTATGGATTTAATGAACCGGGTATTCCAGCCTTACCTGGATAGATTTGTTATTGTCTTCATTGACGATATTCTGGTGTATTCTAAGTCCAAAGCAGAGCATGTCCGACATCTTACTTTGGTGTTGAAGAGGTTAAGGGAACACCAATTGTATGCTAAGTTTAGCAAGTGTCAATTCTGGTTAGATCAAGTTGCGTTTTTGGGGCACATCATTTCTGCTCAAGGCATTCTAGTTGATCCTCAAAAGGTTGCAGCTGTGGAAAGTTGGGAGCAACCACGAACCGTCACTGAGGTGAGAAGTTTCATTGGTTTGGCGGGATATTATCGGAGATTCGTTAAGGATTTTTCGGTGATTGCCTTACCACTGACGAGGTTAACAAGGAAAGACGTTAAGTTTGAGTGGAATGATAAGTGTGAGCAAAGTTTCCAGCAGTTGAAGCATTGTCTTACTAATGCACCTGTTTTGGCACTCCCGGACGATAGCGGTGATTTCGAGGTTTATAGCGATGCTTCCTTGAATGGTCTGGGATGTGTATTGATGCAGCATGGTAGGGTGATTGCTTATGCTTCGCGGCAGTTGAAAACCCATGAGATGAATTACCCTACACATGATTTGGAGTTGGCTGCTATCATCTTTGCGTTGAAGTTGTGGAGACATTATCTTTACGGAGAGAAGTGTAGGATCTTCACAGATCACAAAAGTCTCCAGTATCTCTTTACCCAGAAGGAACTTAATCTTCGTCAACGGAGGTGGTCGGAGTTGCTCAGCGATTACGATTGCACGATTGATTATCATCCTGGTCGTGCGAACGTAGTGGCCGATGCACTTAGCAGGAAGTCACATGGCCGTATCAATGCGTTGTACGCTAGTCGTATTCCTCTTTTGGTGGACTTGCGTGCTACGGGAGTAAGGTTAGAAGCAGAAGATCGAGAAGTGGCATTACTCGCTAATTTTCAAGTTAGGCCAATCTTGGTCGATCGGGTGCTTGAAGCTCAGGTAGTTGATGAACAGATTCAAGAACTAATTCGAGCTCGAGATCAAGGAAGGAGGCGAGATCTCAGAGTTCGTGATTCTGATGGCATGTTGATGTTAGAGGGTAGAATGTTCGTGCCTAGTAGTGTGGAATTGAAGAAGGAAATTCTCGATGAAGCACATATCTCAGCTTATGCCATGCACCCAGGGGCAACTAAAATGTATCATACTATTCGACCATTTTACTATTGGCCGGGTATAAAAAGGGAGATAGCTGAGTATGTGAGCAGTTGCGCTGTTTGTCAACAGGTTAAAGCAGAAAGAAAGAAGCCGTTTGGATTGTTGCAGCCGCTTCCCGTTCCAGAGTGGAAATGGGAAAATATTACTATGGATTTTGTGTACAAGTTGCCGCGTACACATAATGGCTTTGATGGCATTTGGGTGATCGTTGATCGGCTCACTAAGTCAGCATATTTTATTCCAGTAAGAGAGAAGTATTCTTTGAGCCGGTTAGCGGAATTGTTTATCTCAAAGGTTGTGAAGTACCATGGTGTCCCTGTAAGTATCGTCTCGGATCGTGATCCACGATTTACATCGAAGTTTTGGGTAGCTTTTCAAGAAGCTTTGGGTACGAGACTACTCTACAGTACGGCATATCATCCACAGACGGACGGACAGTCCGAGAGAACTATTCAGACCTTGGAAGATATGCTGCGAGCATCAGTGTTACAGTTCAGTGATGCTTGGCACCAGCGGTTAGATTTGATGGAATTTGCTTACAACAACAGTTTCCATTCGAGCATTGGCATGGCGCCATTTGAAGCTTTGTATGGTAGATCTTGTCGTACTCCGTTATGTTGGTCAGAGGTTGGCGAAAGAGTCTTGGTAGGTCCGGAGATTGTCGAGGAGACTACTCAAAATGTTCAGGTAATTAGGTCTAACCTGAAAGCAGCTCAGGACATGCAGAAAAGTTTAGCAGATCGACATGCTACAGACAGAACGTATGAGGTCGGAGATTGGGTATTTCTGAAGCTTTCACCGTGGAGGGGTGTTGTGCGGTTTGGAAAGAAGGGGAAGTTGAGTCCCAGATACATCGGACCGTACTTAGTCACAGAAAGAGTTGGTGAGGTAGCTTACAGGTTGGAGTTGCCTCTGGAGTTGGCTAAAGTGCATAACGTTTTTCACGTGTCTATGCTCCGACATTATGTTGCGGATTCGTCGCATGTGATACCTCCTCAACCGTTAGAGATAAATCCAGATTTGACGTACGACGAGGAACCGTTAACGATCTTAGATTGGAAAGAAAAGGTTCTGAGGAACAAAACGGTGAATTTGGTGAAAGTCTTGTGGAGGAATCACTCTGTTGAAGAAGCGACATGGGAGACAGAAAATAGGATGAGGGATTTGTATCCTAGATTGTTTTTCGATCACTAGGGGTTAATTGTGGTTGTTTTGAATTTCGGGACGAAATTCTATTAAGGAGGGTAGGTTGTAACATCCCGTCCCGGAATTATTGAAACGTACATGGAAATTACAATTTTACCCCTAAATTGTTCGTTTACACGTTAGTGTTGTGTTGTGTGGGTTGTGGGACCACACACACACTCATACATTTTCTTTTCTCCCGGGATTCCCTCCCTCATTCCCTCACTCTGTCTACTCTCTCTCTCTCTCTCTCTTCCTCCCCGAGTCCTCTCTTCTTCTTCCTTCTTCAACACACGGACATACACACAAACTTACTCAATACTTCACCAATCGAAAAACCAAGACTACCATCGTGTTCGTGGAGCTGAGAGGAGTCCAGTGGTGCCATTTTCAGGTAAGGAAAACACCATTTTCACGTCGATATCACGAGGTCCGATTATTGCACTGTTCATGCAAACCTAAACTAGTGTGTTTTTTGGAATTTCTAAGCTTGTAGATGTGTTTGTGAGGTCCCAAGGAGCCTCGGAGTGGTTCGTTGGGTGAATTTGGACGTTGGGAAGGCTAGGTTCGAAGTTGGCCGAACTTTGAAGTTGTGGACAGGTATGATCTAGCAATTTTTAGGCCTTAAAACTAGTCTAACGTGATTCTACTAGTCCTAAGCTTCATTTTGGTATAAAGAACGTGAAAAATGGTTGAAAAACGAAGGAGAAAACTTAGTTTGAAAATTACCCAGTTTTCCGGCGCCGTCGCCGGCGCCGGAGGTTCGCCGGAGAAGAAAGGGGAATATTCCGTTAAGTCCAACGGAATATTCCTAACGGCAGTGACGAAATCCGGTTAGATTTGACGGAATATTCCGTCAGTTAACGGAATATTCCTGACGGCGTCTGTTGACACCGTCAGTGTGCCTGGCACGTGGCCGCGCGTGGGGGGCGCGTAGGTCCGTGCCTTGGCCGGCGCGTGGGGGCGCGTGCGTGGTCCAAAAATTTTTCTAAAAATATGGGCATGATCCTGAGGTTGTGTAGATCACGTTGGTATATTCATTTGTCCAATTTGAGCAATGTATGAGAAGTTATTACAAGAAGTTGCTTAGGTGCTTTTAAATTAATGTTTTCGTAACTTTGTCGCGTATAGGTGATTCGTTCTCCGAGGACGAGCGTACACACTCGAGGCAGGGGGGCTACGACCCTTCCAATTATCAGTGAGTGGGCTTTTGTTTTCCGTATATACCTATATACATATTAATTCCCAGAAATTAAATAGAAAAGGTTATATGTTTTATGCCATGCATCATTTGAATATGGTTTACGCATCATCGCATGTATTAGTAGTGGCATACATATATATATAAATGCGTATTTGGTGCTGTGGACGCACAGGTAAGTGCCAGGTAAGCGGTATTCATGTGGTTATGCATTCCTGTTTATTATGCAATGGTAGTTTGAGAGGTTTAGAGAGCTCATAATCTGCACCCCCGGTGTTAGTGCTCCCGCCCAGGGCCAGGGCACAGCCTTCACGTGTATGTTCACCAGCACCGCATGCTCGCCTTGGATCCAAGATAGGTGCAAGCCTGTCGTACAGACCACATTAGGTGGTTCCGACTTGTAGGTGACCCGCGATTATCGCACAGCTTCACGTGATCGTAGCACTAGAGCATACATATATATAATACACCCAGCTTGTCGTACAGACCACGTTAGGTGGTTCCGACTCGTGTGCAGATTCAGTTATTGAGTTGAGAGTGGAGCTCTAGATTCAGCCGTACAGGTCACGTTAGGTGACTCCCGGCTGCCAGATTATATATTATCGATGTGAATTACGCTTGAGCATTTATATTTGATTATGAGATTCTGTTGTGGCATATTCTCAAGCATGAATGGCATATTGTGAGCATGAATGGCATATGGTGGAGCATGATTGACATATCTATACATACGTATATATGTTCATTTTCTGGGAAGTATACAGGTTTTACGGCGAGGGGTTAGAATGTATTTTGCTAAAGAGTTTTCAAAGAACTTTGTTTTTGCCCACTCACGCTTTTGTTTTTGCGCCCCTCCAGGTTCTAGTGGTGTAGAAGGTTCGGTGGTTTTTCCCAGAGGGCGTCCCGACATTTCTGACAGACACTCACCATTGTAGGGTCACCTTCGGGTGTAAATATGTCGTATCTTTCCTTTTGGACTGTTGTAGACTTGCTCTGAATTGTGTCTCACATACACTAGTACTTTGTATGTTATTAGGTTTTTAATTATTAGTACTTATATATTACCTTCTTAATTAGCTTCCGCACGCGCACATGGCTACGTCACCTTTGAGTGACGGCCAGCACGCCCTGATCTCGGTCGGGGTGTGTCAGAATGGAATACGCATTACAACCAAATTATTCCTAATCAAAGTCCCTAACTATGGAATACGCATGATAGAGACATTCAACAAAGATCATTAAGTTCAACGGAAATCATAAACATCGACGAGGCATTCGTTACTATGGAATACGCATGAAACTTATGCCAAGAATTCATTTAACGCGATTGTTTATAAGCAACCTCCACTACTTGTGAATATAAGTTCGTAACTATTAGGTGAAACTCACTTATATTCTAGCGTCATATTCATGCATGAAAATTAAGCGCGCATTCTCAATAAACATACATAAATAAGTTATCAATCAAACGGTTAAACAAATTGAATCCACAACTTATGAAACGCAATTAGAAGTAATCAAATCAAAATGCAAGCATAAACATATATTTCGAATCCCCCCCTAGCCAAGGGGGGGTTTAGTTCCTCATAACTTTGAAATCAAAGAAACACCTAAACATTCCAACAACTCAAACTTGAATTGTATGAACGTTTAGGCACTCTTCTCTTCCATTCCTCATACGTACAAAACAAAGATAATTGAATTTAAACATTGAGATCAAAGAAACACCTAAACATTCCAACAACTCAAACTTGAATTGTATGAACGTTTAGGCACTCTTCTCTTCCTCGTTGTTGTATCACAAGGTCTAAGGTGTGTTTTGGGATAGTGTGAAGTGTTTTGGAGGGATGAGGAGTGGTTGGAGTGGTGTTTGGATTAGTAGGGATACTCACGGCACAAGGGGATGATTTCTGGTGGTGTTTTGGATGATTTTCTGAATATGGACGAATTGACTGAATTGAGGTGTAATGCATGCTTATTTATAGGTGAAATGGGGGGAACATGACAGCTAGGAGGGAATGTGGCTGCATGTTTGAATGATTAAAGGATGCATGTGGGTTGGAAATGCATGTGTAAGAATGTGTTGGCTGAATTAAAGAATGTGAGGGAATGATGAAAGGGGAAACATGACAGCTAGGTTGGTTGAATGATTATGAGTGCATGTGGCTGATTTATGAAGGGAATGCATGTGATTTAAAGGGTGGGACTGCATGTGATTTGGTTGGAATGATTGGAATGCAATCTGAAATGGGAGATGGAATGGCTGAATGTGGTGCAATGATAATGTCTTATGGCTGAATGGATTAAAGAATGAGAGTGCATGTGGTTGGAAATGCATGTGGGTTAAAGAGTGAATGCATGTGCAATGACAGCTAGGTTGAATTAATTAAAGGGATTGCATGTGCAAGGTTTTGGTGTGAATGATTGAATGTGCATGTGGCTGCAATGGATTAGGAATCCTTCAATTTCGTCCATTCCTTTTGCTCCAAACACAAGCTATCCATTCCAAGTCCAATTTTGCTCCAAAATGCTCCAAAATGCATCTTTTTGCTTCCTTAGCCATATGAACCTAAAAACACACGAAAATGGCTTAAACTACTAAAACAACTATGAATTAACAATATGAATGCACGAAAACAAGCTAAGTAAGTCGCCTAAATATGCTCCTATCATGAATGCAAGGTGTGAATGATTATGAGTGCATGTGGGTGAATTAAAGGATGGAATGCATGTGAATTAGGTTGGAAATCTGATGGGAACTCACGGCATTAAGTGGAGTGAAATGATTGAATGTTTAATGGTTGCATGTGGCTGAAATGAAGTGTGTATGCATGTGCACGGCAAGGATGATTTCTGGTGGTGAATGGGTGTATGTTTGAATGATTAAAGGGTGTGGAAGATGGCTGGAAGTGCATGTGGAATGTGATGGGAATGCAAGAGGGGGGAGCTGGAAATGCATGTGTGATGCACGGCTTTTGGGCAGATTGTTGGTGAAAATGTGTTGATGGTTTATGGAGATGCATGTGCAATGGATAAAGAAAAGGTTTAAATGTCCTAGAACTAAAGAGAACAAGGTTCCAACACTTTGGTCTTCAATTAGGTCTTCAATTTCGTCCAACACTTTGGCTCCAAGCATAAGCTATCCATCCTTAGCCCAAAAGTGCTCCAAAAGTCTCCAAAATGCATCTTTTTGCTCCTTTAGCCCTTTGGACCTACAAACACACGAAAATAGCTTAAAGTACTAAAATAATTAAAGAAACATAACGTAAATGCACGAGAACAAGCCATTTAAGTCGCACGAATATGCTCCTATCAGTCGACCCTCAACCCACATACATAAACAAGTTCTTAATCAAAACAGAATAGTAAACCACATCTAAAGTTCATGAATTCATAACTGGGGTAAATCAAATCATAACCAACATATGTCCATGGCTTCAAATTCGCCTCTAACTAAAAAAAAGAAATTAGTTCCACATGTTTAACATAATTGAACAACAAGTTAAATTAAACATGAAAACATAAACAAGTTAATAAACTAGACAGAATGTAAATATGAAATTGAAATAGAATGAATGGAATTGAAATGGATGAATGCTAGCTAAGGGGTTCATCTCCACACATGTTACACATGCATAATAAAATTATTTCCAATTGCATTTCAATAAACCATGAAACTCAACACCCCGGGTTAATTAGGTCCGCTTAAATTAACCGTCAAGTTCTCCTTAAGTTAATGAATTGGATGGGTTAGTGCAACGCAATCCACAACATTCTCCAAAAGTCCTTTACGTGAACAGCACAATAAAGATACAATCAAAGATCATTAAGCATCATGAAAATTATAAGTATTGACGAGGCATTCGTTACTATGGAATACGCATGAAACTTATGCCAAGAATTCGTTTAACGCGATTCTTTATAAGCAACCTCCACTACTTGTGAATATAAGTTCATAACGATTAGGTGAAACTCACTTATATTCTAGCGTCATATTCATGCATGAAAATTAAGCGCCCATTCTCAATAAACATACATAAATAAGTTATCAATCAAACGGTTAAACAAATTGAATCCACAACTTATGAAACGCAATTAGAAGTAATCAAATCAAAATGCAAGCATAAACATATATTCAAATCACCCCCTAGCTAAAGGGGAGTTTAGTTCCTCATACGTACAAAACAAAGAGAATGAAAGAAACACCTAAACATTCCAACAACTTAAACTTGAATTGTATGAACGTTTAGGCCCTCTTCTCTTCCATTCCTCATTCGAACAAAACAAAGAGTATTGAAATTAAACATTGAAATCAAAGAAACACCTAAACATTTCAACAACTCAAACTTGAATTGTATGAACGTTTAGGCACTCTTCTCTTCCTCTTCCTTGTAGCACAAGGTCTAAGGATAGTTTGATGGTGTGAATGGTTTGGGGAGTGGTGGAGGAATGGAAGAGGAGTGGTGGAAATGGAAGGATGGTGTTTGGATTGTAAGGGAGAGCACGGCACAAGGGAGTTTGATGGTCTACATTCTGAAAATGGAAGAGTTTTGTGACTGAATTGTGTATGAATGAGTATGAATCAATTGTGGCTGCAATGAATGCTTATTTATAGGTGAAAGAGAGGGAACATGATAGCTAGGAACTTGGTGGAAATCTGAAATGGTGATGGGAGATGCATGTGGCTGATTTATGCATGTGATTAAAGGGTGAATGCATGTGCACGGTTTTGGTGTGGAGAAAGGGGTGAATGTGGCTGAAATGCAAGGGGGAATGATGATGAATGCATGTGCATTAAAGAGTGAATGCATGTGGCTGATTTGTGGTGCAATGATGAAAGAATAATCTGGAAATGCAAGGTGAATGTGCATGTGCTTTGAAATGGATTAAAGAGTGGGAGTGCATGATGATAAATGCATGTGGATTAAGTTGGAAATGCATGTGGAGTGGCTGATTAGAATCTAGGGTGCATGTGGGTTGGAAATGATGAAGGAAATGCATGTGAGTGACAGCTAGATATGTTGGTGAATGCATGTGGAATGGATGATTTCTTGGTGAAGGATGTGGAGTGGCTGGAATGATGAAAGAATAAAGGGTGCATGTGGGTTAATTAATTAAGTGTATGATATGATAAGTGAATGATAAGTATATGATATGATAAGTGTATGATATGATAAGTGAATGATAAGTATATGATATGATAAGTGTATGATATGATAAGTGGTAAATGATATGTGATGAATGATAAGTGGTGAATGATATGTAGAAGTGGTGATGATAAGTGTATGATATGTGATTATGATAAGTGATAAGTGGTGATGATAAGTAATGATATGTGGGAGTGTGGCTGAAATGAAGGAGTGGAATGTTGGAATGTTATGCACGGCTAAGGATATAGGAAAGGTTTAAATGTCCTAAAACTAAAGGGAACAAGGTTCCAACACTTTGGTCTTCAATTAGGTCTTCAATTTCGTCCAACACTTTGGCTCCAAGCATAAGCTATCCATCCTTAGCCCAAAAGTGCTCCAAAAGTCTCCAAAATGCATCTTTTTGCTCCTTTAGCCCTTTGGACCTACAAACACACGAAAATAGCTTAAAGTACTAAAATTTCTAAGTACTAGCAACATAAATGCAAGAAAACAAGCAAACTAAGGCGCATAAATATGCTCCTATCAGCCACAAGTGACTCACTCTTCCATATTCAGAAAATCATCTCTCATACACATTCATTCACGCCAGAAATTCATTCCCTCTCTCTAACACTGCCATACTTCACCATTCTTCATATTTTCTGCCCAAAAACACTCCTTGCCTTCCCCTACATCCATCCCTACCCTAAACACATCATTCTACATCATCCATAACCCCCAAAACTCACCAAAACCCCTTGTGCTGCAGCAACTAGAGGAGAAGAGGCCTAAACGTTCACACAATTCAAGATTGAGTTGTTGGGATTTTTAGGTGTTCTTCGTTCTTGTTTTCAATGTTTACTTTGTTATTACTTGATGCGAGAATTATACGCACACAAATTAAACCCTCTTTTTGACAATTGTAGTAAGTATGTAAGTAGGGATCGTTCTGGACCGGGGATTAGGAGGGATTGTTAATCACTTGGATTTGACTCAAAAACGCTAAAAACACAATCTAAGACACTATACTAGACTCAAAGAATGCAAAACTAAACTTTAAAACACTAAGACAAACCAAAGACTCAAAATGCTTTAAAGCATAAACTAAATTGATTTCTAACTAAATTGAACAATAAGGTAAAGGGGGATTTAGGTTTTGATTAAACTAAATGACAGATTGTAAATTAAAGCATAAGGAAATGAAGTAAACACAAAATGAATGAATCAACAGCTAATAAAAAGAGATAGCACAAATGGAGATGAAGCTAGAGATTCGATTTCACCATTGCTAAGCCAAGTCCATGCTTGTTAAGTCAGATTATACTCATCCCTCTACTTATTTCTTGGGTTTGTTTCACTTAGATATGATCAGCCATATGATGTGTGGATTTGATCAAATGTCTCTAATCATGAGCCTAATTGTGATGTGCAACTTTGGTTCCTAATCAAGACTATGTAGTGCACAAGAAACTTTCACAAAACCAAAGGGAACACTCGGCAGGATGTTTGCAAAACATTCCCTTCATTCATTCACATATCTACCAAGATTATGCATGATGTGTGCTTTAATCTTGGCTAAACAACCTATGGTTAATTCAAATGATGATCAAGCATTAAAATCAACACACTAAGTCACAATTAAATCGGAGAATGAAACAAGAAATAGATAGATTAAATGAGAATTCCGAATTAACTACATGGCAATCTTGCAAGGCTACATCGAATCCCTAGAGAGAGATTAGTTACACTTCATGTTTACAAAAGGTTTGACATAAAAATATATAACATGAGTGATAGGAGCATATTCATGCGACTTAAATGGCTTGTTCTCGTGCATTTACGTTATGTTTCTCTAGTTATTTTAGTCCTTTATGCTTCTTTTGTGTGTTTTCAGGTTCTAAGGGCTTAGGGAGCAAGATAGTGCATTTTGAGGCTATTTGGAGCATTTTTGGGCATGAATTGGATAGCTTAATCATGGAGCTAAGAGGATGGACGAATTTGAAGGCCTTGTATGCTCTTTGGGACATAAAACAAAGGGCCTATCCCAATCAAACAAACCTTTGAGCCATGCAAAACCTCTAGCCCAATCAAACAAGGCATCACAAACCCAAACCCATCAAGAAACCATCATTTGCCGTGCCTTCCACATCAATTCCAGCTTGTCTTCATCATTGCAGCCACTTTGCCCTTTTATATATGCATTAAACCTATTTCCTTTGCCTAAATTGCAGCCACAATCCACACATTTCCAACCTAGCTGCACCCTACATACATTAATTAGTCATTCTTTTCATATTGCACTCACATGCATTCACTTGCATTTCAAGAACCAAAACAACATTGTGCCGTGCCTTCCCTTGCCACTTTCTAGCCATTTCATTTCATCATTACACCACCATTCACACCCCTTTAATCCACATGCAGCCACATATTCATTCATTTAATCATTAAGCCACACATTTACACACACACACCCAAAACACATCCATGCTGTGCCTTCCCTTCAAACTCCCTTTGCATTTCCCTTTTCATTTCAGCTGCACCTTTGTCCTAACACTAGAGCACTAATCATTCACTTTTCATTATATAATTCATGCTCCAACATGCATATGTTCCCCCACTAGCTGTCTATCCCATGGATTAATCATCCAAGCCATATTCTATCCTTGAACACATGAAATCACATGCATTTCCAACACAAAAACACCTTCAATGCCGTGCCTTTCCCTTAGATTTTCAGCAACTTCTCTTCATCATTCAGCCACCACATGCATATATTCCCTCCCCTAGCTGCCATTCACAACATTCACATGCAAACACATGTTTTTCCCAACAACCAAATCAGCCAACACATGCACCAAAACATCCATGCCGTGCATCCCTTCCACTTTCCAGCATTCCCCTTGTGCAATTCCAGCTTTCCACCCACTTTCCTAGCTCATCAAGCTTCCTCTTCATCCCCGACGAATAGTTATTTGCAAGCACATGCAAACTTCTATTCTCGTACTTAAGCTGCTGGATCTCTTGCTTAAGTCTTTCCACCTCTGCCATAAATGATTCCACCTGACGGGACCGAGCAAGCAAGCGTTGGCCCATGTTGGACACAGAACTCGCACACTGAACACTAAGTGCGAGGGACTCTTGAACGGCCAACTCATCGGACCGTCCTGACAGCAGCCTACTATCTTTTGGAGTGAGGAGGTTCTTAGCTACTATTGTAGCTGTTGTGGCGTCCTGCATCACGGAGTCTTCACCTGTATCACTGCTAAGGCTCAATTCCAAGCTAAGGTTCGATGGGTTTGCCATTTTTTCAAAAGTGTTCAAAGAGAAGGGATGGAGTTAAATTTCAAAGGGCCGGAGACGATGTTCAAGAATGGGAAATCTTCTGAGTGTGTATGTTGGCGGTGATCGATAGCTCTATAAAAAGCCAAGGCGACGCGTCCACCGATTCAAAGAGCCGGAATTTCCGGCGTAAGTTAGGCGACGCTTTCTCGGCTTTTCAGAAAACGCGTTCAACTTTGTCAAAAGATTTCTGACAAAGCTGAAAACACGTGGAGGCCATCATCGCAACTACACGTTTTTAGCCGACAAGCGCAAAGTTCGGCGAAGCTTTCTCTGCTTTTCAGAAAACGCGTGCAGCTTTGTCAAAAGGAGCCGCATCTGCACTACCACGTGTCGTTCAGAAAGAGAAGGGGCGTCGTTCAGAAATCGAAGGGGCGCTTGCTCAGAAATCGAAGAGGCGTCGTTCTGATATCGAAGAGACATTTGTCGACAAGGGTAAAAGAACAGTACCACCACTTGATATTATCTCTATATATGTCGACCTTCGTCTTTTATGGCAAGGCAACCTGAAGAAAATGCCCAACTCTCCCTCACCTCTGAGGGCGCACTCCCAGCAAAGTCTTTCGAAATACTCAATTCTTTCTTCTTCCCCAAAGATGATACCAGATGCCTGGAGTACAGATGACCCAGGAGGAAACGGCGGATTGAAGTGTGCTGATTCATTCACCGCTTCTTCAAAAGCAAAGGTATCTCATATCATCAAGGTCAAAAGCAAAAGTATCTCATATCATGCTCTTTCCCTGTCTTTTTCTTTGTCCTTGTTCTTACTCACATGGCAAAGTAAAAGAAGCAATCAGCCGGCACTTGGAGTCAGTCTTCCGATCTGGAGCCAACTGCCTGGAATCTATTCCTGATTGCTTACCTAGCGTTGCTCTCGAGTAGTCATCTTCAACGGTTGATACACTTCCGGAGAAGGGACCACTTCTGCAAAGGGGAGCGAGTAAGGCAAGTGAAAATGATACATTGAAGCATGTGGAGACAAACATAGGCTGAGTTATCCTCCAACCGTTTTCAATACGAATTGGAAAGATTGAACAAAGAAACAGACCAAAGGGGTAAGCTCAGACCAAAGGGGAAGACCAAAAGAATCCTGCAGCCCAGTAGCACAAAGGAAAATCAACAAGTGGAGGAGACCAAAAGAATCATGCAGCCCAGTTCAAGAGTATGCATGTGGAATCACCAAGATCAATGCCTCAATGCAATCACCAAGGAGAAGAGGGAATTTACACTCCATAACCAGATTTGCGTCCCTAAACTCTTCTCTTTGTTAATTACATTCTGCCATGTTTAGTATGTTTAAGTGCTTTTTGTGTGTTTACTTATATTTTGTGTGAATCTATGCTTAAAACATTGAGGACAATGTTTGATTTAAGTGTGGGGGGGGTAACTAAGTATATTTAATGCAAATTCGTGGGATTTTATCACCCATAACTTCAAATGTTGTTCCTTGCTGTTTTAAGGTGTTTTTAAGATGTTTTAGAGTGTTTTAGTATGTTTTGTTTTTATAACTCCGAAAAACAAATAAAAATTTGAAAAACATGTTTTGAAAAGCCTAAAAAGAGTGTTTTGAGTCGTTTTTGTGTGTTTGTGTCTTAGGGTACCTTCCAACACAATGATAAGGATTTGGTTTGTAATTGCATGACGGTTAAAAAGAGTTATTAACATAGAGAAAAGTTTGATTTACTCTTGGTATATGCTTGGTTATGGTTATAATGTATGACTTCACATGCAATCATAAAAGAAAAATTCGTTTTTGTAACATTCTTGAAGGAAGGAACTCAAACAAACGCTACATCCCTGTGAGATTCGAGCCATTACTTTCTTTGGAGAGTTATTTTCTGTGATTCTTTGTTTTCTAAAGTTGTTGCATGATCTCATTATTCCTTGCTTGGTTGCTACTTAGAATGCAATTGTATCATGATAGAACTAAATGCTAGAACTTATATCCGTTTCATTCAAAGCATGATATTGATTGCATAACATACAATAAGATGAAGTTGTTAGTCAAGCCAAAGCCAAAAAGCCTATCCCTTTTCACATGTATTGTAGGATTACCCCTTTTGAGCCTTTTCAAGCTTATTTTCTTTGTTAACCCCTTGTTCTTAAAGGATAGTGAAACATGACTTAGAATGAACTCCTTTTGATCAATATACTGCAGAAAATAAGTGTGGGGGCAGATAATAGGGCACGGCCAAAGAATGAAATAAAGAAAAAAAAAAATTGTTGAAAAGAAAAAAAAAAAAAAAAAAAAAAAGAGTTGAAAAATAAGTGAGAATGATCTCACAAGCATTGGTTATTGAAGGAAGGGTCCAAAAGAGTGAATTTGACCCTAGTTGTTGCATGAATCTTCCCTTGTGTTTAAAAGTTGATTTCTGCCATTAAAAGTGAGTTTAAGTGTCAATTTCATTACTTCGCTTCCTATTACTTTAAGAACCTTTGTTTTACTTTACCTTTCTTTGTTAAAACCATTACCCTTAGCCCCGTTACAACCCTTAACTTCTATCTTGATGTTATGTATTCAATATGTGGAGTTTGGAATTGATATGAGCTTATGGAATCACTGGTTCTCATTCTAAGTAGTAGCATTCCATTCATGAGATCATATTCATGTCATTATCGTAAATCCAGAAAATGCTTTCTTTGTTATAACATATGTGAGATACTAGTCTTTCATGTTTACATCAATCTCTCACATATAACTAGTGTAGGGTGTGTAGTCAGAAAATCTGTGTGAAAATAGAGTGCATTCTAGTAAGGAATTGAGGAAATTCTCTAAGGCATGTTACTACATTCGAAATGTGTTTTAAATGCTTAAATGTGAACTAGTATGTGGTGACTATGAGTAAGAATGTACTTAAGTGTAAAGATGGCTAAAATCTGTGGGAATAATGATTTTTAACATGTCATGTGCATTGGAAATCCCTGAGACGATTGTTGGAAGGTTTAGGTTGTGTTTTACTTGTTTAGTGTCGTTTTGTTTGTTTTGTTTTTTTGTTTTGCTCGAGGACGAGCAAAAGATAAGTGTGGGGGAATTTGATAGGAGCATATTTAGGCGACTTACTTAGCTTGTTTTTGTGCATTTATATTGTTAATTCATAGTTGTTTTAGTAGTTTAAGCCATTTTCGTGTGTTTTTAGGTTCATATGGCTAAGGAAGCAAAAAGATGCATTTTGGAGCATTTTGGAGCAAATTAGAGATTGGAATGGATATCATATGCTTGGAGCCAAGAGGATGGACGAAATTGAAGGATTCCTAATCCATTGCAGCCACATGCACATTCAATCATTCACACCAAAACCTTGCACATGCTTTCCCATTTCATTATTCATTCACTTTGCAGCCACCATTCACTCTTTAATCCACATGCATTCATCATCATTCACCACACCTTGCAGCCACATGCATTCCCCTTTTATATTTCCAACCCACATGCACTTCCCCCTTTAATCATTCAAACATGCACTCCCTTTAATCACATGCATAAATCAGCCACATGCATCTCCCATCACCATATCAGATTTCCATCATATTCACATGCATTCCATCCTTTAAAACATTGCACATGCACTCCCTTTAATTAATTAAGCCACATGCACTCCCATCCATTTCATCATTGCAACCAACACATGCTTTCACATGCATTTTCAGATTGTCCCCTTGCACATGCAGCCACATATTCATTGCACATGCAATTCCAACCCACATGCATCCTTTAATCATTCAAACATGCAGCCACATTCCTCCTAGCTGTCATGTTCCCCCCATTTCACCTATAAATAAGCATCCATTGCATTCATTCTCATTCACTCCTCCATTTCAGAAATTCATCCATTGTACATACCACAACACAAACCCTTCCATTTTCAGAATGTAGACCATCACAAACTGCCCTTGGTGCCGTGGCCTTGAGGCACCACTCCCTTACAATCCAAACACCATCCTTCCATCTTCACCACTCCCCAAAGCATTCACACCATCGAACTATCCTTAGACCTTGTGCTACAACGAAGAGGAAGAGAAGAGTGCCTAAACGTTCATACAATTCAAGTTTGAGTTGTTGGAATGTTTAGGTGTTTCTTTGATTTCAATGTTTAATTTCAACACTCTTTGTTTTGTACGAATGAGGAATGGAAGAGAAGAGGACCTAAACGTTCATACAATTCAAGTTTGAGTTGTTGGAATGTTTAGGTGTTTCTTTGATTCTCTTTGTTTTGTACCATGAGGAACTAAACCCCCCTTGGTTAGGGGGTAATTCGAAATATATGTTTATGCTTGCATTTTGATTTGATTACTTCTAATTGCGTTTCATAAGTTGTGGATTCAATTTGTTTAACTGTTTGATTGATAACTTATTTATGTATGTTTATTGAGAGTGCACGCTTAATTTTCATGCATGAATATGACGCTAGAATATAAGTGAGTTTCACCTAATAGTTACGAACTTATATTCACAAGTAGTGGAGGTTGCTTATAAACAATCGCGTTAAACGAATTCTTGGCATAAGTTTCATGCAATCATAGTAACGAATGCCCTGTCAACACTTATAATTTTCATAGAGCGTAATGATTCTTGCTTGTATCTCTATTATGCAATCATGTAGGGGACTTGTGGGGAATGTTTTGGGTTGTCGTATGCAATCATCCAATTCAATAACGTTAGGAAGATTTGAAGGTTAATTAGTGCATCACGGTTAACTTGGGGTGTTGAGAATTAATGATTTATTGAAATGCAATTGGAAATCGTTTTATTATGCTAAGTATAACATGTATGGAGATGAACCCCTTAGCTAGCCTTCCATCCATATTTTCATCACATTCATCTTTACTATCTGTTTTTACTTACAATCTGTTCTTTTAGTTTAAATTCGTCAAAACCAATCCCCCATTTATTTTAAAGTGTTAGATTAGTTAGAATTACATTAACCATGTGTTTATAAGTGTTTTGTTTCATTTTGTTTCCCAAATTCGTCCAAATTCACCAAAGTGCTCAAAACTGCCCAGAAAGTGATTTTAAGGCAGTTTTGAGTGTTTTGGGTGATGTTTGAGTCTTTTGGTTTGTTTGAGTGTTTTAAAGTTTAGTTTTGCATTCTTTGAGTCTAGTATAGTGTTTTATATTGTTATTTTACGTTTGAATCAAGCCATAATCTTAAATTCGTCCAACATTAGGTTTAAGGTCAGAAACTGCCTAGTTAGTGTTTTTAGGCAGTTTTGAGTCTTTTGAACTTGTTTTGAGTCCTTTGAGTCTTTGTGAACGTTTTTAACTTTGTTTTTACGTTTTTGAGTCAAATCCAAGTGATTAACAATCCCGCCTAATCCCCGGTCCAGAACGATCCCTACTTATACTTATACTACAATTGACAAAAAGAGGGTTTAATTTGTGTGCGTATAAATCTCGCATCAGTTGAATGTCTCTATCATGCGTATTCCATGGTTAGGGACTTTGATTAGGAATAATTTGGTTGTAATGCATATCCCATTCAATCCAATGAATCTAGGGAAATCTGAAAGTTAGTTTAAGCGAACCTAATTAACTTGGAGCATTGTCATTCATCGTTTGTTGAAGTCATAACTGGGAGTCAAATTATATGCTTATGTTCATGTGTGGAGAAGGAACCCTCTAACTAGTTTTTTTTATCATTCTATTTTATCAATTTCGTTTTTATAATTTGTTTTAATTAGAATCTGTGCATTTAGTTTAAATTCATCCAAAACCAATCCCCCATTTATTTTAAAGTGTTAGATTAGTTAGAAATACATTTAGTTTGTGTTTATAAGTGTTTTGTTTCATTTTGTTTCCCAAATTCGTCCAAAGTATTCAAGGTGCTCAAAACTGCCCAGAAAGTGTTTTTAAGGCAGTTTCGAGTGCTTTGGGTACTGTTTGAGTCTTTTGGTTTGTTTTAGTGTTTTAAAGTTTAGTTTTACATTCTTTGAGTCTAGTTTAGTGTTTTATATTACGTTTTTACGTTTTTGAGTCAGTTTCCAAGTGATTAACAATCCCTCCTAATCCCCGGTCCAGAACGATCCCTACTTATACATATACTACAATTTGACAAAAAGAGGGTTTAATTTGTGTGTCAAGTTAATTTACACATCAAATTTTGGCGCCGTTGCCGGGGATTAGAAAATTTGCTAATCCCTTGGATTGTTTTATTTTCGTTTGTTTTTATTTTATTCCAGATTCTTAATCTTGTTTTGTTTCTTGTTCTAGGTACTAGTTTATGACTCGGAGTTCTCATCCGATTCGTGAACATATCCTGGAGTGATTGGGTTCTTCGTCCGGCTGCAAGACGTAAAAGAAAGCGCTACTTGGGAGGCAACCGAATGCACTGAATAAAACAAAGCATGTTCATAAAAAATAAAAAATAAAAAAGATACTAAACATGGAGAAAGATGGAGCATTCATAAAGGATGTTTACGTGAAGCCCCACTACGAGGCGTCGGAGCAGAAGGCATAGAAGCGGGAGGCATCGGAGCGGAAGGCATCGGAGCTAGAGCATTCCAGGCCTCAATACTAGGCCAAGCGCTGGATGACCCAGGAAAAAGGTGCCTCTGGAGATAAGCCGCAAGCCTTTGACGGTCACTTTGAATTCGACCCTCGGATTCTTGCAGCTCATCAAGCTTCCTCTTCATGCCCGACGAATAGTTATTTGCAAGTACATGCAAACTTCTATTCTCGTACTTAAGCTGCTGGATCTCCTGCTTAAGACTTTCCACCTCCGCCATCAATGATTCCACCTTGATAGGAGCATATTTATGCGCCTTAGTTTGCTTGTTTTCTTGCATTTATGTTGCTAGTACTTAGTAATTTTAGTACTTTAAGCTATTTTCGTGTGTTTGTAGGTCCAAAGGGCTAAAGGAGCAAAAAGATGCATTTTGGAGACTTTTGGAGCACTTTTGGGCTAAGGATGGATAGCTTATGCTTGGAGCCAAAGTGTTGGACGAAATTGAAGACCTAATTGAAGACCAAAGTGTTGGAACCTTGTTCCCTTTAGTTTTAGGACATTTAAACCTTTCCTAATCCCAATCATGCCATGCATTCACACCATTCTCTCCCAAAACCGTGCATCTCCACAATCCCATTCATCAACACATGCATCCACATGCATTCACCCTTTAAACCATTAAATCCACATGCTTTCCTATTCAATTAAATCAGCCACATGCATTCATCATCATAACCTAGCTGTCATTCCACTTCATTGCACATGCATCTTCAAATAAATCAGATTTCCATCATATTCACATGCATTCCATCCTTTAAAACATTGCACATGCACTCCCTTTAATTAATTAAGCCACATGCACTCCCATCCATTTCATCATTGCAGCCAACACACGCTTTCACATGCATTTTCAGATTGTCCCCTTGCACATGCAGCCACATATTCATTGCACATGCAATTCCAACCCACATGCATCCTATAATCATTCAAACATGCAGCCACATTCCCTCCTAGCTGTCATGTTCCCCCCATTTCACCTATAAATAAGCATCCATTGCATTCATTCTCATTCACTCTTCCATTTCAGAATGTAGACATCAAACCACCCTTGCCGTGCTCTCCCTTACAATCCAAACACCATCCTTCCATTTTCACCACTCCCCAAACCATTCACACCATCAAACTATCCTTAGACCTTGTGCTACAACGAAGAGGAAGATAAGAGGGCCTAAACGTTCATACAATTCAAGTTTGAGTTGTTGGAATGTTTAGGTGTTTCTTTGATTTCAATGTTTAATTTCAATACTCTTTGTTTTGTACGTATGAGGAATGGAAGAGAAGAGTGCTGATGCGAAATTTATCCGCACACAAATTAAGCCCTCTTTTCGTCAAATTGTAGTATATGTATAAGTAGGGATCGTTCTAGACCGGGGATTAGGAGGGATTGTTAACCACTTGGATTTGACTCAAAAACGTAAAATAACAATATGAAACACTATACTAGACTCAAGGGATGCAAAACTAAACTTTAAAACACTAAAACAAACCAAAAGACTCAAAACAGCACCAAAACACTCAAAACAGCCTTAAAATCACTTTCTGGGCAGTTTTGAGCACCTTGAGTACTTTGGACGAATTTGAGAAACAAAATGAATCAAAACACTTACAAACACAAACTAAATGTATTTCTAACTAATCTAACACTTTAAAAGAAATGGGGGATTGGTTTTGAATGAAACTTGAAATAAAAACAGAAACTTGGAAACAAACAGATTGTAAATTAAAGCATAAGGAAATGAAGTAAACACAAGATGAATGAATCAACAACTAATAAAATAAGATAGTACCAATGAAGATGAAGCTAGAGATTCGATTTCACCATTGCTAAGCCAAGTCCATGCTTGTTAAGTCAGATTATACTCATCCCTCTACTTATTTCTTGGGTTTGTTTCGCTTAGATATGATCAGCCATATGATGTGTGGATTTGATCAAATGTGTCTAATTATGAGCCTAATTGTGATGTGCAACTTTGGTTCCTAATCAAGACTATGTAGTGCACAAGAAACTTTCACAAAACCAAAGGGAACACTCGGCAGGATGTTTGCAAAACATTCCCTTCATTCATTCACATATCTACCAAGATTATGCATGATGTGTGCTTTAATCTTGGCTAAACAACCTGTGGTTAATTCAAATGATGATCAAGCATTAAAATCAACACACTAACTCACAATTAAATCGGAGAATGAAGCAAGAAATAGATAGATTAAATGAGAATTCCGAATTAACTACATGGCAAACTTTGCAAGGCTACATCGAATCCCTAGAGGAGGATTAGTTACAATTCATGTTTGCAAAGGATTTAACATAAACATATAAAACATGAATGAACATAGAATTAATAAGAAGAAAGAACCCTTGAAGCAAAACTGATGTAGAATCAAAGAAACACCTAAACATTCCAACAACTCAAACTTGAATTGTATGAACGTTTAGGCCCTCTTATCTTCCTTTTCGTCGTAGCACAAGGTCTAAGGGATGTTGTTGGTGTGTTGAATGGATTGGGGAATTATGGAAATGGAAGGATGATGTTTGGATTGTAAGGGAGAGTCACGGCACAAAGGGGGGTTTATGGTCTACATTTCTGCAATGGATGAAGTGTATGAAAGGAATGGATGGACTTTGTGAAGGGCACGGCCCCAAGGGACCAATTTCTGTTGTGAAATGAATTGTGTATGAATGAGTGTGAATGAATGAGTATTTATAGGTGAAATGGGGGGAACATGACAGCTAGGTTGCATGTGCACATGTTGGTTGAATGATTATGAGTGCATGTGGCTGAAATAGCAGAGGAACAAGTGCATGTGGCTGCATTGTGGTGCAATGATGGAGGAACAATCTGAAAATGCAAGGTATGGCTGGAATGATTGTGTTTGTTTGAATGTGCATGTGATTAAATTAAAGGATGCAAAGTAAATAAATAATGAATGCATGTGTTGAATTATGAAGATGCATGTGCAATGAAGTGGAATGACAATCTGAAATGGGATAGGTACCCACGACAATGATGATTTCTGGTGGTGTTTTGGGTGCATGTGGAATGAATGATTTCTTGGTGAGTGGATGCATGTGTTGATTAAAGGGGGAATGCAAAGGAAAAGCTAGAAATGCATGTGGAGTGGCTGCAAGGTGAATGAATAATGAAATGGGAAAGCATGTGCAAGGTTTTGGTGTGAATGATTGAATGTGCATGTGGCTGCAATGGAGGAGGAATCCTTCAATTTCGTCCATCCTCTTGGCTCCAAGCATATGATATCCATTCCAATCTCTAATTTGCTCCAAAAGGCTCCAAAAGGCATCCTTTTGCATACTTTGCCCTTAGAACCTGAAAACACACAAAAGAAGCATAAAGGACTAAAATAACTAAAGAAACATAACGTAAATGCACGAGAACAAGCCATTTAAGTCGCATGAATATGCTCCTATCAAATACCCCCACACTTATCTTTTGCTAGTCCTCGAGCAAAACAAAACAACAAAAGAACACGAAACTAGACAAAACGAACAAAACACAACCTACACCTTCCAACAATCGTCTCACGGATTTCCAATGCACATGACAAGTTAAAAATCATTAGTCCCATAGATTTTTGTCATCTTCACACTTAAGTACATTCTTACTCATAGTTACCACATATTATTTCACAATTAAGCATTTAAAACTATGTTTTGAATGTAGTAACATGCCTTAGAGAATTTACTCAAATCCTTACAAGATATGCACTCGTTTTTCACACAGATTTTCTGACTATACACCCTACACTAGGTATATGTGAGAAGATTGATGTAAACATGTAGACGAACACTCACATATGTTATAACAAGGAAAGCATTTTCTGGAATTATTAACATGTATATATATGATCTCATGAATGGAATGCTACTACTTAGAACGAGAACCAGTGATTCCATAAGCTCATATCAATTCCAAACTCCACATTATTGAACACATAACGATCAAGATAGAAGCATAAGGGTTGAAACGGGGCTAAAGGTGTTTGGCTAACAAAGAAAGGATAGGGAAAACAAATGTTCTTTAAGCAATAGTGAGCAAAGTATTGAATTGGGCACTTAGAATTCCCTTTAGAACGCAGAAGTCAACTTTGAACACCCAAGGGGAAGTCACACAAAACTTAGGGCCATATTCAAACTTTTTGGGCCCTTTCTTCAACAATCAAACTTGTGAGTCCATTCTCACTTATTTTCACTCTTTTTCTTTCTTTTCTTCTTCTTTTTCTCACATTTTTTTTTTCTTTTTCCCGTGCCTCCTTTAAGACTTAGGCACATACATACACACTTATTTTCTGCAACATATTAATCAAAAGGAATTCATTTAAGTCATGCTCACTATACTTCAAGAACAAGGGTATAGGAAAGTCCTACTCTAGGCTAGGTAAGGGGTGATGTGGTTAGCAAAGAAAATAGGCTAAACGAGGCTCAACGAGGTTAAAACTAATATATACGAAATATGGGGAGTAAGGCTATTTGGCTATGGTGGCAACTACACAACTTCATCTTGATATATGTTATGCAACTCAATGTCATGCTTTGAATGAAACGGATATAAGTTCTAGCATTTAGTTCTATCATGATACAATTGCATTCTAAGTAGCAACCAAGCAAGAAATAATGAGATCATGCAACAACTTTAGAAAACAAAGAATCACAGAAAATAACTCTCCAAAGAAAGTAATGGCTCGAGTCTCACAGGGATGTAGCGTTTGTTTGAGTTCCTTCCTTCAAGCATGTTACAAAAACGAATTTTTCTTTTATGATTGCATGTGAAGTCATACATTATAACCATATCCAAGCATATACCAAGAGTAAATCAAAACTTTCTCTATGTTTATAACTCTTTTTAACCGTCATGCAATTACAAACCAAATCCTTATCATTGTGTTGGAAGGTACCCTAAGACACAAACACACAAAAACGACTCAAAACACTCTTTTTAGGCTTTTTAAAACATGTTTTTCAAATTTTTATGTGATTTTCGGAGTTATAAAAATAAAACATACTAAAACACTCTAAAACAACTTAAAAAACACCTTAAAACAGCAAGGAACAACATTTGAAGTTATGGGTGATAAAATCCCACGAATTTGCATTAAATATACTTAGTTACCCCCCCCCACACTTAAATCAAACATTGTCCTCAATGTTTTAAGCATAAGTAAACACACAAAAAGCAATTTAAACATACTAAACATGGCAGAATGTAATTAACAAAGAGAAGAGTTTAGGGACGCAAATCTGGTTATGGAGTGTAAATTCCCTCTTCTCCTTGGTAATTGCATTGAGGCTTTGATCATAGTGACTCCACAGGCTTACTCTTGAACTGGTTTCCGCCCATCATTGATTTTCCTTTGTGCTACTGTTGAACTGGGCAGCAGGATTCTTTTGGTCTTCCCCGAAGGTCTGAGCTTACCCCTTTGGTCTGTTTCTTTGTTCAATCTTTCCAATTCGTATTGAAAAGGGTTGGAGGATAACTCAGCCTATGTTTGTCTCCACATGCTTCAATGTATCATTTTCACTTGCCTTACTCGCTCCCCTTTGCAGAAGTGGTCCCTTCTCCGGAAGTGTATCAACCGTTGAAGATGACTACTCGAGAGCAACGCTAGGTAAGCAATCAGGAATAGATTCCAGGCAGTTGGCTCCAGATCGGAAGATTGACTCCAAGTGCCGGCTGATTGCTTCTTTTACTTTGCCATGCGAGTAAGAACAAGAACAAAGAAAAAGACAGGGAAAGAGCATGATATGAGATACTTTTGCTTTTGACCTTTATGATATGAGATACCTTTGCTTTTGAAGAAGCGGTGAATGAATCAGCATATGTATTTGTTGTGCTGTTTCCTCCTGGGTCATATGTACTCCAGGCATCTGGTATCATCTTTGGGGAAGAAGAAAGAATTGAGTCTTTCGAAAGGCTTTGCTGGGAGTGCGCCCTCAGAGGTGAGGGAGAGTTGGGCATTTTTCTTCAGGTTTGCCTTGCCATAAAAGATGAAGGTCGACATATATAGAGATAATATCAAGTAGTGGTATTGTTCTTTTACCCTTGTCGACAAACATTTTGATCCCGCAAATCCGGGTTTTTGAAATAGTGGCGCCTCTTCGATTTCTGAATGATGCCTCTTCGATTTCTGAGCAGGCGCCCCTTTGCTTTCTGAACGACACTTAGTAGTGCGGATGCGGCTCCTTTTGACAAAGCTGCACGCGTTTTCTTAAAAGCAGCGAAAGTGTCGCTGAACTTTGCGCTTGTCGGCTAAAGATGTGTAGTTGCGGTGATGGCCTCCACGTGTTGTCTGAAAAGAAGAAATCTTTTGACAAAGTTGAACGCGTCTTCTGAAAAGCCGAGAAAGCGTTGCCTAAATTACGCCGGAAATTCAGGCTTTTTGAATCGGTGGACGCGTCGCTTCGGCTTTTTTATTGAGCTATCGATCACCACAACAAACACACTCTGAAGATTTCCCATTCTTGAAAATCGACTCCGGCCCTTTGAAATTTAACTCCATCCCTTCTCTTTGAACACTTTTGAAAAATGGCAAACTCATCGAACCTTAGCTTGGAATTGAGCCTTAGCAGTGATACCGGCGCGCCGCGTCAAGGTAACGTATGGCGCCCTTCTCTTTTATCTTCTAACGGTCTTCTTACAGGTGAAGACTCCGTGATGCAGGACGCCACAACAGCTACAATAGTAGCTAAGAACCTTTCTCACTCCAAAAGATAGTAGGCTGCTGTCAGGACGGTCCGATGAGTTGGCCGTTCAAGAGTCCCTCGCACTTAGTGTTCAGTGTGCGAGTTCTGTGTCCAACATGGGCCAACGCCTGCTTGCTCGGTCCCGTCAGGTGGAATCATTGATGGCAGAGGTGGAAAGACTTAAGCAAGAGATCCAGCAGCTTAAGTACGAGAATAGAAGTTTGCATGTGCTTGCAAATAACTATTCGTCGGGGATAAAGAGGAAGCTTGATGAGCTGCACGAATCTGAGGGTCGAATCCAAAGTGACCGTCAAAGGCTTGCGGCTTATCTCCAGAAGCACCTTTTTCCTGGGTCATCCAGCGCTTGGCCAAGTATTGAGGCCTGGAATGCTCTAGCTCCGATGCCTCCCGCTCCGATGGCTTCCGCTCCGATGCCTCCCGCTTCTATGCCTTCTGCTTCTGCGCCTCGTAGTGGGGCTTCACGTAAACAACCTTTGTGAAGCTCCACCTTTCTCCATGTTTAGTATCTTTTTTTTAATAAATGAAATTTTTTTTTTTTTTTTTTTTTTTTTTCAGTGCATTGGGTTGCCTCCCAAGTAGCGCTTTCTTTTACGTCTTGCAGCCGGACGAAGAACCCAATCACTCCAGAATATGTTCACGAATCGGATGAGAACTCCGAGTCATAAACTAGTACCTAAAACAAGAAACAAAAACAAGATTAAGAATCTGGAATAAAATAAAAAGAACAAACGAAAATAAAACAATCCAAGGGATTAGCAAATTTTCTAATCCCCGGCAACGGCGCCAAAATTTGATGCGAAATTTATCCGCACACAAATTAAACCCTCTTTTCGTCAAATTGTAGTATATGTATAAGTAGGGATCGTTCTAGACCGGGGATTAGGAGGGATTGTTAACCACTTGGATTTGACTCAAAAACGTAGAATAACAATATGAAACACTATACTAGACTCAAGGGATGCAAAACTAAACTTTAAAACACTAAAACAAACCAAAAGACTCAAAACAGCACCAAAACACTCAAAACTGCCTTAAAATCACTTTCTGGGCAGTTTTGAGCACCTTGAGTACTTTGGACGAATTTGAGAAACAAAATGAATCAAAACACTTACAAACACAAACTAAATGTATTTCTAACTAATCTAACACTTTAAAAGAAATGGGGGATTGGTTTTGAATGAAACTTGAAATAAAAACAGAAACTTGGAAACAAACAGATTGTAAATTAAAGCATAAGGAAATGAAGTAAACACAAGATGAATGAATCAACAACTAATAAAATAAGATAGTACCAATGAAGATGAAGCTAGAGATTCGATTTCACCATTGCTAAGCCAAGTCCATGCTTGTTAAGTCAGATTATACTCATCCCTCTACTTATTTCTTGGGTTTGTTTCGCTTAGATATGATCAGCCATATGATGTGTGGATTTGATCAAATGTGTCTAATTATGAGCCTAATTGTGATGTGCAACTTTGGTTCCTAATCAAGACTATGTAGTGCACAAGAAACTTTCACAAAACCAAAGGGAACACTCGGCAGGATGTTTGCAAAACATTCCCTTCATTCATTCACATATCTACCAAGATTATGCATGATGTGTGCTTTAATCTTGGCTAAACAACCTGTGGTTAATTCAAATGATGATCAAGCATTAAAATCAACACACTAACTCACAATTAAATCGGAGAATGAAGCAAGAAATAGATAGATTAAATGAGAATTCCGAATTAACTACATGGCAAACTTTGCAAGGCTACATCGAATCCCTAGAGGAGGATTAGTTACAATTCATGTTTGCAAAGGATTTAACATAAACATATAAAACATGAATGAACATAGAATTAATAAGAAGAAAGAACCCTTGAAGCAAAACTGATGTAGAATCAAAGAAACACCTAAACATTCCAACAACTCAAACTTGAATTGTATGAACGTTTAGGCCCTCTTATCTTCCTTTTCGTCGTAGCACAAGGTCTAAGGGATGTTGTTGGTGTGTTGAATGGATTGGGGAATTATGGAAATGGAAGGATGATGTTTGGATTGTAAGGGAGAGTCACGGCACAAAGGGGGGTTTATGGTCTACATTTCTGCAATGGATGAAGTGTATGAAAGGAATGGATGGACTTTGTGAAGGGCACGGCCCCAAGGGACCAATTTCTGTTGTGAAATGAATTGTGTATGAATGAGTGTGAATGAATGAGTATTTATAGGTGAAATGGGGGGAACATGACAGCTAGGTTGCATGTGCACATGTTGGTTGAATGATTATGAGTGCATGTGGCTGAAATAGCAGAGGAACAAGTGCATGTGGCTGTATTGTGGTGCAATGATGGAGGAACAATCTGAAAATGCAAGGTATGGCTGGAATGATTGTGTTTGTTTGAATGTGCATGTGATTAAATTAAAGGATGCAAAGTAAATAAATAATGAATGCATGTGTTGAATTATGAAGATGCATGTGCAATGAAGTGGAATGACAATCTGAAATGGGATAGGTACCCACGGCAATGATGATTTCTGGTGGTGTTTTGGGTGCATGTGGAATGAATGATTTCTTGGTGAGTGGATGCATGTGTTGATTAAAGGGGGAATGCAAAGGAAAAGCTAGAAATGCATGTGGAGTGGCTGCAAGGTGAATGAATAATGAAATTGGAAAGCATGTGCAAGGTTTTGGTGTGAATGATTGAATGTGCATGTGGCTGCAATGGAGGAGGAAACCTTCAATTTCGTCCATCCTCTTGGCTCCAAGCATATGATATCCATTCCAATCTCTAATTTGCTCCAAAAGGCTCCAAAAGGCATCCTTTTGCATACTTTGCCCTTAGAACCTGAAAACACACAAAAGAAGCATAAAGGACTAAAATAACTAAAGAAACATAACGTAAATGCACGAGAACAAGCCATTTAAGTCGCATGAATATGCTCCTATCAAGTGCCTAAACGTTCATACAATTCAAGTTTGAGTTGTTGGAATGTTTAGGTGTTTCTTTGATTTCAAAGTTATGAGGGGATTCGAAATATATGTTTATGCTTGCATTTTGATTTGATTACTTCTAATTGCGTTTCATAAGTTGTGGATTCAATTCGTTTAACTGTTTGATTGATAACTTATTTATGTATGTTTATTGAGAGTGCACACTTAATTTTCATGCATGAATATGACGCTAGAATATAAGTGAGTTTCACCTAATAGTTACGAACTTATATTCACAAGTAGTGGAGTTTGCTTATAAACAATCGCGTTAAACGAATTCTTGGCATAAGTTTCATGCGTATTCCATAGTAATGAATGCCTCGTCAACACTTATAATTTTCATAGAGCGTAATGATTCTTGCTTGTATCTCTATTAAGCAATCATGTAGGGGACTTGTGGGGAATGTTTTGGGTTGTCGTATGCAATCATCCAATTCAATAACGTTAGGAAGATTTGAAAGTTAATTTCAGCGGATCTAATTAACTTGGAGCATTGAGAATTCATGGCTTATTGAAATGCAATTGGAAATCGTTTTATTATGCAAGTGTAACATGTGTGGAGATGAACCCCTTAGCTATTCTATCATCCATTCATTCCATTTCATCAATTTCATATTTACATTCTATTTTAAGTGCAATTTGTTCATTTAATTTAATTTCGTATAAACCTAAATCCCCCTTTACTTTAATGTCAAATTAGTTAGAAATCAATTTAGTTTGTGTTTTTAAGAGTCTTGAGTCAAGTTACAACTTAATTTCGTCCAAATTTGTGTTTATACTCAAAACTGCCCAGAAAGTGGTTTTTAGGCAGATTTGAGTGTGTTTGTGTTGTTTTGAGTCTTTTGGTTTGTTTGAGTGTTTTAAAGTTTAGTTTTACATTCTTTGAGTCTAGTTTAGTGTTTTATATTGTGTTTTTACGTTTTTGAGTCAAATCCAAGTGATTAACAATCCCTCCTAATCCCCGGTCCAGAACGATCCCTACTTATACTTATACTACAATTGTCAAAAAGAGGGTTTAATTTGTGTGCGTTTAAATCACGCATCACACCTGACGGGAGCGGGCAAGCAGGCGTTGGCCCATGTTGGACACAGAACTCGCACACTGAACACTAAGAGCGAGGGACTATTGAACGGCCAACTCATCGGACCGTCCTGACAGCAGCCTACTATCTTTTGGAGTGAGGAGGTTCCTAGCTACTATTGTAGCTGTTGTGGCGTCCTGCATCACAGAGTCTTCACCTGAAAGAGGACCGTTAGAAGATAAGAAAGAAGGGCGCCATACGTTACCTTGACGCGGCGCTCCCATTTCACTGCTGAGACTCAATTCTAAGCTAAGGTTCGATGGGTTTGCCATTTTTCAAAAGTGTTCAAAGAGAAGGGGTGGATGGAGTTAAAATTTCAAAGGGCCGGAGACGATGTTCAAGAATGGGAATTCTTCAGAGTGTGTATGTTGGCGGTGATCAATACCTCTATAAGAAGCCAAGGCGACACGTCCACCGATTCAAAAAGCCGGAATTTCCGGCGTAATTTTGGCGACGCTTTCTCGGCTTTTCAGAAGATGTGTTCAACTTTGTCAAAAGATTTCTTCTTTTCAGAAAACACGTGGAGGCCATCATCGCAACTACACATCTTTAGCCGACAAGCGCAAAGTCCGGCGACGCTTTCTCTGCTTTTCAGAAAACGCGTGCAACTTTGTCAAAAGAAGCCGCATCCGCACTACTACGTGTCGTTCAGAAAGCAAAGGGGCGCCTGCTCAGAAATCGAAGGGGCGTCACTATTTCAAAAAGCCGGATTTGCGGGATCAAAACGTTTGTCGACAAGGGTAAAAGAAGAGTTCCACCACTTGATATTATCTCTATATATGTCGACCTTCGTCTTTTATGGCAAGGCAAACCTGAAGAAAATGCCCAACTCTCCCTCACCTCTGAGGGCGCACTCCCAGCAAAGCCTTTTGAAATACTCAATTTTTTCTTCTTCCCCAAAGATGATACCGGATGCCTGGAGTACAGATGACCCAGGAGGAAACGGCAGATTGAAGTGTGCTGATTCATTCACCGCTTCTTCAAAAGCAAAGGTATCTCATATCATCAAGGTCAAAAGCAAAAGTATCTCATATCATGCTCTTTCCCTGTCTTTTTCTTTGTCCTTGTTCTTACTCACATGGCAAAGTAAAAGAAGCAATCAGCCGGCACTTGGAGTCAGTCTTCCGATCTGGAGCCAACTGCCTGGAATCTATTCCTGATTGCTTACCTAGCGTTGCTCTCGAGTAGTCATCTTCAACGGTTGATACACTTCAGGAGAAGGGACCACTTCTGCAAAGAGGAGCGAGTAAGGCAAGTGAAAATGATACATTGAAGCATATGGAGACAAACATAGGCTGAGTTATCCTCCAACCCTTTTCAATACGAATTGGAAATATTGAACAAAGAAACAGACCAAAGGGGTAAGCTCAGACCTTCGGGGAAGACCAAAAGAATCCTCCATCCCAGTAGCACAAAGGAAAATCAACAAGTGGAGGAGACCAAAAGAATCATGCAGCCTAGTTCAAGAGTATGCCTGTGGAATCACCAAGATCAATGCCTCAATGCAATCACCAAGGAGAAGAGGGAATTTACACTCCATAACCAGATTTGCGTCCCTAAACTCTTCTCTTTGTTAATTACATTCTGCCATGTTTAGTATGTTTAAGTGCTTTTTATGTGTTTACTTATGTTTTGTGTAAATCTATGCTTAAAACATTGAGGACAATGTTTGATTTAAGTGTGGGGGGGGGGGGGGGTAACTAAGTATATTTGATGCAAATTCGTGGGATTTTATCAACCATAACTTCAAATGTTGTTCCTTACTGTTTTAAGGTGTTTTTAAGTTGTTTTAGAGTGTTTTAGTATGTTTTGTTTTTATAACTCCGAAAATCACATAAAAATTTGAAAAACATGTTTTGAAAAGCCTAAAAAGAGTGTTTTGAGTCGTTTTTGTGTGTTTGTGTCTTAGGGTACCTTCCAACACAATGATAAGGATTTGGTTTGTAAATGCATGACTGTTAAAAAGAGTTATAAACATAGAGAAAAGTTTGATTTACTCTTGGTATACGCTTGGTTATGGTTATAATGTATGAGTTCACATGCAATCATAAAAGAAAAATTCGTTTTTGTAACATGCTTGAAGGAAGGAACTCAAACAAACGCTACAACCCTGTGAGACTCGAGCCATCACCTTCTTTGGAGAGTTGTAATCTGTGATTCTTTGTTTTCTAAAGTTGTTGCATGATCTCATTATTCCTTGCTTGGTTGCTACTTAGAATGCAATTGTATCATGATAGAACTAAATGCTAGAACTTATATCCGTTTCATTCAAAGCATGACATTGAATTGCATAACATATATCAAGATGAAGTTGTGTAGTTGCCACCATAGCCAAATAGCCTCACTTCCCATATTTCGTATATGTTGTAAGTTTTACCCCCGTTGAGCTTTGTTTAGCCTTTATTCTTTGTTAACCCACATTATCCTCACCTAGCCTAGTTAGGACAATCCACACCCTTGTTCTTAAAAGATAGTGAGCAGGACTTAAATGAATTCCTTTTGAGTACATTATGAAAGAAAATGAGTGTGGGGGAGAGAATGTTTTGTTCTTAAGTGTTTATGTATGTTTTGAGAGTCAAAAGAAACGAAAAAAATTGTGAAAAACATATGAAAAAAAAGAAAAACAGAAAAGAAAAGAAAGAAAGAAAGAAAAAAGAGCTTGTTCTCCCTTTTTGTTCAAAAGTTGAGTTTTCATTCAAAAGGGAATTCTAAGTGCCTAATTCAATACTTTGCTCACTATTGCTTTAAGAATGTATGTTTTCCATATCCCTTCTTTGTTAGCCAAACACCTTTAGCCCCGTTACACCCCTTTGACTTCTATCTTGATCGTTATGTGTTCAATAATGTGGAGTTTGGAATTGATATGAGCTTATGGAATCACTGGTTCTCATTCTAAGTAGGAGCATTCTATTCATGAGATCATATTCATGTCATTATCGTAAATCCAGAAAATGCTTTCTTTGTTATAACATATGTGAGATACTAGTCTTTCATGTTTACATCAATCTCTCACATATAACTAGTGTAGGGTGTGTAGTCAAAAAATCTGTGTGAAAATAGAGTGCATTCTTGTAAGGATTTGAGCAAATTCTCTAAGGCATGTTACTACATTCAAAACATGGTTTTAAATGCTTAATTGTGAAATAGTATGTGGTGACTATGATTAAGAATGTACTCAAGTGTGAAGATGACTAAAATCTATGGGACTAATGATTTTTAACTTGTCATGTTCATTGGAAATCCGTGAGACGATTGTTGGAAGGTGTAGGTGGTGTTTTGTTCGTTTTGTCTAGTTTCGTGTTCTTTTGTTGTTTTGTTTTGCTCGAGGACTAGCAAAAGATAAGTGTGGGGGTATTTGATAGGAGCATATTCATGCGACTTAAATGGCTTGTTCTCGTGCATTTACGTTATGTTTCTTTAGTTATTTTAGTACTTTAAGCTATTTTCGTGTGTTTGTAGGTCCAAAGGGCTAAAGGAGCAAAAAGATGCATTTTGGAGACTTTTGGAGCACTTTTGGGCTAAGGATGGATAGCTTATGCTTGGCGCCAAAGTGTTGGACGAAATTGAAGACCTAATTGAAGACCAAAGTGTTGGAACCTTGTTCCCTTTAGTTTTAGGACATTTAAACCTTTCCAATTTCCTTAGCCGTGCATAACATTCCAACATTCCACTCCTTCATTTCAGCCACACTCCCACATATCATTACTTATCATCACCACTTATCACTTATCATCACCACATATCATATCATCATCACTTAAACTAGTTGGCTTCTTTGTGATTGTTTTGCATACATTTATATCTTCCTTATTTGGCTTCTTTGTGATTGTTTTGGATTAAACTAGTTGCATTTTACATTATTTGGTGTTAGTGTGCAGCCAAGTGTGAATTTGGATCAATGGGAAGGCAAAATCATTGAAGTCAGCTATGTGGTTCCAACACCAAAACATGCATTCACATGCATGTCACAACCTTGGTCGTGTGTTCCCATATCATCCCATCATTTTATGCACTTCTAGTACCAAATCAGATTCCACACAATCATGCCGTGCACTCCCATGTGATTGCAAGTCAGATTATGCATTCCATTACCTTTCTCCATTTCATCTTTGCAGATATCCATATGCATCTTGATTAAATATACCACATACCTGCAGATCATGTCCATTCCTTGCATCCTTTATTCCAGAAATTCACTCATTCCATCATTCCATGCCGTGTGCTTTCTTCACCTTTCCAGAATTTGTACAAACAATTCACCTTTGCAGATTCCACTCACTTGTTGCAGCAAGGACACATGCATTTTGATTAAACAAACCACACACTTGCAAACCCTGTCCATGCCGTGCGACCAACACCTCAGAAACCCATTCAATTCCAGCTCATTTGATGCTATTCCATCTCACTTGTGCAGATTGAGATCCAATCTGAATGTTGGAGCCACATTCCCTTCTATAAAACAAGTCACACTTCACACATCAAGGGGTTCGGCATTCATTCCATCTTTATTCACCCATAGCCGCTCCATTTCACCCTATTCTCTGTCCATTCTCTGCCCATTTGTTCTCCCCTTTGCAGAAAACATACCAAGCGGATCTAATTCAGTTGCATCATACTTGGAGAACCAACCCCGAAGGCCACTCCTCAAGGACTTCAAAATCAGTTTTGCTTCAAGGGTTTATTCTTATTAATTCTATGTTCATTCATGTTTTATATTTTTATGATAAATCTTTTGTAAACATGAATTGTAACTAATCCTCCTCTAGGGATTCGATGTAACCTTGCAAAGTTTGCCATGTAATTAAGTTAGAATGCTCGGTTTTGTCTATCTATTTCTTGTTTCATTCTCTGATTTAATGGTGACTTAGTGAGTTGATTTTAATGTTTGATCATCATTTGAATTAATCACTAAGTTGTGTAGCCAAGATTAAAACACACATCATGCATAATCTTGGTAGATATGTGAATGAATGAAGGGAAGGTTTAGCATACATCCTGCCGAGTTATTCCCTTTGGTTTTATGAAAGTTTCTTGTGCATTACATACTCTTGATTATGAACCAAAGTTGCACATCACAACTAGGTTCATGATTAGAGACATGTGATCAAATCCACACATCATATGGTTGATCATGTCTAAGTGAAACAAACTCAAGAAATAGGTAGATGAATGAGTATAAGCTAACTTAACAAACATGGACTTGGTTTAGCAATGGTGAAACCGAATCCCTAGTTTCATCTCCATTGGTACTATCTCATTTTATTAATTTTTGAGTCATTTATTTGTGTTTACTTCACTTCCTTATATTTTCAAGTGACAACAACAAATTTGCCTATTCTGTTTAGTTTGATTCATTTCATAGAGTTCTTGCAAAACAAGTGATTACATAGGTCCAATTAGTCCCTGTGGATTCGACACCCTTGCTTATGCCATTATACTAAATATATTCTAGCATTAGGAAGGAATAATACATCAACAAAAATGGCGCCGTTGCCGGGGACTGATTTCAGTCCCTTGTAATTGCTTGTTTGCTTGTTTGCTATTTTGATTAGTGTCAAGGTTCATAACTTGTCGAATTGATAACTGGAAGTTGGTTTAAGTTGCATATATTTCGTGAGTAGAGAGGAATCCCTTAGCCATTCCATTATCCATTGGTTTACATCAATTTGCTTTACAATCTGTTTTCTTTACAATATGTCCATTTAATTAAATTTCGTCCAAATACAAATTCCCCCCCCCCATATTTTGTTAAGTCTTAAGCTTAGAATCTGTCTTATCTTGTGTTTTGAAGCATTTTGAGTCAAGCCCAAACCTAATTTTCGTCCAAAGTTGAGTTTAGTGTCAAAACTGCCCAGTTTGTGTTTTTAGGCAGTTTTGAGAGTTTTTAGCTTGTTTTGAGTCTTGTGAATCTGTTTTGAGTCCTTTGAGTCCTTTCAAACGTTTTTAAGTTTATTTTTGTTCATTTCATTGTTGTTTGCTAGTAGATTTTCATTCACACTTGTGTTATTTTATTTCAGGTAGTATATGTCAAATAGACTTGTTGAGTTAGGCCAAAGAATTGAACGGTTGAAGGGCCACACTTTGGACAACTTTGTGCCATCAAATTCATCCTTTAACCGTGAGGAAGAGGAAGGGAATTCATCTAGTTCAACAAGTAAAGAATCTGAGCAATTTAATTGGGAAAGAGAAGAAGAGATGGCGGGCAACGAAGATGAACTTCGAGCTTTGGAGGACTTTGCTCAACCAATCATACCAAATTCACCTTCATGCATCTTGCTGCCCACAGAAGCTAGAAACTATGATCTCAAATCTTCGCATTTCCATATGTTTCCTTCATTTTATGGCTTACCTAATGAAGACCCTTTAGCTCATATTAAAGAGTTTTACAATGTTGTGAGTGGTTTACCTTTGCAGGGAGTAAGTGAAGCAAATTTGAGGATGAGGGTGTTTCCTGATAAGTCACATTCTGCATGCATTTTTATCTTCCTTATTTGGCATCTTTGTGATTGTTTTGGATTAAACTAGTTGCATTTTACATTATTTGGTGTTAGTGTGCAGCCAAGTGTGAATTTGGATCACTGGGAAGGCACATGAAGTAAAAACATTCCAGAAAAGATGTGAAGTGTTAAGAAATGCAATTCGGCCATATTGGATGATTCTAAACAAGGCAAAATCATTGAAGTCAGCTATGTGGTTCCAACATCAAAACATGCATTCACATGCATGTCTCAACCTTGGCCGTGTGTTCCCATATCATCCCATCACTTTATGCACTTGTAGCACCAAGTCAGATTGTGCATTCCACTACTTGTCCACCTCCCTTTTGCTCCAAAAACACCCATTTCCATCACTTAATTCATTTCAGCCATTTTGACACCAACAAACACAATCATTCCATTCCGTGCAGATTCCATGTTTTAACACCCAAAACATCCCTCACATGCATGACTCACAATCTGACCTTACACTCCATTATCTTTCTCCACTTCATCTTTGCAGAAATTCACATGCATTGTGATTAAACAAACCACTCCTTGCAACCATCATTTCAGAAATCCAACTCATCCCTTTATCCATGCCGTGTGCCTATTTCACCTTTCCAGAATTTGTACAAACAATTCACTTTTGGCAGATTCCACTCACTTGTTGCAGCAAGGGCACATGCATTTTGATTAAACAAACCACATCTTTGCAGACCTTGTCCATGCCGTGAGAACAACACCTCAGAAACCCATTCAAGTCCAGCTCATTTGATGCCATTCCATCACTTATGCACTGCCATCTGAGTTAAACATTTAAAAGATCCAATCTGATTGTGTAAGACACATTTTTTTCTATAAAACAAGGCTCACTTGACACAACAAAGGGTTCCGCAAGTTTTCTTCTTCAACCAGTCCATTACACACCCATAACCTCTCCCATTTCACTCCATTCTCTGTCCATTTTCTGTCCCAAGGGCAGAAACCATTCAACCAAGCCATTCTACCTTCATCCGCACCACATTTGGAGAAGCAACACCAAGGAACTCTTCAAGGACTTCAACATCAGTTTTGCTTCAAGGGTTTCTCCTTCTTAATCTTATGTTCACTCATGTTATTTATTTTTATGTTAAACCTTTGTAAACATGAAGTGTAACTAATCTTCCTCTAGGGATTCGATGTAACCTTGCAAAGTTTGCCATGTAATTAAGTTAGAATGCTCAGTTTGTCCATCTATTTCTTGTTACATTTTCTGTTTTAATGGTGACTTAGTGTGTTGATTTTAATGTTTGATCATCATTTGAATTAATCACAAAGTTGTGTAGCCAAGATTAGAACACACATCATGCATAATCTTGGTAGATATGTGAATGAATGAAGGGAGTGTTTAGCACACATCCTGCCGAGTTATTCCCTTTGGTTTTATGAAAGTTTCTTGTACATTACATAATCTTGATTATGAACCAAAGTTGCACATCACAATTAGGTTCATGATTAGAGACATTTGATCAAATTCACACATCATATGGTTGATCATATCCAAGTGAAACAAACTCAAGAAATAGGTAGATGAATGAGTACAAACTAACTTGACAAACATGGACTTAGTTGAGCAATGGTGAAACCGAATCCCTAGCTTCATTTCCATTAATACTATCCTATTACATTAGTTGTTGATTCATTTATTTGTGTTTACTTCATTTTCTCATGCTTTCAAGTTACAACAACAAATCTGTCTATTTAGACTAGTTTGATTCATTTCCAAATCTGCCTAGTTTGTTTAGTTTGATTCATTTCTTAGAGTTCTTGCAAAACAAGTAGTTACATAGGTCCAATTAGTCCATGCGGATTCGACACCCTTGCTTGTGCCATTATACTAAATATATTCTAGCATTAGGAAGGAATTAATACATCAACAAAAATGGCGCCGTTGCCGGGGACTGATTTCAGTCCCTTGTAATTGCTTGTTTGCTTGTTTGCTATTTTGATTAGTGTCAAGGTTCATAACTTGTCAAATTGATAACTGGAAGTTGATTTAAGTTGCATACATTTCATGTGTGGAAAAGAATCCCTTAGCCATTCCATTATCCATTGGTTTACATCAATTTGCTTTACAATCTGCTTTCGTTATAATCTGTCCATTTAATTGCATTTCGTCCAAATACAATTTCTCCCCATATTTTGTTAAGTTTTAGGCTTAGAATCTGTCTTATCTTGTGTTTTGAAGCATTTTGAGTCAAGCTCAAACCTAATTTTCGTCCAAAATTGAGTTTAGTGTCAAAACTGCCCAGTTTGTGTTTTTAGGCAGTTTTGAGAGTTTTTAGCTTGTTTTGAGTCTTGTGAATCTGTTTTGAGTCCCTTGAGTCCTTTCAAACGTTTTTAAGTTTATTTTTATTCATTTCATTGTTGTTTGCTAGTTGATTTTCATTCACACTTGTGTATTTTATTTCAGGTAGTATATGTCAAATAGACTTGTTGAGTTAGGCCAAAGAATTGAACGGTTAAAGGGCCACACTGTGGACAACTTTGTGCCATCAAGTTCATCCCTAATCCGTGAGGAAGAGGAAAGGACTTCACCTAGTTCAACAAGTAAAGAATCTGAGCAATTTAATTGGGAAAGAGAAGAAGAGATGGCGGGCAACGAAGATGAACTTCGAGCTTTGGAGGACTTTGCTTAACCAATCATACCAAATTCACCTTCATGCATCTTGCTGCCCACAGAAGCTAGAAACTATGATCTCAAATCTTCACATTTCCATATGTTTCCTTCATTTTATGGCTTACCTAATGAAGACCCTTTAGCTCATATTAAAGAGTTTTACAATGTTGTGAGTGGTTTACCTTTGCAGGGAGTAAGTGAAGCAAATTTGAGGATGAGAGTGTTTCCTTACACCTTGAAAGATAAGGCCAAGAGTTGGTTGATGACTCTAACACCAGGTTCCCTCACTACATGGGATGCCGTGGCTAAGAAGTTCTTGGATAAGTTCTTTCCCACTCAAAAGACAGCCACATTAAGGGGACAAATCTTCAACTTCAAACAAGATGATGGTGAACCTTTCAATGAGTGTTGGGAGCGTTTTAAAGGCCTCTTGTTGCAATGTCCACACCATGGGTTACCTTTTCACTTACAAATGCAAATTTTTTATGATGGACTAACCCAAAATTGTCAATCAACTGTGGATAATGCAGCAGGTGGAGCATTGATGAAAAAGAATGCTCAAGAGTCATATAACATTTATGAGATGTTGGGGTCTAATGCTCAACATAAAGATTTAAGGGGTAAGAAAGTTGGAGTCTATGAAACAAGTTCTAATCATGAGCTTTTGTTGCAGGTAGCTAACCTAGAAAGGAAGCTTGAATCCGTGCTCAACATGGTGCCAAAAGCTAATGAAGTGTGTGCTATTTGCAACATACCGAGCCATCCTACTCACCAATGTCCATCTAGGGAAGCTTACCCCGAGTATGTTCAAGAACAAGTGAACCTCATGAATTCTTACAACCAAAGGCCAAGGAATGATGTGTATTCAAATACATATAACTCAAGTTCGAGAGATCATCCCAACCTTTCATGGAAGAACAACAATCAATTCCAAAATTTCCAACCAAAACCTGCCACTAGCCTTGAGGACACGGTTAAATTGTTAGCCCAAAACACCTTGCAATTCCAACATTCCACCAATAGCACACTCCAACAACATTCAGCCGTCCTAACCAAAATGGAGACACAATTGGGGCAGATTGCAGATGCCTTGAACCAAAGAGAGGTTGGGAAGTTTCCAAGCCAACCCGTGATACTCCAAAGGAACCAAGAGCAAGCCAAAGCAATCACTACACTTAGAAGTGGTAAGGTTATTGATAATAGAGTTGGCAATGAAGTTACTAAAGAATATGATCATGTGAATGCAGGTGTCACTGAAGGAGACAATGAGAAATCAATTGAGGAACCAAGCCATGCCACTTCCTCACTAGAAGCACCAAATCTTCACAAGGCCGAGAAACCATACACTCCACCAATACCATTCCCTGGAAGACTTGCCAAGAGCAAGCAGGATAAGTCATTCAAAGAAATTTTTGATATACTAAGCAAAGTGAATGTTAACTTACCTTTGCTTGATGTCATTAGGAACATGCCGGCATATGGGAAGTTCTTCAAGGAGTTAAACAGCTACAAAAGGAAGTATGGACCACATGAGAAGGTAGTGGTGTCTGAGAATGTGAGTGCAGTTTTGCAAAGAAAACTTCCACCAAAGCTCAAGGATCCAGGCAGTTTCTCTATCAACATCACCATAGGGGATAAGAAAGTAGAGAAGGCAATGCTTGATTTGGGTGCTAGCATCAACTTAATGCCTTATTCAGTGTACCTTCAACTAGGTTTGGGAGATTTGAAAGCCACCACCATTTCATTACAACTTGCAGACAGATCAGTTAAATATCCAAGAGGTATAGTAGAAGATATCCTAGTTCAAGTTGATAAACTAATATTGCCTGCAGATTTTGTAGTCTTGGACATGGAAGAAGCTCCTATACATGATCGTGAGTTGCCTATATTGCTTGGGAGACCCTTCATGGCCATGCCCAAGACCATCATTGATGTGCAAAATGGACTCCTCACTATGACAGTGTTAGGATAGACAGTTCAATTCAAAGTGTTTGAATCTCTTGCTCATCCTTCTTCATCTCTTGATTGTTATGCCATTGATGTGCTTGATTCACTTGTATTCTCTAAGTTCTTGCAGGCACAATCGAATGAACCCTTACAAACTGTTTTGAGTCAATCTCAAGATGAGTTTGATGAAGAAGATGCACTCATGGAAGAAGTAGCTGCCTTGGAAGCATTGGCATTGTATCCTTTGAATGTTTCACCTATTGTAGAGCCTTTAGAATCATCAATGTCACATTTAACTCCTTCCACTGTTAAGGCATCAAAACTTGAACTTAAGCCACTCCCACCACATCTAAAATATGCATATCTAGCTGAATTTGAAACTCTTCCAATTATCATAGCTTCTGATCTCACCCCAATTGAAGAAGATAAACTAATTAGGGTGTTAAAAGAGTTCAAATCAGGTTTTGGTTGGTCTATTGCAGATATCAAGGGAATAAGCCCTACCATGTGCATGCATAGGATTCTCTTGGAGGAAGGGGCAAAGTCAACCCGTGAGCCACAAAGAAGACTTAACCCACACATGAAGGAAGTTGTTAGGAATGAGGTGTTGAAATTATTAGATGTGGGGATCATATATCCCATCTCTGATAGCAAATGGGTGAGTGCCATTCAAGTGGTACCTAAGAAGGTGGGAATCACAGTGATGAAGAATGAAAACAATGAGCTTGTGCCCACAAAGCCCACGGCCAGTTGGCGAGTTTGCACCGATTACAGGAAGTTGAATTCTAGCACTAGAAAAGATTACTTTCCTATTCCTTTCCTAGATCAAATGCTTGAGAGATTGGCAGGGTACTCACACTATTGTTTTCTTGATGGATACTCAGGTTACAATCAAATTGCAATCGCTCCGGAGGATCAAGAGAAAACAACCTTTACTTGCCCCTTTGGCACATTTGCATATAGGAGAATGCCTTTTGGACTCTGCAATGCTCCAGCAACATTCCAAAGATGTATGTTGGCCATCTTCTTTGACATGGTAGAAAGGTTCATTGAGGTATTTATGGATGACTTCTCAGTGTTTGGTTCCTCTTTTGATGAATGTCTTAACCATCTATCGTTAGTACTTCAAAGATGTCAGGAAACAAATTTGGTTCTCAATTGGGAAAAGTGCCAATTTATGGTGAAACAAGGAATTGTGTTGGGGCATGTAATCTCTAGCAAAGGAATGGAGGTAGACAAAGCCAAAATTGACGTCATCACCAATATGGTAGCCCCCACCACTGTGAAGGGAGTAAGAAGTTTTTTGGGCCATGCGGGTTTTTATCGTCGTTTCATTAAGAACTTTTCAATGATCACTCGTCCATTATGCAATCTGTTAGCTAAAGATGTTGTATTTCATTTTGATAAGGCTTGTATGGATGCATTCAATACTTTGAAATATGAACTAACCTCGGCCCCTATTATTATGGCACCAGATTGGTCATTACCTTTTGAATTAATGTGTGATGCCTCTGACTATGCTATTGGTGCAGTTTTAGGGCAAAGGGTGAACAAGCTTCCGCATGTGATCTACTATGCAAGCAGGACTCTGCATGATGCTCAACTTAACTATTCCACAACTGAAAAGGAGTTGCTTGCTGTTGTTTTTGCCTTAGAAAAGTTTAGGTCATATCTTGTGGGATCTAAAGTTATTGTATTTTCTGATCATGCAGCCCTTAGGTACTTGATGACAAAGAAGGATGCTAAACCACGCTTGATTAGATGGATACTCTTACTACAAGAGTTTGACTTGGAAATTCGAGATAAGAAGGGCAGTGATAATGTTGTGGCTGACCATTTGTCCAGGCTTAATGAAAACCATGGAGATGGACAACCTTTGCCCCTAAATGAATCATTTCCAGATGAACAACTCCTTGTTGTTCAAGAACAAGAACCATGGTATACGGATTTTGTTAATTATCTTGCTTGTGGTATAATGAGAAATGACCTTTCTTTTCAGGAAAGAAAGAAGTTCCTTGCCATGGTAAAGCACTACGTTTGGGACGAACCATATTTTTTTAAATATTGCCCTGATCAAATCATTAGGAGATGTGTCCCAGAGAGTGAGCAACAAAGCATCCTAATATTTAGCCATACATTAGCATGTGGAGGCCATTTTGGTGCCAAAAAGACATCTCTAAAGGTTTTACAATCTGGTTTCTTTTGGCCTACTTTATTCAAAGATGCTTTTGATTTTTGCTCTAAGTGTGATAGGTGCCAGAAAATGGGGAACATTAGCCGAAGAAATGAGATGCCATTGAACAACATTTTGGTAGTGGAACTCTTTGATGTTTGGGGAATCGATTTTATGGGACCATTTCCATCCTCTTTTGGCTACTTATACATATTAGTGGCAGTGGATTACGTATCCAAATGGGTTGAAGCCATTGCTACAAGAACTAATGATCATAAGGTTGTGTTGAATTTTCTTAAAGATATGATTTTTTGTAGGTTTGGAACCCCAAGAGCTATTATTAGTGATGGTGGCAGCCATTTCTGCAACAAACCTTTTGAATCCTTGATGAAGAAGTACAACATCAACCACAAAGTGGCAACTCCGTACCATCCTCAAACCTCAGGACAAGTGGAGATTAGCAATAGGGAGATCAAGAACATTTTGATGAAGACTGTGAGCCCTATAAGGAAGGACTGGTCACTAAGGTTAAATGATGCACTATGGGCATATAGAACAGCATACAAGACCCCCATTGGCATGAGTCCTTATCGCCTTGTGTTTGGGAAAGCTTGCCACTTGCCAATGGAGCTTGAACACCGTGCATATTGGGCCATCAAGAAGTTCAACTTTGATTACAAAGATGCTGGAATAGCAAGGAAGCTCCAACTTAATGAGTTGGAAGAGCTTAGAAATGAGGCATATGAGAATGCCAAAATCTACAAGGAACGGACTAAGCTCTATCATGACAAGGCCATCCTAAGGAGGGAGTTTCACCAAGGTATGAAAGTACTTTTGTATGACTCACGTTTGAGACTTTTTCCAGGAAAACTGAAGTCTAGGTGGGTGGGACCATTCAAAGTGCTGCAAACATTTCCCCATGGAGCTGTGGAGATAGAGAACATGAAGAATGGCACTTCTTTTAAAGTCAATGGGCAGCGATTGAAACCATATTTGGAGAAAGTAGAAGAGGAGCCAGTGTATCAAGTTGTCGATTTTCTTGAGTTTACAACACCATGAACAAGCTACCATGTCTTGCCTAGACATTAAATAAAGCGCTTGCTAGAAGGCAACCTAGTGTGGTTTGTGTTCTTTCCTTATTTTGTGTTTATGTTATTTCCATTCCATATTCTTTGCCTTTTTACTTTGCATACAATTTTAAGCATCGAGGACAATGCTTAGGTTAGGTTTGGGGGTATGGGATGGAAAGTTTGTGTTTATATTTGTTTTATGTGTTAGTTTGGTTAAGAGTGTTTTGCTTTCATTTTGTTCAATTTGTGTGGGTTTGTTTTAGTTAAGTGTGTTTTGCTTACTAATATGAATGTATATGAGGGTTATGATTGAAAACAAACGATTGGGTTGCTATGAAAAAGTGTTGTATCTTATGGTCATGTATAAAGCTTTAACTCTTGAAATTATGATCATGGAAGTACCATACTTAAATTCTGGAAGAAGAATAGTGGAGACTACCCTAGTGAGTTAGTTTGAGCCTAATTGCTTCTTTGAGAGGGTTTAAAGTGTTTCTACTCCTATCTTTTTCTTTCAATTTCACTCTAAATGATCTCATTACTTCTATTTTGTTTGGATACTAAGAATCATTCTCCTTTGCAGATACCATGTGTTTAGTATCATTCGTGAATGAACTCAATGAGATGATGTTAGGCTATGCATTTTTAACTACTAAAAGGCTTAAATCCTACCCATTTGTGTGCTCCATTCACCCTTGTTGTAGCCAAACATTTTAGCCTAATTCTTTCATCACCTACACCATAATCTACCCATTCTAGCCCATTACAAGCCATACCTTATAGTTTGGTGTTGATGTAATATTCCTTCCTAATGCTAGAATATATTTAGTATAATGGCATAAGTAAGGGTGTCGAATCCACAGGGACTAATTAGACCTATGTAATCACTTGTTTTGCAAGAACTTCTATGAAATGAACCAAACTAATCAAATTGAGCAGATTTGTTGTTGTTACTTGAAAGCAAAAATAAAAGAAGTAAACACAACTAAATGAATCAACAACTAATAGAATAGGATAGTATCAATGGAAATGAAGCTAGGGATTCGGTTTCACCATTGCTCAACTATGTCCATGTTTGTCAAGTTAGTTTGTACTCATTCATCTACCTATTTCTTGAGTTTGTTTCACTTGGATATGATCAACCATATGATGTGTGGATTTGATCAAATGTCTCTAATCATGAACCTAATTGTGATGTGCAACTTTGGTTCATAATCAAGATTATGTAATGTACGAGAAACTTTCATAAAACCAAAGGGATTAACTCGGCAGGATGTGTGCTAAACACTCCCTTCATTCATTCACATATCTACCAAGATTATACATGATGTGTGTTCTAATCTTGGCTACACAACTTTGTGATTAATTCAAATGATGATCAAACATTAAAATCAACACACAAAGTCACCATTAAAACAGAAAATGAAACAAGAAATAGATGGACAAAATGAGCATTCTAACTTAATTACATAGCAAACTTTGCAAGGTTACATCGAATCCCTAGAGGAAGCTTAGTTACAATTCATGTCTACAAAAGATTTGACATAAAAGTATAAAACATGAATGAACATGGAATTGATAAGAATGAACCCTTGAAGCAAAACTGATGTTGAAGTCCTTGAAGAGTTCCTTGGTGTTGCTTCTCCAAATGTGGTGCGGATGAAGTAGATTGGTTTGGTTTGGATGATTTCTGCCCTTAGGACAGAAATGGACAGAGAATGGAGTGAAATGGGAGAGGTTATGGGTGTGTAAATGGACTGAAATGAAGAGGGAAACTTGCGGATGGGAAAGGGAGAGCATAATGGACAGTTTCTGTGAAAGGAAAAGAATGTAGAATACAATGGTATGGAGAGGAAGAATCCGAGTGCATGATGGACAGAAAAATGGAGCAAAATAGAGTGTGTGTGATCCCCCCAACAATCAGATTGGATCTAGGAGTTGTTTAACTCAGATGGCAGAGCATAATTCAGATGGAATGATGGGTTTCTGAGTGTAGTGGACGCATGGCTTGGACAACTCTGCAAGTATGTGGATATTTAATCCAAGAAACATGTGCAAAGTCTGCCACAAGGGAGTGGACAATCTGAAACTTGGTTAGAATAATCTGGACATGGGAATGGAAGTGCAAAGGTGATTTGTTTCGGATGTGGAAATGCACAAGGGAGCTGGAAATGCATGAGAGTGCTCGGCAAAGTGTTTGAACATGCATGTGAATGCATGTTTTGGTGTTGAAACCACCTAATCTGACTTCAATGCTTGTTTTGTTTAGAATCACTCAAAATGGCCGAATTGCACCACTTAACATTTTCACATCATTTCCTGAAATTCCAGCATTCAAACGTCTCCTAGGTTCTTCATTTGGACTTCAATTTAAATCCCTAGAATCCTTTCCACGTTTTGAGTAATGCTCAGCTACCAAAAGGAATGTTTTTACTCTATTTGTCTTCTTATTGATCCAAACTCACCCTTGGCTGCACATTAACACCAAATAATGTAAAATGCAACTAGTTTAATCCAAAACAATCACAAAGACACCAAATAAGGAAGATATAAATGCATGCAAAATGTGACTTATCAAATACCCCCAAACCTGGTTTTTGCTAGTCCTCGAGCAAACTTAAAACTAAAACACACAAAACGCAAACATCTAACTAAACCACTTTCGCTGGCCAAACGATTGCACTGAGCATGTGCAACAAGCCTTTGAACCCCTAGGTGTCCCTAGTTGGAGGAGTTGTGTCTCCTGAGGGTTTACAGTGATGACACCCACAAACATTTACAACATCTGCAAACAACTTGGTTAAAACATGCTTTAAACAAACTAATAAGAACCAATGAAGATTTTGTCATTCATTCAACTCAAAAGATTTCCACTTCAAAGAATCGTATCAATTGCAACGTATAAAGATATTTCTCCATGTCTTACGACTTCAAAGTCACCATACCCAAATGCTTAAGAAAGAATTCGCCTCAACTCTACTCCTCACAGCTTCCACTCAAGTTTTCACTCAGATCTTAAGGTTTAGTCTCTCAACAACATATATGAGTGAAATTATGTAAAGGAAATCAAAATTCTCACATATGAAATCTGAAATGGAAGCACAGTTTCTGAGTAGATCTCATGAAATGAATCAAATGCTAAGAATATAGATAACACACACACTTACCATCACCCATGAATACATCCTCAATGATCAGCTAGGTCTTTCTCAAGATTGTAATTTAAGGCTTAGGTTATAGGTTACAAGAGAAGTGATATGAAATACTAGAGCTTGGGGCATACCAAAGTGTTCTTGAGGATCATGATCTTCACTTGCATTTGTTTTCTTTCTTCTTTGTTTTCTTTCTTCAATAGGAGCATATTCATGCGACTTAAATGGCTTGTTCTCGTGCATTTACGTTATGTTTCTTTAGTTATTTTAGTACTTTAAGCTATTTTCGTGTGTTTGTAGGCCGAAAGGGCTAAAGGAGCAAAAAGATGCATTTTGGAGACTTTTGGAGCACTTTTTGGCTAAGGATGGATAGCCTATGCTTGGAGCCAAAGTGTTGGACGAAATTGAAAACCTAATTGAAGACCAAAGTGTTGGAACCTTGTTCCCTTTAGTTTTAGGATATTTAAACCTTTCCTATATCCTTAGTCGTGCATAACATTCCAACATTCCACTCCTTCATTCACCACTTATCATATCATACACTTATCTTATCATCACCACATATCATTCATTTATTACTTATCATATCATTCATTCATCTACATATCAATAACCACTTATCTTATCACTCAACATATCATTCATTTATCACTTATCATATCATTCACTTATCACTTCCATTCACTTATCACTCACCACATATCATTCATTTATCACTTAACATATCATTCATTTATCACTTATCACAACAACAACCTAAAACACATGCACATGCACCACTAATCCCTTCACTTTCATGCCATCATTTCTCACCCCACCCCCCCTTTGCCGTGCAATACACATCAACACATTCCAGCTTTTCTCCTTCTCTTTGCAGCCACAAGTCACATGCATTCACACATAATCATTCACCCTATCCATCTTACATTCCACAAACAATGTCACATGCAAAACAACAATCATTCACACACAAAACAGCACCATTCACCCTTGCCGTGGCCTTCACTCACATTTCCAGCTTTCCACCTTGCATTTCCACATGCATTCACTTCATCATTACACACCACTCATTCTCTAATTCCACATGCACATTCAATCATTCACTCAAGCACCCTTGTGCCATGTTTCCCCCTTTGTTCCCACCCATCACATGTATTATCATCAAACAAACAACCCTAACCCGTGGCATTCACTCCCATTTCCAGCATGCATTCACATGCATTTTCAGATTATTCCTTCATCATTGCATCCATTCCTCATGCATCCTTCATCATTGCACCACAAAACACTCATCCCACACCCTAACCCGTGGCATTCACTCCCATTTCCAGCTTGCTTATGCAATTCCAGCATGCATTCACATGCATTTTCAGCACCATTGACACCTTTGCCGTGTATCCCCTTCATCATTCCAGCATTCCACCTAATTCACGTGCCTTCATTCATTCTTTATTCCACTTACACTCATCATCACACACCTTAGCAATCAACACATGCAATCACATGCATCACAACCACAAAGAACCATCCCCAAAACACTTTGCCGTGGGCACCATTCCACATTCCAGCTTTCCACCATGTTTTTCCATCATTCCTCCACACAAATGCTTAAACAAACAGCCATATGTTCCCTCCACTACCCCTATAAATACCCTAGTCATTCATTCACTCCCCATTGAATTCATATCTCATTTCATACACTACACACAACACAAACACAACCCTTGTGCCGCAAATCCCCTTCCATTTCTGTGCAGTTTTTCTCCTCCATTGCAGCCACTATCCAACCACTTCCCATCCCTCCAAAACACTTCACATAATCCCCAAAGCTCACTTAGACCTTGTGCTACAACAACGAGGAAGAAAAGAGTGCCTAAAAGTTCATACAATTCAAGTTTGAGTTGTTGGAATTTTTAGGTGTTTCTTTGATTTCAAAGTTTAAATTTAATTCTCTTTGTTTTGTACGTATGAGAATGGAAGAGAAGAGTGCCTAAACGTTCATACAATTCAAGTTTGAGTTGTTGGAATGTTTAGGGGTTTCTTTGATTTCAAAGTTATGAGGAACTAAACCCCCTTTAGCTAGGGGGTGATTCGAAACTATGTTTATATTTGCAATTTGAATTGATTACGTTTGGTTGGAATTTCATAAGTTGTGGATTCAATTCGTTTAACTGTTTGATTGATAACTTATTTATGTATGTTCATTGAGATTGCAAGCTTAATTTTCATGCATAAATATGACGCTAGAATATAAGTGAATTTCACCTAATCGTTATGAACTTATATTCACTAGTAGTGGAGGTTGCTTATAAACAATCGCGTTAAACGAATTCTTGGCATAAGTTTCATGCGTATTCCATAGTAACGAATGCCTCGTCGATGTTTATGATTTCCGTTGAACTTAATGATCTTTGTCGAATGTCTCTATCATGCGTATTCCATAGTTAGGGACTTTGATTAAGAATAATTTGGTTGTAATGCGTATTCCATTCAATCCAACGAATCTAGGGAAATCTGAAAGTTAATTTGCGGACCTAATTAACTTGGAGCATTGAGTTTCATAATTTATCGAAAGACCAACTGAGAATCAATTTTGTATGCAAGTGTAACATGTGTGGAGAAGAACCCCTTAGCTATTCCATCATCCATATTTTCATCACATTCATATTTATGTTTTGCCTTTAATTACAATTTGACCATTTAATTTAATCTCGTCCAACCACAATCACCCCCCTTATTTTGTTAAGTCTTATTCATTTGATTTGTCTTATTTTATGTTTTTGAGTATTTGGAGTCTTTTAAACTTGTTTTGATTCTTTTAGTTTGTCTTAGTTTTTTAAAAGTTAGTTTTTATGTTTTTAAGTCAATTTAGAAGGTTTTAGCAAGCCCTCCTAATCCCCGGTCTAGAACGATCCCTCACTTATCCATTCTACTACAATTGTCAAACGAGGGTTTAATTTGAGTGTCAAGTAAATCTCGCATCAAATTTTGGCGCCGTTGCCGGGGATTTAGCAACTTTGCTAATCCCTTGTCTTTATTTTTATATTTTTTTTTTTTTTGTTTTTCGTGCATTCTTATTTCAGATTCTTAGTTAGTTTGTTTCCTTTTTTTTTTTTAGGTACTGTGTATGACTCGTAGCTCTCGGCCTATTATAGAGAACATCTCCGACTTTGACGGTGATTTTGAACGCACTTTGAGGAGAACGAGGAGTCAACAAGAGCCACCACAACCTGGGCTTGAAAAAGACGAAGTAGGGGTAGAAGAAAAACCCACGGATCAGATTTTTGAAGAAGAACAAGCCATGGCAGCAGATAATAGAACCATCAAGGAGCTTTCGGCCTCGGGTTTGGATAATGCATTGCCTCTTTGTATCCAATACCCCACGGCTGCAGAGGGGAAGACTGAGGAATTTGAACTCAAATCCAGTTTGTTACACCATATTCCGAAGTTTCATGGCTTGTCTATGGAAGACCCCAACAAACACTTGAAGGAGTTCGAGGTGGTTTGTTCGAGCATGACCCCCGTCAATGTGGATGGGAGTATATTGAAGATGAAGGCCTTTCCATTTTCACTTATGGACAAGGCCAAAGATTGGCTCTACGAACTAGCCCCGGGAACTGTGACTTCGTGGGAGAGTATGAAGCGTGCTTTCTTGGAGAAATTCTTCCCTACTTCGAGAGTGATTCTCCTACGGAAGAAAATTAGTGGTATTCAACAGAATCATGGTGAGACATTCCCGGCTTATTATGAGCGCTTCAAGGGCCTTGTAGCTTCATGTCCTCAACATCAAATGAAGGAGGAACTTCTCCTTCAATATTTCTATGAGGGCCTCCTTCCTATCGAACGTCAAATGCTTGATGCATCAGCGGGAGGAGCATTGGTGGACAAAACACCAAGGGATGCCAAGATTCTCATAGCCAACCGAGCGCTCAACGCTCAACAATATGAAGGAGTGGGTCAAAGGGAAGCCCCACGACAACAAAGTGTAAATGAGGTGAGTGCTATTTCTGAAATTCAATCACAACTTGCTAATCTTACTTCTCTTGCTTCTCAGGTTGTGATTGGTCCAAAAGCACAAGAACACCAAGTTTGTGGCGTGTGCTCAATTCAAGGGCATCCATCCGACAAGTGCCCTCAACTAATCGAGAATGGTGGGTGGGAATCTGCCAATGCAATTGGTTTCCAAGGACAAAATCAAAACAACCCATACTCGAACACTTACAATGCCGGATGGAGGGACCATCCAAACTTCAAATGGAGGGAGCCACAACAAGCTGCCCAACAAGGAGGATTTAGGCCAAACCCCCCTGGTTTTTATTCCAAGCCGTATGTACCCCAACAACTCCAACAACCCCAACAACCTTCGGCATCATCTCATTCAGGTACGTCCTTGGAAAGTGATCAAGCTATGCAATTACTAACCTCTATTTCGCAGGGGTTGCAAAATCAAAACAACCGGATAGCAAATAACGAGAAGGAGATGACGGATATGAAGAAACAAATAGGGCAGATTTCTGAGTTCCTTGGACAGATTAGAGAGCAAGGAAAGCTTCCTAGCTCAACCACAGTCAATCCAAAGGGAGGATTCGAATCCGCCAAGGCCATCACCCTAAGGGGTGGAAAAGAAGTTGGGACCGAGCCAAACAATCCCAAATCTGCCCAGAAAGTAGATGAAGAGACGACACAACCTGAGGCAGATCACCCTAACTCGGCCAAATCAGGTAATTTAAGTTCAAATTCATGTACTTCACGTCCTAATCTGCCCAATGTACCTTTTCCTCGCAGGTTCATGCAAGAAAAAAAGGAAGAAAGCGAGAAGGACATTCTTGAAACGTTCCGGAAGGTGCAAGTGAACATACCGCTTCTCGATGCAATCAAACAGGTTCCAAAGTATGCTAAATTCCTCAAGGACCTATGCAATACAAAGAGAAGAAGGGCAAACAAAGAGGTAGTGAAGGTAAGCGAGAATGTGTCCGCTGTTTTGCAACGTAAACTGCCTACCAAGTGCAAAGACCCCGGTAGTTTCACGATTCCTTGTGTGATTGGACATAATCGTTTTGAACATGCCATGCTTGATTTAGGTGCATCCATAAATGTCATGTCTTATTCTATTTATGCATCTATGAATTTGGGTGAATTAAAACAAGATGGTGTAATTATACAATTGGCTGATCGTTCTAACGCGTATCCAAAAGGAGTTTTGGAGGATGTGCTTGTGCAGGTGAACCATTTAATTTTTCCGGCTGATTTCTACGTCCTAGACATGGAGGATTCAGCCCATTCTACATCTTTGCCGATTCTCCTTGGTAGGCCATTCATGAAGACGGCCCGAACGAAGATTGATGTATACAAAGGCACCTTGACAATGGAATTCGATGGGGAAGTGATTGATTTTAATATTTCTGAAACTATGAGATATCCCATTGATGACCATTCTTGTTTTTCCATTGATGTTATCGATTCTTTGGCGCAGGTATACCTTGAAGAATTGAATGAGGACGCCCTGGAAACAACCATCACTAAGGCCATAGAGCGCAAAAATGAAGGATTTGGGCCAATGCAAGGCCACGGCAAGGAGGAGGAATTCTTTGCAATGGGTTCTAGTGAAGAAATAATTGAGGTTGTGGCAGCCCTTGAGTCATTGCCACAACAATATGGTAAGGTTCCACTCTCACTTTCAAATTCAGTTTCCACTAAGATGCTACCTTCTGTTGTTCAGGCACCATCGCTTGAACTTAAGCCGTTGCCGGACCATTTGAAGTATGTGTTTTTGGGAGAAGGCGAAACATTGCCCGTCATCATTTCATCAAGTCTCACGGCAATGGAGGAGGAGAAGCTTGTGAGGGTGCTGCGAGAACACAAAACGGCCATAGGGTGGACTTTGGCCGACATTAAAGGAATAAGCCCTACCACATGCATGCACCGTATACTTCTTGAGGAGGAGGCTAAACCAACTCGAGAGGCTCAACGCCGTCTCAACCCTCCGATGATGGAAGTGGTGAAGAAGGAAATAATCAAGCTTTTGGATTGCGTAGTGATCTACCCTATCTCCGATAGCCGTTGGGTCTCTCCAGTTCAAGTCGTTCCCAAGAAGTCCGGAGTAACTGTTATCAAGAATGATGAGAATGAGCTCGTGCCTACACGTATTCAGACTGGATGGCGAGTATGTATCGATTACCGGAAGCTAAATGCCATGACTAGGAAAGATCACTTTCCTTTGCCATTCATCGACCAGATGCTCGAAAGGTTAGCCGGTCATGCTTTTTACTGTTTTCTTGATGGATACTCTGGATATAACCAAATTGTGATAGCCCCGGATGATTAAGAGAAGACCACATTCACATGTCCCTTTGGAACATTTGCTTATCGTCGCATGCCATTTGGTTTATGCAACGCACCGGCCACTTTCCAAAGGTGTATGGTAAGTATATTTTCCGATTTTGTTGAAAAGATCATTGAGGTTTTCATGGATGATTTCAGCGTATTTGGGAGTTCATTTGATAATTGCTTGGATAATCTGACCTTAATTTTGAAACGATGTGTTGAAACTAACCTTGTCTTGAATTGGGAGAAATGTCACTTTATGGTGAAACAAGGTATAGTTTTAGGACATATTGTTTCAGAAAAAGGAATTGAAGTAGATAAATCGAAAATAGACCTTGTACGTCACTTACCCTCTCCTACTTCGGTTAGAGAGGTAAGTTCGTTTCTTGGCCATGCAGGGTTCTATAGGCGTTTTATCAAGGACTTCTCCAAGATGTCCAACCCTCTTTGCCGATTGCTTCAAAAAGATGTGCCATTCAAGTTTGATGAAGAGTGTAATTCGGCATTTAACCAACTCAAGGAGAAGCTAGTCTCGGGCCCCATTATTGTACCTCCAGATTGGAGCCTTCCGTTCGAGCTCATGTGCGATGCATCCGACTATGCATTAGGAGCTGTTCTAGGACAAAGAAGAGACAAGCGGCCGCATGTCATATACTATGCCTCTCGGACTCTCAATGATGCCCAATTGAACTACTCCACGACGGAAAAAGAACTTCTAGCTGTGGTTTTTGCTTTAGATAAATTCCGTTCATATTTAATTGGTACTAAAGTAATCGTTTATTCTGATCATGCAGCTTTGAGGTACTTGATCACGAAAAAGGAAGCAAAGCCGAGGCTTATCCGTTGGATTCTTCTTCAAGAATTTGATATTGAAATCCGGGATAAGAAAGGAAGCGAGAATGTAGTGGCTGACCATTTAAGCCGAATGATCCACGAGGAGCATGAACATGCCGTACCTATCCCTGAAACTTTTCCCGATGAGCAGCTGCTATCCATTGAGGTAAGTGAACCATGGTATGCAGATTTAGTGAATTACTTGGTGGCTAAACAAATTCCAAATGAACTAAACAAGCACCAACGTGATAAGCTTAAAAATGATGCACGTTTCTATGTTTGGGATGACCCTTATTTGTGGAAGTATTGCTCAGATCAAATTGTACGTAGATGTGTGCATGATTCTGAATTTCACTCAATTCTAAGCTTTTGTCACACATATGCATGTGGTGGTCATTTTGGCACACAACGCACTGCCCTCAAGGTTCTAGAGTGTGGTTTTTATTGGCCGACTATATTTAGGGATGCTAGAACCTTTTGTATGTCTTGTGATCGTTGCCAACGAATGGGTAACATAGGTACCAAAGACCAAATGCCGCAAACCCCTGTCTTTAATGTTGAAATTTTTGATGTTTGGGGCATTGATTTCATGGGCCCTTTCCCTCCATCTTATGGTTTCACTTATATCTTGCTAGCCGTTGATTATGTTTCTAAATGGGTGGAAGCAAAAGCCACCCGTACTAACGATTCTAAGGTGGTTGCAGATTTCGTGAAATCTAACATTTTTGCTAGGTTTGGAATGCCGAGAGTAATCATAAGTGATGGAGGGTCTCACTTTTGCAATCGGACCATTGAGGCGTTGCTAAGAAAGTACCATGTCAACCATAAGGTCTCCACACCTTACCATCCTCAAACAAATGGCCAAGCCGAGGTGTCTAACCGAGAAATCAAACAAATTTTGGAGAAGACTGTTGGACCAACAAGGAGGGATTGGAGCTTACGTTTAGATGATGCACTGTGGGCATATCGTACGGCATACAAAACACCCATTGGGATGTCACCTTTTCGGCTCGTCTATGGTAAGCCATGTCATTTGCCCGTAGAGTTAGAGCACAAGGCACATTGGGCCGTGAAGACTTTCAACATGGACATAGATGCAGCGGGAGTTCATAGGAAGCTCCAATTGAATGAACTTGAGGAGATTCGGAATGAAGCCTATGAGAATGCACGGATGTACAAAGCCAAGACCAAAGCATTCCATGATAAAATGATTCGAACCAAGACCTTCACAGTTGGGCAGAAAGTGTTACTTTTCAACTCTCGCCTACGTTTGTTTCCTGGTAAGTTGCGTTCTAAATGGATTGGCCCGTTTGTTGTTACTAATGTTTTCCCTCATGGTGCAGTGCAAATCAAAAGTTCAAGGACGCAGCAAGAATTCAAAGTGAATGGGCATCGATTGAAGCCCTATTACGAGATGTTTGAGGAGCATGTCGTGGAGGAGGTACCCCTCCATGCCGTGGAACCTAGTCAAGCTTAAACGGAGGTACCGTCCGGCTGCAAGACGTAAAAGAAAGCGCTACTTGGGAGGCAACCCATGCATTCAACAAAGGAAGACTTAGAAAGCACTCCAAATCCAGATTCCTAAAAAACTCTTCTCTTTATTGCTATTTCGTTTCTGCCTTGTTAGGTTGTTTAGTTGTTATTGTTTGTTTGTTTATTAATTAAGTGAGTCTATGATTGTAACATTGAGAAAATGTTTGATTTATTGATAGGCACTGCTAAACAAAACAAGATGGTGCTTCACAAAGGTTGTTTGCTTGAGGCCCCACTACGTGGCTTTACTCTTGAAGCGGAAGGCGTAGGAGCAGAAGGCATCGGAGCGGAAGGCGTAGGAGCAGAAGGCATCAGAGCGGGAGGCATCGAAGATAGAGCATTCCAGGCCTCAATACTTGGCCAAGCGCTGGATGAGCCAGGAAAAAGATGCCTCTGGAGGAAAGACGAGAACCTTTGACGGTCACTGTGAATCCGACCTTCAGATTCTTGCAGCTCATCAAGCTTCCTCTTCATGCCCGTCGAATAGTTGTTTGCAAGCACGTGCAAACTTCTATTCTCATACTTCAGCTGCTGGATCTCCTGCTTGAGACTTTCCACCTCTGCCATCAATGATTCCACATGACGGGAGCGGGCAAGCAGGCGTTGGCCCATGTTGGACACAGAACTCGCACACTGAACACTAAGTGCGAGGGACTCTTGAACGGCCAACTCATCGGACCGTCCTGACAGCAGCCTACTATCTTTCGGAGTGAGGAGGTTCCTAGCTACTATTGTAGCTGTTGTGGCGTCCTGCATCACGGAGTCTTCACCTGTGAGAGGACCGTTAGAAGAAAAGAAAGAAGGGCGCCATACGTTACCTTGACGCGGCGCGCCCGTATCACTGGTAAGGCTCAATTCCAAGCTAAGGTTCGATGAGTTTGCCATTTTTCAAAAGTGTTCAAAGAGAAGGGATGGAGTTAAATTTCAAAGGGCCGGAGTCGATTTTCTTCAGAGTGTGTTTGTTGTGGTGATCGATAGCTCAATAAAAAAGCCAAGGCGACGCGTCCACCAATTCAAAAAGCCGGAATTTCCGGCATATTTTAGGCGACGCTTTCTCGGCTTTTTAGAAGGCGCGTTCAACTTTGTCAAAAGATTTCTTCTTTTCAGACAACACGTGGAGGCCATCATCACAACTACACATCTTTAGCCGACAAGCGCAAAGTTCGGCGACGCTTTCTCTGCTTTTCAGAAGACGCGTGCAGCTTTGTCAAAAGGAGCCGCATCTGCACTACCACGTGTCGTTCAGAAATCGAAGGGGCGCCTGCTCAGAAATCGAAGAGGCGTGCTCAGAGATCGAAGAGGCGCCACTATTTCAAAAAGCCGGATTTGCGGGATCAAAACGTTTGTCGACAAAGGTAAAAAGTACGACCACTTGATATTATCTCTATATATGTCGACCTTCGTCTTTTATGGCAGGGCAAACCTGAAGAAAATGCCCAACTCTCCCTCACCTCTGAGGGCGCACTCCCAGCAAAGCCTTTCGAAATACTCAATTCTTTCTTCTTCCCCAAAGATGATACCAGATGCCTGGAGTACAGATGACCCAGGAGGAAGCAGCACAACAAATACATGTGCTGATTCATTCACCGCTTCTTCAAAAGCAAAGGTATCTCATATCATCAAGGTCAAAAGCAAAAGTATCTCATATCATGCTCTTTCCCTGTCTTTTTCTTTGTCCTTGTTCTTACTCGCATGGCAAAGTAAAAGAAGCAATCAGCCGGCACTTGGAGTCAGTCTTCCGATCTGGAGCCAACTGCCTGGAATCTATTCCTGATTGCTTACCTAGCGTTGCTCTCGAGTAGTCATCTTCAACGGTTGATACACTTCCGGAGAAGGGATCACTTCTGCAAAGGGGAGCGAGTAAGGCAAGTGAAATTGATACATTGAAGCATGTGGAGACAAACATAGGCTGAGTTATCCTCCAACCCTTTTCAATACGAATTGGAAAGATTGAACAAAGAAACAGACCAAAGGGGTAAGCTCAGACCTTCGGGGGAGACCAAATGAACCATCATGTTGCCCAGTTCAAGAAGTAGCACAAAGGAAAATCAACGATGGGCAGAAACCAGTTCAAGAGTAAGCCTGTGGAATCACAAAGATCAAAGCCTCAATGCAATTACCAAGGAGAAGATGGAATTTACACTCTATAACCAGATTTGCGTCTCTAAACTCTTCTCTTTGTTAATTACATTCTGCCATGTTTAGTATGTTTAAGTGCTTTTTTGTGTATTTACTTATGCTTTGTGTGATTCTATGCTTAAAACATTGAGGACAATGTTTGATTTAAGTGTGGGGGGGTAACTAAGTATATTTGATGCAAATTCGTTATTCGTTGGATTTTATCACCTATCACTTCACATGTTGTTTCTCACTGTTTTAAAACTGTTTTAGTGTGTTTTGTCTTAAAAATTTGAAAATCCCATAAAAATTTGAAAAATTGTTTTGAAAAACCCAAAAAGAGTTGTTTTAAAGTTGTTTTTGTGTGTGTGTTTGTGTCTTAGGATACCTTCCAACACAATGATAAGGATTTGGTTTGTAATTGCATGACTGTTAAAAAGAGTTATAAACTTAGAGAAAAGTTTGATTTACTCTTGGTATATGCTTGGTTATGGTTATAATGTATGACTTCACATGCAATCATAAAAGAAAATTTAGTTTTTGTAACATGCCTGAAGGAAGGAACTCAAACAAATGCTACAACCCTGAGAGACTTGAGCCTATAACGTTCTTTGGAGAGTATAATCTGTGATTTCTTGTTTTCTAAAATCGTTGCATGATCTCATTATTCTTTGCTTGGTTACTACTTAGAAGGCGTTTCATCATATAGTTCCAAATGCTAGAACTCATGCCCATTTCATTCAAAGCATGTTATTGATTTGCATAACATATATCAAGATGAAGTTGTGTAGTTGCCACCATAGCCAAATAGCTTCGCTTCCCATATTTCGTATATGTTGTAAGTTTTACCCCCGTTGAGCCATGTTAACCCATGTTCTTTGTTAACCCACTTTATCTTCACCTAACCTAGAATATGACCGTCCTTACCCTTGTTCTTAAAAGATAGTGAGCATGACTTAAATAAATTCCTTTTGAGTTACATTATGCAAGAAAATAAGTGTGGGGGAAGGAATGCTTGTTCTTAAGTATGTTTTGAGTTTCAAAAAAAAAATAAAAAATAAAAAAAAATAAAAAAATAAAAAAATAAAAAAAATTTGAGTGATTGAAGAAAGGGCTCAAAGCACCAATTCTGGCCCTAAATTGTCTCCCTTTTTGTTCCAAAGTTGAGTTTTCATTCAAAAGTGAATTCTAAGTTGATTCAATTGCCTTGCTCACTATTTCTTTAAGAACCTTTGTTTTCCATATCCCTTCGTTGTTATCCACACGCCCCAAGCCCCATTACAACCCGTGACTTCAATCTTGAGTGTTATGTGTTTCAATTTGTGGAGTTTGAACTTGGTATGAGCATATGGTGTCACTGGTTCTCGCGTCTAAGTAGTAGCATTCCATTCATGAGATCATATCTAAACTTGATTATTAACTCCAGAAATTGCTTCCTTTGAAATACATTTATGTGAGTGTTCATTTTTATGTTTACATCAATCTTCTCACATATACCTAGTGTAGGGTGTGTAGTCAGAAAATCTGTGTGAAAAACGAGAGTATATCTTGTAAGGATTTGAGCAAATTCTCTAAGGCATGTTACTACATTCGAAATGTGTTTTAAATGCTTAATTGTGAACTAGTATGTGGTGACTATGATTAAGAATGTACTTAAGTGTAAAGATGGCTAAAATCTGTGGGAATAATGATTTTTAACTTGTCATGTGCTTTGGAAATCCCTGAGACGTTTGTTGGAAGGTTTAGGTTGTGTTTTACTTGTTCGTTTTGTTTTGTTTCTGGTTTCTTTTGTTTTGTTTTGCTCGAGGACTAGCAAAAGATAAGTGTGGGGGTATTTGATAGGAGCATATTCATGCGACTTAAATGGCTTGTTCTCGTGCATTTACGTTATGTTTCTTTAGTTATTTTAGTACTTTAAGCTATTTTCGTGTGTTTGTAGGCCGAAAGGGCTAAAGGAGCAAAAAGATGCATTTTGGAGACTTTTGGAGCACTTTTGGGCTAAGGATGGATAGCTTATGCTTGGAGCCAAAGTGTTGGACGAAATTGAAAACCTAATTGAAGACCAAAGTGTTGGAACCTTGTTCCCTTTAGTTTTAGGATATTTAAACCTTTCCTATATCCTTAGTCGTGCATAACATTCCAACATTCCACTCCTTCATTCACCACTTATCATATCATACACTTATCTTATCATCACCACATATCATTCATTTATTACTTATCATATCATTCATTCATCTACATATCAATAACCACTTATCTTATCACTCAACATATCATTCATTTATCACTTATCATATCATTCACTTATCACTTCCATTCACTTATCACTCACCACATATCATTCATTTATCACTTAACATATCATTCATTTATCACTTATCACAACAACAACCTAAAACACATGCACATGCACCACTAATCCCTTCACTTTCATGCCATCATTTCTCACCCCACCCCCCCTTTGCCGTGCAATACACATCAACACATTCCAGCTTTTCTCCTTCTCTTTGCAGCCACAAGTCACATGCATTCACACATAATCATTCACCCTATCCATCTTACATTCCACAAACAATGTCACATGCAAAACAACAATCATTCACACACAAAACAGCACCATTCACCCTTGCCGTGGCCTTCACTCACATTTCCAGCTTTCCACCTTGCATTTCCACATGCATTCACTTCATCATTACACACCACTCATTCTCTAATTCCACATGCACATTCAATCATTCACTCAAGCACCCTTGTGCCATGTTTCCCCCTTTGTTCCCACCCATCACATGCATTATCATCAAACAAACAACCCTAACCCGTGGCATTCACTCCCATTTCCAGCATGCATTCACATGCATTTTCAGATTATTCCTTCATCATTGCATCCATTCCTCATGCATCCTTCATCATTGCACCACAAAACACTCATCCCATACCCTAGCCCATGGCATTCACTCCCATTTCCAGCTTGCTTATGCAATTCCAGCATGCATTCACATGCATTTTCAGCACCATTGACACCTTTGCCGTGTATCCCCTTCATCATTCCAGCATTCCACCTAATTCACATGCCTTCATTCATTCTTTATTCCACTTACACTCATCATCACACACCTTAGCAATCAACACATGCAATCACATGCATCACAACCACAAAGAACCATCCCCAAAACACTTTGCCGTGGGCACCATTCCACATTCCAGCTTTCCACCATGTTTTTCCATCATTCCTCCACACAAATGCTTAAACAAACAGCCATATGTTCCCTCCACTACCCCTGTAAATACCCTAGTCATTCATTCACTCCCCATTGAATTCATATCTCATTTCATACACTTCACACAACACAAACACAACCCTTGTGCCGCAAATCCCCTTCCATTTCTGTGCAGTTTTTCTCCTCCATTGCAGCCACTATCCAACCACTTCCCATCCCTCCAAAACACTTCACATAATCCCCAAAGCTCACTTAGACCTTGTGCTACAACAACGAGGAAGAAAAGAGTGCCTAAAAGTTCATACAATTCAAGTTTGAGTTGTTGGAATTTTTAGGTGTTTCTTTGATTTCAAAGTTTAAATTTAATTCTCTTTGTTTTGTACGTATGAGAATGGAAGAGAAGAGTGCCTAAACGTTCATACAATTCAAGTTTGAGTTGTTGGAATGTTTAGGGGTTTCTTTGATTTCAAAGTTATGAGGAACTAAACCCCCTTTAGCTAGGGGGTGATTCGAAACTATGTTTATATTTGCAATTTGAATTGATTACGTTTGGTTGAAATTTCATAAGTTGTGGATTCAATTCGTTTAACTGTTTGATTGATAACTTATTTATGTATGTTCATTGAGATTGCAAGCTTAATTTTCATGCATAAATATGACGCTAGAATATAAGTGAATTTCACCTAATCGTTATGAACTTATATTCACTAGTAGTGGAGGTTGCTTATAAACAATCGCGTTAAACGAATTCTTGGCATAAGTTTCATGCGTATTCCATAGTAACGAATGCCTCGTCGATGTTTATGATTTCCGTTGAACTTAATGATCTTTGTCGAATGTCTCTATCATGCGTATTCCATAGTTAGGGACTTTGATTAAGAATAATTTGGTTGTAATGCGTATTCCATTCAATCCAACGAATCTAGGGAAATCTGAAAGTTAATTTGCGGACCTAATTAACTTGGAGCATTGAGTTTCATAATTTATCGAAAGACCAACTGAGAATCAATTTTGTATGCAAGTGTAACATGTGTGGAGAAGAACCCCTTAGCTATTCCATCATCCATATTTTCATCACATTCATATTTACGTTTTGCCTTTAATTACAATTTGACCATTTAATTTAATCTCGTCCAACCACAATCACCCCCCTTATTTTGTTAAGTCTTATTCATTTGATTTGTCTTATTTTATGTTTTTGAGTATTTGGAGTCTTTTAAACTTGTTTTGATTCTTTTAGTTTGTCTTAGTTTTTTAAAAGTTAGTTTTTATGTTTTTAAGTCAATTTAGAAGGTTTTAGCAAGCCCTCCTAATCCCCGGTCTAGAACGATCCCTCACTTATCCATTCTACTACAATTGTCAAACGAGGGTTTAATTTGAGTGTCAAGTAAATCTCGCATCACTAAGCTCTTCTAACTCATTAAGTTGGAGCTTCCTTGCTACTCCAGCATCCTTGTAATCAAAGTTGAACTTTTTGATGGCCCAATATGCACGGTGTTCAAGCTCCATTGGCAAATGACAAACTTTCCCAAACACAAGGCGATAAGGACTCATGCCAATGGGGGTCTTGTATGCTGTTCTATATGCCCATAGTGCATCATTTAACCTCAATGACCAATCCTTCCTTGTAGGGCTCACAGTCTTCATCAAAATGTTCTTGATCTCCCTATTGCTAATCTCCACTTGTCCTGAGGTTTGAGGATGGTACGGGGTTGCCACCTTGTGATTGATGTTGTACTTCTTCATTAAGGATTCAAAAGGTTTGTTGCAGAAATGGCTGCCACCATCACTAATAATAGCTCTTGGGGTTCCAAACCTACAAAAAATCACATCTTTAATAAAACTCAACACAACCTTATGATCATTAGTTCTTGTAGCAATGGCTTCAACCCATTTGGATACGTAATCCACTGCCACTAATATGTATAAGTAGCCAAAAGAGGATGGAAATGGTCCCATGAAATCGATTCCCCAAACATCAAAGAGTTCCACCACCAAAATGTTGTTCAATGGCATCTCATTTCTTCGGCTAATGTTCCCCATTTTCTGGCACCTATCACACTTAGAGCAAAAATCAAAAGCATCTTTGAATAAAGTAGGCCAAAAGAAACCAGATTGTAAAACCTTTAGAGATGTCTTTTTGGCACCAAAATGGCCTCCACATGCCAATGTGTGGCTAAATGTTAGGATGCTTTGTTGCTCACTCTCTGGGACACATCTCCTAATGATTTGATCAGGGCAATATTTAAACAAATATGGTTCGTCCCAAACGTAGTGCTTTACCATGGCAAGGAACTTCTTTCTTTCCTGAAAAGAAAGGTCATTTCTCATTATACCACAAGCAAGATAATTAACAAAGTCCGCATACCATGGTTCTTTTTCTTGAACAACAAAGAGTTGTTCATCTGGAAATGATTCATTTAGGGGCAAAGGTTGTCCCACTCCATGGTTTTCATTCAGCCTGGACAAATGGTCAGCCACAACATTATCACTGCCCTTCTTATCTCGAATTTCCAAGTCAAACTCTTGTAGTAAGAGTATCCATCTAATCAAGCGTGGTTTAGCATCCTTCTTTGTCATCAATTACCTAATGGCTGCATGATCAGAAAACACAATAACTTTAGATCCCACAAGATATGACCTAAACTTTTCTAAGGCAAAAACAACAGCAAGCAACTCCTTTTCAGTTGTGGAATAGTTAAGTTGAGCATCATGCAGAGTCCGGCTTGCATAGTAGATCACATGTGGAAGCTTGTTCACCCGTTGCCCTAAAACTGCACCAACAACATAGTCAGAGGCATCACACATTAATTCAAAAGGTAACGACCAATCTGGTGCCATAATAATAGGGGCCGAGGTTAGTTCATTTTTCAAAGTATTGAATGCATCCATACAAGCCTTATCAAAATGAAATACAACATCTTTAGCTAACAGATTGCATAATGGACGGGTGATCATTGAAAAGTTCTTAATGAAACGACGATAAAAACCCGCATGGCCCAAAAAACTTCTTACTCCCTTCACAGTGGTGGGGGCCACCATATTGGTGATGACGTCAATTTTGGCTTTGTCTACCTCCATTCCTTTGCTAGAGATTACATGCCCCAACACAATTCCTTGTTTCACCATAAATTGGCACTTCTCCCAATTGAGGACCAAATTTGTTTCCTGACATCTTTGAAGTACTAACGATAGATGGTTAAGACATTCATCAAAAGAGGAACCAAACACTGAGAAGTCATCCATAAATACCTCAATGAACCTTTCTACCATGTCAGAGAAGATGGCCAACATGCATCTTTGGAATGTTGCCGGAGCATTGCAAAGTCCAAAAGGCATTCTCCGGTATGCAAATGTGCCAAAGGGGCAAGTAAAGGTTGTTTTCTCTTGATCCTCCGGAGCGATTGCAATTTGATTGTAACCTGAGTAACCATCCAGAAAACAATAATGTGAGTAACCTGCCAACCTCTCAAGCATTTGATCTATGAAAGGCATAGGAAAGTAATCTTTTCTAGTGCTAGAATTCAACTTCCTGTAATCGGTGCAAACACGCCAACTGGTTGTGGGCTTTGTGGGTACAAGCTCATTGTTTTCATTCCTCATCACAGTGATTCCCACCTTCTTAGGCACCACCTGGATAGCACTCACCCATTTGCTATCAGAAATGGGATATATGATCCCCACATCTAACAATTTCAACACCTCATTCCTAACAACTTCCTTCATATGTGGATTGAGCCTTCTTTGTGGCTCACGGCTTATTTTTGCTCCTTCCTCCAAAAGGATCCTATGCATGCACATGGTAGGGCTTATTCCCTTGATATCTGTAATAGGCCAACCAAAAACTGATTTGAACTCTTTTAACACCCTAATTAGTTTATCTTCTTCATTTGGGGTGAGATCAGAAGCTATGATAATTGGAAGAGTTTCAAATTCAGCTAGATATGCATATTTTAGATGTGGTGGAAATGGTTTAAGTTCAAGTTTTGGTGCTTTAACAGTAGAAGGAGTTAGATGTGACATTGATGATTCTAAAAGCTCAAAACGAGGTGAAACATTGAAAGGATACAATGCTAATGCTTCCAAAGCAGCTACTTCTTCCATGAGTGCATCTTCTTCATCAAATTCATCTTGAGATTGACTCAAAACAGTTTGCAATGGTTCATTCGATTGTGCCTGCAAGAACTTAGAGAATACAAGTGAATCAAGCACATCAATGGCATAACAATCAAGAGATGACGAAGGATGAGAAAGAGATTCAAACACTTTGAATTGAACTGTCTCTCCTAACACTGTCATAGTGAGGAGTCCATTTTGCACATCAATGATGGTCTTGGCCGTGGCCATAAAGGGTCTCCCAAGCAATATAGGCAACTCACGATCATGTATAGGAGCTTCTTCCATGTCCAACACTACAAAATCCGCAGGCAAGATTAGTTTATCAACTTGAACTGGAATATCTTCTACTATACCTCTTGGATATTTCACGGATCTGTCTGCAAGTTGTAATGAAATGGTGGTGGCTTTCAAATCTCCCAAACCTAGTTGAAGGTACACTGAATAAGGCATTAAGTTGATGCTAGCACCCAAATCAAGCATTGCTTTCTCTACTTTCTTATCCCCTATGGTGATGTTGATAGAGAAACTTCCTGGATCCTTGAGCTTTGGTGGAAGTTTTCTTTGTAAAACTGCACTCACGTTCTCAGACACCACAACCTTCTCATGTGGTCCATACTTCCTTTTGTAGCTATTTAACACCTTGTAGAACTTCCCATATGCCGGCATGTTCCTAATGACATCAAGCAAAGGTAAGTTAACATTCACTTTGCTTAGTATATCAAAAATTTCTTTGAATGACTTATCCTGCTTGCTCTTGGCAAGTCTTCCAGGGAATGGTATTGGTGGAGTGTATGGTTTCTCGGCCTTGTGAAGATTTGGTGCTTCTAGTGAGGAAGTGGCATGGCTTCGTTCCTCAATTGATTTCTCATTGTCTCCTTGAGTGACACCTGCATTCACATGATCATATTCATTAGTAACTTCATTGCCAACTCTATTATCAATAACCTTACCACTTCTAAGTGTAGTGATTGCTTTGGCTTGCTCTTGGTTCCTTTGGAGTATCACGGGTTGGCTTGGAAACTTCCCAACCTCTCTTTGGTTCAAGGCATCTGCAATCTGCCCCAATTGTGTCTCCATTTTGGTTAGGGCTGCTGAATGTTGTTGGAGAGTGCTATTGGTGGAATGTTGGAATTGCAAGGTGTTTTGGGCTAACAATTTAACCGTGTCCTCAAGGGTAGTGGCAGGTTTTGGTTGGAAATTTTGGATTGGATTGTTATTCTTCCATGAAAAGTTGGGATGATCTCTCCAACTCGGGTTATATGTATTGGAATACATATCATTCCTTGGTCTTTGGTTGTAAGAATTCATGAGGTTCACTTGTTTTTGAACATACTCGGGATAAACCTCCCTAGATGGACATTGGTGAGTAGGATGGCTTGGTATGTTGGAAATGGCACACACTTCATTTGCTTTTGGCACCATGTTGAGCACGGATTCAAGCTTCCTTTCTAGGTTAGCTACCTGCAACAAAAGCTCATGATTAGAACTTGTTTCATAAACTCCAACTTTCTTACCCCTTAAATCTTTGTGTTGAGCATTAGACCCCAACATCTCATAAATGTTATATGACTCTTGAGCATTCTTTTTCTTCAATGCTCCACCTGCTGCATTATCCACAGTTGATTGACAATTTTGGGTTAGTCCATCATAGAAAATTTGCATTTGTAAGTGAAAAGGTAACCCATGGTGTGGACATTGTATCAAGAGGCCTTTAAAACGCTCCCAACACTCATTGAAAGGTTCACCATCATCTTGTTTGAAGTTGAAGATTTGTCCCCTTAATGTGGCTGTCTTTTGAGTGGAAAAGAACTTCTCCAAGAACTTCTTAGCCACGGCATCCCATGTGGTGAGGGAACCTGGCGTTGGAGTCATCAACCAACTCTTGGCCCTATCTTTCAAGGTGTAAGGAAACACTCTCATCCTCAAATTTGCTTCACTTACTCCCTGCAAAGGTAAACCACTCACAACATTGTAAAACTCTTTAATATGAGCTAAAGGGTCTTCATTAGGTAAGCCATAAAATGAAGGAAACATATGGAAATGTGAAGATTTGAGATCATAGTTTCTAGCTTCTGTGGGCAGCAAGATGCATGAAGGTGAATTTGGTATGATTGGTTGAGCAAAGTCCTCCAAAGCTCGAAGTTCATCTTCGTTGCCCGCCATCTCTTCCTCTCTTGCCCAATCAAATTGCTCAGATTCTTTACTTGTTGAACTAGGTGAATTCCCTTCCTCTTCCTCACGGTTAAAGGATGAACTTGATGGCACAAAGTTGTCCAAAGTGTGGCCCTTTAATCTTTCAATTCTTTGGCCTAACTCAACGAGTTTATTTGACATATACTACCTGAAACAAAGTAACACCAGTGTGAATGAAAATCAAGAAGCAAACAACAATGAAAAGAACAAAAATAAACTTAAAAACGTTTGAAAAGACTCAAGGGCTGTGGAACTAAACGCTTAGAACACTTAAACAATCCTAAAACCCAAAACAGCAACTAGAAGACTCAAAATTGCCTAAAAACCACTTTCTGGGCAGTTTTGAGCACCTACACTAATTTGGACGAAATTGGATGGAAACTTGCATCAAAACACTTATAAACACAAATCAAAACACTTTCTAACTAATTTGGACAAAACAAAGACTCAAAGGACTCAAAACAGATTCACAAGACTCAAAACAAGCTAAAAACTCTCAAAACTGCCTAAAAACACAAACTGGGCAGTTTTGACACTAAACTCAATTTTGGACGAAAATTAGGTTTGAGCTTGACTCAAAATGCTTCAAAACACAAGATAAGACAGATTCTAAGCCTAAAACTTAACAAAATATGGGGGAAATTGTATTTGGACGAAATGCAATTAAATGGACAGATTATAAAGAAAACAGATTGTAAAGCAAATTGATGTAAACCAATGGATAATGGAATGGCTAAGGTCTTCCTCTCTACTCACGAAATATATGCAACTTAAACCAACTTCCAGTTATCAATTCGACAATTGATGAACCTTGACACTAATCAAAATAGTGAACAAGCAAACAAGCAATTACAAGGGACTGAAATCAGTCCCCGGCAACGGCGCCATTTTTGTTGATGTAATATTCCTTCCTAATGCTAGAATATATTTAGTATAATGGCATAAGTAAGGGTGTCGAATCCACAGGGACTAATTGGACCTATGTAATCACTTGTTTTGCAAGAACTTCTATGAAATGAACCAAACTAATCAAATTGAGCAGATTTGTTGTTGTTACTTGAAAGCAAAAATAAAAGAAGTAAACACAACTAAATGAATCAACAACTAATAGAATAGGATAGTATCAATGGAAATGAAGCTAGGGATTCGGTTTCACCATTGCTCAACTAAGTCCATGTTTGTCAAGTTAGTTTGTACTCATTCATCTACCTATTTCTTGAGTTTGTTTCACTTGGATATGATCAACCATATGATGTGTGGATTTGATCAAATGTCTCTAATCATGAACCTAATTGTGATGTGCAACTTTGGTTCATAATCAAGATTATGTAATGTACGAGAAACTTTCATAAAACCAAAGGGATTAACTCGGCAGGATGTGTGCTAAACACTCCCTTCATTCATTCACATATCTACCAAGATTATACATGATGTGTGTTCTAATCTTGGCTACACAACTTTGTGATTAATTCAAATGATGATCAAACATTAAAATCAACACACAAAGTCACCATTAAAACAGAAAATGAAACAAGAAATAGATGGACAAAATGAGCATTCTAACTTAATTACATAGCAAACTTTGCAAGGTTACATCGAATCCCTAGAGGAAGCTTAGTTACAATTCATGTCTACAAAAGATTTGACATAAAAGTATAAAACATGAATGAACATGGAATTGATAAGAATGAACCCTTGAAGCAAAACTGATGTTGAAGTCCTTGAAGAGTTCCTTGGTGTTGCTTCTCCAAATGTGGTGCGGATGAAGTAGATTGGTTTGGTTTGGATGATTTCTGCCCTTAGGACAGAAATGGACAGAGAATGGAGTGAAATGGGAGAGGTTATGGGTGTGTAAATGGACTGAAATGAAGAGGGAAACTTGCGGATGGGAAAGGGAGAGAATAATGGACAGTTTCTATGAAAGGAAAAGAATGTAGAATACAATGGTATGGAGAGGAAGAATCCGAGTGCATGATGGACAGAAAAATGGAGCAAAATAGAGTGTGTGTGATCCCCCCAACAATCAGATTGGATCTAGGAGTTGTTTAACTCAGATGGCAGAGCATAATTCAGATGGAATGATGGGTTTCTGAGTGTAGTGGACGCATGGCTTGGACAACTCTGCAAGTATGTGGATATTTAATTCAAGAAACATGTGCAAAGTCTGCCACAAGGGAGTGGACAATCTGAAACTTGGTTAGAATAATCTGGACATGGGAATGGAAGTGCAAAGGTGATTTGTTTCGGATGTGGAAATGCACAAGGGAGCTGGAAATGCATGAGAGTGCTCGGCAAAGTGTTTGAACATGCATGTGAATGCATGTTTTGGTGTTGAAACCACCTAATCTGACTTCAATGCTTGTTTTGTTTAGAATCACTCAAAATGGCCGAATTGCACCACTTAACATTTTCACATCATTTCCTGAAATTCCAGCATTCAAACGTCTCCTAGGTTCTTCATTTGGACTTCAATTTAAATCCCTAGAATCCTTTCCACGTTTTGAGTAATGCTCAGCTACCAAAAGGAATGTTTTTACTCTATTTGTCTTCTCATTGATCCAAACTCACCCTTGGCTGCACACTAACACCAAATAATGTAAAATGCAACTAGTTTAATCCAAAACAATCACAAAGACACCAAATAAGGAAGATATAAATGCATGCAAAATGTGACTTATCATTTGGGGAATACCAATGTGATGAAGACTAAGGGCAGATTGAGTTATAAAGCAAGATTGTGGCGTGTACCGAGGGCACCTATGTTGAAAATGTTTCTAAAAAAAAAGAAAAAAAAGAAAGAGGATCAAAGTGGATACAAACTCCAAATCGCCTAATTATAAAGCATAGGGCCTGTACGCCAAAAACAAAAGAAGACAAATGCCAGTGAAGAGCCTCAAAGACACCTTGGTAGGCCCCAAGCTCTAGTTTTTCATATCACCTCTTTCGTAACCTATACCCTAAGCCTTGCATTACAACCTTGAGAAAGACCTAGCTGATCATTAAGGATGTATTCATGGGTGATGGTAAGTGTGTGTGTTATCTATATTCTTAGCATTTGATTCATTTCATGAGATCTACTCAGAAACTGTGCTTCCATTTCAGATTTCATATGTGAGAATTTTGATTTCCTTTACATAATTTCACTCATATATGTTGTTGAGAGACTAAACCTTAAGATCTGAGTGAAAACTTGAGTGGAAGATGTGAGGAGTAGAGTTGAGGCGAATTCTATCTTAAGCATTTGGGTATGGTGACTTTGAAGTCGTAAGACATGGAGAAATATCTTTATACGTTACAATTGATACGATTCTTTGAAGTGGAAAACTTTTGAGTTGATTGAATGACAAAACCTTCATTGGTTCTTATTAGTTTGTTTAAAGCATGTTTTAGCCAAATTGTTTGCAGTGTTTGTAGATGTTTGTGGGTGTCATCACTGTAAACCCTCAGGAGACACAACTCCTCCATCTAGGGACACCTAGGGGTTCAAAGGCTTGTTGCACATGCTCAGTGCAATCGTTTAGCCAGCGAAAGTGGTTTAGTTAGATGTTTGTGTTTTGTGTGTTTTAGTTTTAAGTTTGCTCGAGGACTAGCAAAAACCAGGTTTGGGGGTATTTGATAAGTCAAATTCTGCATGCATTTTTATCTTCCTTATTTGGCATCTTTGTGATTGTTTTGGATTAAACTAGTTGCATTTTACATTATTTGGTGTTAGTGTGCAGCCAAGTGTGAATTTGGATCACTGGGAATGCACATGAAGTAAAAACATTCCAGAAAAGATGTGAAGTGTTAAGAAATGCAATTCGGCCATATTGGGTGATTCTAAACAAGGCAAAATCATTGAAGTCAGCTATGTGGTTCCAACATCAAAACATGCATTCACATGCATGTCTCAACCTTGGCCGTGTGTTCCCATATCATCCCATCACTTTATGCACTTGTAGCACCAAGTCAGATTGTGCATTCCACTACTTGTCCACCTCCCTTTTGCGCCAAAAACACCCATTTCCATCACTTAATTCATTTCAGCCATTTTGACACCAACAAACACAATCATTCCATTCCGTGCAGATTCCATGTTTTAACACCCAAAACATCCCTCACATGCATGACTCACAATCTGACCTTACACTCCATTATCTTTCTCCACTTCATCTTTGCAGAAATTCACATGCATTGTGATTAAACAAACCACTCCTTGCAACCATCATTTCAGAAATCCAACTCATCCCTTTATCCATGCCATGTGCCTATTTCACCTTTCCAGAATTTGTACAAACAATTCACTTTTGGCAGATTCCACTCACTTGTTGCAGCAAGGACACATGCATTTTGATTAAACAAACCACATCTTTGCAGACCTTGTCCATGCCGTGAGAACAACACCTCAGAAACCCATTCAAGTCCAGCTCATTTGATGCCATTCCATCACTTATGCACTGCCATCTGAGTTAAACATTTAAAAGATCCAATCTGATTGTGTAAGACACATTTTTTTCTATAAAACAAGGCTCACTTGACACAACAAAGGGTTCCGCAAGTTTTCTTCTTCAACCAGTCCATTACACACCCATAACCTCTCCCATTTCACTCCATTCTCTGTCCATTTTCTGTCCCAAGGGCAGAAACCATTCAACCAAGCCATTCTACCTTCATCCGCACCACATTTGGAGAAGCAACACCAAGGAACTCTTCAAGGACTTCAACATCAGTTTTGCTTCAAGGGTTTCTCCTTCTTAATCTTATGTTCACTCATGTTATTTATTTTTATGTTAAACCTTTGTAAACATGAAGTGTAACTAATCTTCCTCTAGGGATTCGATGTAACCTTGCAAAGTTTGCCATGTAATTAAGTTAGAATGCTCAGTTTGTCCATCTATTTCTTGTTTCATTTTCTGTTTTAATGGTGACTTAGTGTGTTGATTTTAATGTTTGATCATCATTTGAATTAATCACAAAGTTGTGTAGCCAAGATTAGAACACACATCATGCATAATCTTGGTAGATATGTGAATGAATGAAGGGAGTGTTTAGCACACATCCTGCCGAGTTATTCCCTTTGGTTTTATGAAAGTTTCTTGTACATTACATAATCTTGATTATGAACCAAAGTTGCACATCACAATTAGGTTCATGATTAGAGACATTTGATCAAATCCACACATCATATGGTTGATCATATCCAAGTGAAACAAACTCAACAAATAGGTAGATGAATGAGTACAAACTAACTTGACAAACATGGACTTAGTTGAGCAATGGTGAAACCGAATCCCTAGCTTCATTTCCATTGATACTATCCTATTACATTAGTTGTTGATTCATTTATTTGTGTTTACTTCATTTTCTCATGCTTTCAAGTTACAACAACAAATCTGTCTATTTAGACTAGTTTGATTCATTTCCAAATCTGCCTAGTTTGTTTAGTTTGATTCATTTCTTAGAGTTCTTGCAAAACAAGTAGTTACATAGGTCCAATTAGTCCCTGCGGATTCGACACCCTTGCTTGTGCCATTATACTAAATATATTCTAGCATTAGGAAGGAATTAATACATCAACAGAATAGTTAAGTTGGGCATCATGCAGAGTCCTGCTTGCATAATAGATCACATGTGGACGCTTGTTCACCCTTTGCCCTAAAACTCCACCAATAGCATAGTCAGAGGCATCACACATTAATTCAAAAGGTAATGACCAATCTGGTGCCATAATAATAGGGGCCGAGGTTAGTTCATATTTCAAGGTATTGAATGCATCCATACAAGCCTTATCAAAATGAAATACAACATCTTTAGCTAACAGATTGCATAATAGACGAGTGATCATTGAAAAGTTCTTAATGAAACGACGATAAAAACCCGCATGGCCCAAAAAACTTCTTACTCCCTTCACAGTGGTGGGGGCTACCATATTAGTGATGACGTCAATTTTGGCTTTATCCACCTCCATTCCTTTGCTAGAGATTACATGTCCCAACACAATTCCTTGTTTCACCATAAATTGGCACTTTTCCCAATTGAGAACCAAATTTGTTTCTTGACATCTTTGAAGTACTAAAGAGAGATGGTTAAGACATTCATCAAAAGAGGAACCAAACACTGAGAAGTCATCCATAAATACCTCAATGAATCTTTCTACCATGTCAGAAAAGATGGCCAACATGCATCTTTGGAATGTTGCTGGAGCATTGCAAAGTCCAAAAGGCATTCTTCGGTATGCAAATGTGCCAAAGGGGCAAGTAAAGGTTGTTTTCTCTTGATCCTCCGGAGCGATTGCAATTTGATTGTAACCTGAGTAACCATCCAGAAAACAATAATGTGAGTAACCCGCCAATCTCTCAAGCATTTGATCTATGAAAGGCATAGGAAAGTAATCTTTTCTAGTGCTAGAGTTCAACTTCCTGTAATAGGTGCAAACACGCCAACTGGCTGTGGGCTTTGTGGGCACAAGCTCATTATTTTCATTCCTCATTACTGTGATTCCCACCTTCTTAGGTACCACTTGAATAGCACTCACCCATTTGCTATCAGAAATGGGATATATGATCCCCACATCTAACAATTTCAACACCTCATTCCTAACAACCTCCTTCATGTGTGGATTAAGTCTTCTTTGTGGCTCACGGGTTGACTTTGCCCCTTCCTCCAAAAGAATCCTATGCATGCACATGGTAGGGCTTATTCCCTTGATATCTGCAATAGACCAACCAAAAACTGATTTGAACTCTTTTAACACCCTAATTAGTTTATCTTCTTCATTTGGGGTGAGATCCGAAGCTATGATAATTGGAAGAGTTTCAAATTCAGCTAGATATGCATATTTTAGATGTGGTGGAAGTGGTTTAAGTTCAAGTTTTGGTGCCTTAACAGTGGAAGGAGTTAGATGTGACATTGATGATTCTAAAGGCTCTAAAAGAGGTGAAACATTCAAAGGATACAATGCTAATGCTTCCAAAGCAGCTACTTCTTCCATGAGTGCATCTTCCTCATCAAACTCATCTTGAGATTGACTCAAAACAGTCTGCAATGGTTCATTCGCTTGTGCCTGTAAGAATTTAGAGAATACAAGTGAATCAAGCACATCAATGGCATAACAATCAAGAGATGAAGAAGGATGAGAAAGAGATTCAAACACTTTGAATTGAACTGTCTCTCCTAACACTGTCATAGTGAGGAGTCCATTTTGCACATCAATGATGGTCTTGGCCGTGGCCATGAAAGGTCTCCCAAGCAATATTGGCAACTCACGATCATGTATAGGAGCTTCTTTCATGTCCAACACTACAAAATCTGCAGGCAAGATTAGTTTATCAACTTGGACTAGAATATCTTCTACTATACCTCTTGGATATTTCACGGATCTGTCTGCAAGTTGTAATGAAATGGTGGTGGCTTTCAAATCTCCCAAACCTAGTTGAAGGTACACTGAATAAGGCATTAAGTTGATGCTAGCACCCAAATCAAGCATTGCCTTCTCTACTTTCTTGTCCCCTATAGTGATGTTGATAGAGAAACTTCCTGGATCCTTGAGCTTTGGTGGAAGTTTTCTTTGCAAAACTGCACTCACATTCTCAGACACCACAACCTTCTCATGTGGTCCATACTTCCTTTTGTAGCTGTTTAACTCCTTGAAGAACTTCCCATATGCCGGCATGTTCCTAATGACATCAAGCAAAGGTAAGTTAACATTCACTTTGCTTAGTATATCAAAAATCTCTTTAAATGACTTATCCTGCTTGCTCTTGGCAAGTCTTCCAGGGAATGGTATTGGTGGAGTGTATGGTTTCTCGGCCTTGTGAAGATTTGGTGCTTCAAATGAGGAAGTAGCATGGCTTGGTTCCTCATTTGGTTTCTCATTGTCTCCTTGAGTAACACCTGCATTCACATGATCATATTCATTAGTAACTTCATTGCCAACTCTATTATTAATAACCTTACCACTTCTAAGTGTAGTGATTGCTTTGGCTTGCTCTTGGTTGCTTTGGAGTATCACGGGTTGGCTTGGAAACTTCCTAACCTCTCTTTGGTTCAAGGCATCTGCAATCTGCCCCAATTGTGTCTCCATTTTGGTTAGGGCTGCTGAATGTTGTTGGAGAGTGCTATTTGTGGAATGTTGGAATTGCAAAGTGTTTTAGGCTAACAACTTAACCGTATCCTCAAGGGTAGTGGCAGGTTTTGGTTGGAAATTTTGGAATTGATTGTTGTTCTTCCATGAAAGGTTGGGATGATCTCTCCAACTCGGGTTATATGTATTGGAATACATATCATTCCTTGGTCTTTGATTGTAAGAATTCATTAGGTTGACTTGCTCTTGAACATACTCGGGGTAAGCCTCCCTAGATGGACATTGATGAGTAGGGTGGTTTGGTAAGTTGCAAATGGCACACACTTCATTTGCTTTTGGCACCATGTTGAGCACGGATTCAAGCTTCCTTTCTAGGTTAGCTACCTGCAACAAAAGCTCATGATTAAAACTTGTTTCATAGACTCCAACTTTCTTACCCCTTAAATCTTTGTGTTGAGCATTAGACCCCAACATCTCATAAATGTTATATGACTCTTGAGCATTCTTTTTCTTCAATGCTCCACCTGCTGCATTATCAACAGTTGATTGACATGTTTCGGTTAGTCCATCATAGAAAATTTGCATTTGTAAGTGAAAAGGTAACCCATGGTGTGGACATTGTATCAAAAGGCCTTTAAAACGCTCCCAACACTCATTGAAAGGTTCTCCATCATCTTGTTTGAAGTTGAAGATTTGTCCCCTTAATGTGGCTGTCTTTTGAGTGGAAAAGAACTTCTCCAAGAACTTTTTAGCCACGGCATCCCATGTAGTGAGGGAACCTGGTGTTAGAGTCATCAACCAACTCTTGGCCTTATCTTTCAAGGTGTAAGGAAACACCCTCATCCTCAAATTTGCTTCACTTACTCCCTGCAAAGGTAAACCACTCACAACATTGTAAAACTCTTTAATATGAGCTAAAGGGTCTTCATTAGGTAAGCCATAAAATGAAGGAAACATATGGAAATGCGAAGATTTGAGATCATGGTTTCTAGCTTCTGTGGGCAGCAAGATGCATGAAGGTGAATTTGGTATGATTGGTTGAGCAAAGTCCTCCAAAGCTCGAAGTTCATCTTCGTTGCCCGCCGTCTCTTCTTCTCTTTCCCAATTAAATTGCTCAGATTCTTTACTTGTTGAACTAGGCGAATTCCCTTCCTCTTCCTCACGGTTGAAAGGACTCAAAGGACTCAAAACAGATTCACAAGACTCAAAACAAGCTAAAAACTCTCAAAACTGCCTAAAAACACAAACTGGGCAGTTTTGACACTAAACTCAACTTTGGACGAAAATTAGGTTTGGGCTTGACTCAAAATGCTTCAAAACACAAGATAAGACAAATTCTAAGCTTAAGACTTAACAAAATATGGGGGGGGGGGGAATTTGTATTTGGACGAAATTTAATTAAATGGACATATTGTAAAGAAAACAGATTGTAAAGCAAATTGATGTAAACCAATGGATAATAGAATGGCTAAGGGATTCCTCTCTACTCACGAAATATATGCAACTTAAACCAACTTCCAGTTATCAATTCGACAAGTTATGAACCTTGACACTAATCAAAATAGCAAACAAGCAAACAAGCAATTACAAGGGACTGAAATCAGTCCCCGGCAACGGCGCCATTTTTGTTGATGTATTATTCCTTCCTAATGCTAGAATATATTTAGTATAATGGCATAAGCAAGGGTGTCGAATCCACAGGGACTAATTGGACCTATGTAATCACTTGTTTTGCAAGAACTCTATGAAATGAATCAAACTAAACAGAATAGGCAAATTTGTTGTTGTAACTTGAAAATATAAGGAAGTGAAGTAAACACAAATAAATGACTCATCAATTAATAAAATGAGATAGTACCAATGGAGATGAAACTAGGGATTCGGTTTCACCATTGCTAAGCCAAGTCCATGTTTGTTAAGTTAGTTTATACTCATTCATCTACCTATTTCTTGAGTTTGTTTCACTTAGACATGACCAACCATATGATGTGTGGATTTGATCACATGTCTCTAATCATGAACCTAGTTGTGATGTGCAACTTTGGTTCATAATCAAGAGTATGTAATGCACAAGAAACTTTCATAAAACCAAAAGGAATAACTCGGCAGGATGTATGCTAAACCTTCCCTTCATTCATTCACATATCTACCAAGATTATGCATGATGTGTGTTTTAATCTTGGCTACACAACTTAGTGATTAATTCAAATGATGATCAAACATTAAAATCAACTCACTAAGTCACCATTAAATCAGAGAATGAAACAAGAAATAGACAGACAAAACCGAGCATTCTAACTTAATTACATGGCAAACTTTGCAAGGTTACATCGAATCCCTAGAGGAGGATTAGTTACAATTCATGTTCACAAAAGATTTATCATAAAAATATAAAACATGAATGAACATAGAATTAATAAGAATAAACCCTTGAAGCAAAACTGATTTTGAAGTCCTTGAGGAGTGGCCTTCGGGGTTGGTTCTCCAAGTATGATGCAACTGAATTAGATCCGCTTGGTATGTTTTCTGCAAAGGGGAGAACAAATGGGCAGAGAATGGACAGAGAATAGGGTGAAATGGAGCGGCTATGGGTGAATAAAGATGGAATGAATGCCGAACCCCTTGATGTGTGAAGTGTGACTTGTTTTTATAGAAGGGAATGTGGCTCCAACATTCAGATTGGATCTCAATCTGCACAAGTGAGATGGAATAGCATCAAATGAGCTGGAATTGAATGGGTTTCTGAGGTGTTGGTCGCACGGCATGGACAGGGTCTGCAAGTGTGTGGTTTGTTTAATCAAAATGCATGTGTCCTTGCTGCAACAAGTGAGTGGAATCTGCAAAGGTGAATTGTTTGTACAAATTCTGGAAAGGTGAAGAAAGCACACGACATGGAATGATGGAATGAGTGAATTTCAGGAATAAAGGATGCAAGGAATGGACATGATCTGCAGGTATGTGGTATATTTAATCAAGATGCATGTGGATTTCTGCAAAGATGAAATGGAGAAAGGTAATGGAATGCATAATCTGACTTGCAATCACATGGGAGTGCACGGCATGATTGTGTGGAATCTGATTTGGTGCTAGAAGTGCATAAAATGATGGGATGATATGGGAACACACGGCCAAGGTTGTGACATGCATGTGAATGCATGTTTTGGTGTTGGAACCACATAGCTGACTTCAATGATTTTGCCTTCCCATTGATCCAAATTCACACTTGGCTGCACACTAACACCAAATAATGTAAAATGCAACTAGTTTAATCCAAAACAATCACAAAGAAGCCAAATAAGGAAGATATAAATGTATGCAAAATGTGACTTATCAATTATGCAATCATGTAGGGGACTTGTGGGGAATGTTTTGGGTTGTCGTATGCAATCATCCAATTCAATAATGTTAGGAAGATTTGAAGGTTAATTAGTGCATCACGGTTAACTTGGAGTGTTGAGAATTAATGATTTATTGAAATGCAATTGGAAATCGTTTTATTATGCAAGTATAACATGTATGGAGATGAACCCCTTAGCTAGCCTTCATTCCATTCAATTCTATCACACATTCACATTTACATTTTGCTTTTACTTACAATCTGTTCTTTTAGTTTAAATTCGTCAAAACCTAAATCCCCCTTTACTTTCTTGTCAAATTAGTTAGAAATCAATTTAGTTTGTGTTTATAAGTGTTGTGATTCAATTTGTTACATAAATTCGTCCAAAGTACTCAAAGTGCTCAAAACTGCCCAGAAAGTGATTTTAAGGCAGTTTTGAGTGTTTTGGGTAATGTTTGAGTCTTTTGGTTTGTTTTAGGGTTTTAAAGTTTAGTTTTGCATTCCTTGAGTCTAGTATAGTGTTTCATATTGTTATTTTACGTTTTTGAGTCAAATCCAAGTGGTTAACAATCCCTCCTAATCCCCGGTCCAGAACGATCCCTACTTATACTTATACTACAATTGTCAAAAAGAGGGTTTAATTTGTGTGCGTTTAAATCTCGCATCACCGATCCTCCTTGGGATTGGTATTGTTCTTTTACCTTTGTCGACAAACGTTTTGATCCCGCAAATCCGGCTTTTTGAAATAGTGGCGCCTCATCGATTTCTGAACGACGCCCCTTCGATTTCTAAGCAGGCGCCCCTTTGCTTTCTGAACGACACGTAGTAGTGCGGATGCGGCTCCTTTTGACAAAGCTGCACGCGTTTTCTGAAAAGCAGAGAAAGCGTCGCCGAACTTTGCGCTTGTCGGCTAAAGATGTGTAGTTGCGATGATGGCCTCCACGTGTTGTCTGAAAAGAAGAAATCATTGAAGTCAGCTATGTGGTTCCAACACCAAAACATGCATTCACATGCATGTCACAACCTTGGCCGTGTGTTCCCATATCATCCCATCATTTTATGCACTTCTCGCACCAAATCAGATTCCACACAATCATGCCGTGCACTCCCATGTGATTGCAAGTCAGATTATGCATTCCATTACCTTTCTCCATTTCATCTTTGCAGAAATCCACATGCATCTTGATTAAATATACCACATACCTGCAGATCATGTCCATTCCTTGCATCCTTTTGATAGGAGCATATTCATGCGACTTAAATGGCTTGTTCTCGTGCATTTACGTTATGTTTCTTTAGTTATTTTAGTCCTTTAAGCTATTTTCGTGTGTTTGTAGGTCCAAAGGGCTAAAGGAGCAAAAAGATGCATTTTGGAGACTTTTGGAGCACTTTTGGGCTAAGGATGGATAGCTTATGCTTGGCGCCAAAATGTTGGACGAAATTGAAGACCAAAGTGTTGGAACTTTGTTCCCTTTAGTTTTAGGACATTTAAACCTTTCCAATTCCCTTATGCCGTGCATCTCCACCTTTCTCCCAAAACCATACACATGCATTCATTATTTATTCTCTCACATGCTCCCATTACTTATCATAATCACATATCATATCACTTATCATTCACCACTTATCATTCATCACTTATCATTCACCACTTATCACTTATCATATCATTCACCACTTATCATTCATCAAACACATGCATTCACATGTTTTCACAATCTGCCATCATTCCAACCAAAACCGTGCACATGCTATCACCATGCATTCACATGCACTTGTTCCTCCATCATTCCATCCTTTAAAACATTGCACATGCACTTTAATCATTCAACACATGCATTCACTTCATCATTGCAGCCACACATTCACGCACATGCTATCCCATTTCAGATTGCATTTCATTCATTTCACATGCATTCCATCCTTTAATTCACTCACACACACTCATAATCATTCACATTTTCCAGAATTTGTACAAACAATTCACCTTTGCAGATTCCACTCACTTGTTGCAGCAAGGACACATGCATTTTGATTAAACAAACCACACACTTGCAGACCCTGTCCATGCCGTGCGACCAACACCTCAGAAACCCATTCAATTCCAGCTCATTTGATGCTATTCCATCTCACTTGTGCAGATTGAGATCCAATCTGAATGTTGGAGCCACATTCCCTTCTATAAAACAAGTCACACTTCACACATCAAGGGGTTCGGCATTCATTCCATCTTTATTCACCCATAGCCGCTCCATTTCACCCTATTCTCTGTCCATTCTCTGCCCATTTGTTCTCCCCTTTGCAGAAAACATACCAAGCGGATCTAATTCAGTTGCATCATACTTGGAGAACCAACCCCGAAGGCCACTCCTCAAGGACTTCAAAATCAGTTTTGCTTCAAGGGTTTATTCTTATTAATTCTATGTTCATTCATGTTTTATATTTTTATGATAAATCTTTTGTAAACATGAATTGTAACTAATCCTCCTCTAGGGATTCGATGTAACCTTGCAAAGTTTGCCATGTAATTAAGTTAGAATGCTCGGTTTTGTCTGTCTATTTCTTGTTTCATTCTCTGATTTAATGGTGACTTAGTGAGTTGATTTTAATGTTTGATCATCATTTGAATTAATCACTAAGTTGTGTAGCCAAGATTAAAACACACATCATGCATAATCTTGGTAGATATGTGAATGAATGAAGGGAAGGTTTAGCATACATCCTGCCGAGTTATTCCCTTTGGTTTTATGAAAGTTTCTTGTGCATTACATACTCTTGATTATGAACCAAAGTTGCACATCACAACTAGGTTCATGATTAGAGACATGTGATCAAATCCACACATCATATGGTTGGTCATGTCTAAGTGAAACAAACTCAAGAAATAGGTAGATGAATGAGTATAAACTAACTTAACAAACATGGACTTGGCTTAGCAATGGTGAAACCGAATCCCTAGTTTCATCTCCATTGGTACTATCTCATTTTATTAATTGATGAGTCATTTATTTGTGTTTACTTCACTTCCTTATATTTTCAAGTTACAACAACAAATTTGCCTATTCTGTTTAGTTTGATTCATTTCATAGAGTTCTTGCAAAACAAGTGATTACATAGGTCCAATTAGTCCCTGTGGATTCGACACCCTTGCTTATGCCATTATACTAAATATATTCTAGCATTAGGAAGGAATAATACATCAACAAAAATGGCGCCGTTGCCGGGGACTGATTTTAGTCCCTTGTAATTGCTTGTTTGCTTGTTTGCTATTTTGATTAGTGTCAAGGTTCATAACTTGTCGAATTGATAACTGGAAGTTGGTTTAAGTTGCATATATTTCGTGAGTAGAGAGGAATCCCTTAGCCATTCCATTATCCATTGGTTTACATCAATTTGCTTTACAATCTGTTTTCTTTACAATATGTCCATTTAATTAAATTTCGTCCAAATACAAATCCCCCCCCCCATATTTTGTTAAGTCTTAAGCTTAGAATCTGTCTTATCTTGTGTTTTGAAGCATTTTGAGTCAAGCCCAAACCTAATTTTCGTCCAAAGTTGAGTTTAGTGTCAAAACTGCCCAGTTTGTGTTTTTAGGCAATTTTGAGAGTTTTTAGCTTGTTTTGAGTCTTGTGAATCTGTTTTGAGTCCTTTGAGTCCTTTCAACCGTGAGGAAGAGGAAGGGAATTCGCCTAGTTCAACAAGTAAAGAATCTGAGCAATTTAATTGGGAAAGAGAAGAAGAGACGGCGGGCAACGAAGATGAACTTCGAGCTTTGGAGGACTTTGCTCAACCAATCATACCAAATTCACCTTCATGCATCTTGCTGCCCACAGAAGCTAGAAACCATGATCTCAAATCTTCGCATTTCCATATGTTTCCTTCATTTTATGGCTTACCTAATGAAGACCCTTTAGCTCATATTAAAGAGTTTTACAATGTTGTGAGTGGTTTACCTTTGCAGGGAGTAAGTGAAGCAAATTTGAGGATGAGGGTGTTTCCTTACACCTTGAAAGATAAGGCCAATAGTTGGTTGATGACTCTAATGATAGGAGCATATTTAGGCGACTTACTTAGCTTGTTTTCGTGCATTTATATTGTTAATTCATAGTTGTTTTAGTTGTTTAAGCCATTTTCGTGTGTTTTTAGGTTCATATGGCTAAGGAAGCAAAAAGATGCATTTTGGAGCATTTTGGAGCAAAATTGGACTTGGAATGGATAGCTTATGTTTGGAGCAAAAGGAAGGGCTTTGTGACCTGATTTGCAAGCTGTGAAAACAAGAAAAAAAACGCTCAAAACACATGCCATATGTGGAAATACCATTTACATCAGATTTGAGCCATTTAACTTACCTTAAATACTTACCTTGTTTGTCATCCTCTCAGCCATATTTTAAAGTAATGAAAACCTGATTTGGAGGTGGAAAATGAGGAAACAAAGTTCAAAACAAATGCCATTCTCTTTGAATCAGATTCTAGCCTTTTATACACACTTCATTCCAGCCACTCCACATGCATTTCCAACCCACATGCACCTTTAATCATTCAACCATGCAGCCACACATTCACCCACATGCATTTCCACCCACATGCTCTCCCAATTCATCATTGCAGCCACATATCCATCCCACTTCATCATTTCAGTCACCAAAACACCCACATGCATTCCTAATCACCCTTCCACACAACTTGCCTTCATTCATTCAGAAAATACATCCCTTGCCGTGGCTTTCCACCATTCCACACCATCATTTCAGAACATGCACTTCCCCCTTTCTTTAATCCATTGCAGCCACATGCACTCCCATTCTTTAATCCAATTCAGCCACTTAATCATTCAAATTCCCACTCCAGATTTTCAGCCATCCCAATTCATCATTGCACATCAACATATTTCAGCACACTCCACATGCATTTCCACAATCACATTCCCTTCATCATTGCACCACAAATCAGCCACACATTCACCCACATGCACCATTTCATTTCTGTCAAAGCACATGCACTCCCACCCTTTAATCACATGCACAAATCAGCCACATGCATCTCCCATCACCATTTCAGATTTCCACCAAGTTCCTAGCTGTCATGTTCCCCCCATTTCACCTATAAATAAGCATCCATTGCATTCATTCTCATTCACTCTTCCATATTCAGAAAACCATCTCATATACACATCCATTCACGCCAGAAATTCATGCTCTCTCTCTAACACAGCCATACTTCACCATTCTTCATATTTTCTGCCCAAAAACACTCCTTGCCTTCCCCTACATCCATCCCTACCCTAAACACATCATTCTACATCATCCATAACCCCCAAAACTCACCAAAACCCCTTGTGCTGCAGCAACTAAAGGAGAAGAGGCCTAAACGTTCATACAATTCAAGATTGAGTTGTTGGGATTTTTAGGTGTTCTTCGTTCTTGTTTTCAATGTTTACCTTGTTATTACTATCTAAGTTTGTTGTAATCATGAGTGGCTAAACCCCTAATTAGTTAGGGGAAAATTTGAAGCCATGAACATGTTTGAAATATGAATTGATTTCTTCCAATTGTGATTTGTTAAGTTATGATTGCAATTCAATTATCATGTTTATTAAAAACTTGTTTTTGTATGTTGATTAGGGATGCATACTTAGTCTTCATGCATAAACTCGATGCTAGTTTATAAACGAGTTTCACCTAATCGTCACAAGTTTATAAACATGAGTAGTGAAGGTTGTTAGTCACAACCGCGTTAATTGAATTCTTGGCAAGAGTATCATGCATTCATAGTTACAATTGCCTCGTCAACACTTATAATTCTCATAGAGCATAATGATCTCTCATTGTATCTCTTCTATGCATTCATGTTGAGAACCATTGGAGAATGATTTGAATTGTCGCATGCATCATCCAATTCAATAACATAAGGAAAATTTGAGAGTTAATTAGTGTATCACGGTTAACTTGGGGTGTTGAGCATCATAGATAATGAAAAGCAATTGGAGAATCGATTCATATATAAATGTGTCATGTGTGGAGAATGGACCTCTAACTAATCCATCCATCATCTTGTTTCTCAAATCCGTTTATACAATCTGCCTAGTTTATTAACTTGTTTTATTTAATTTAATTTCGTCAAAACCTTAATCCCCCTTTACTTTAGTGTCCAACTTAGTTAGAAAGTGTCTTAGTTTGTGTTTTTAAGTGTTTTGATTTAATTTGTTACACAAATTCGTCCAAATTCACCAAAGTGTCCAAAACTGCCAAGAAAGTGTTTTTAAGGCAGTTTCGAGTGTTTTGGGTGATGTTTGAGTCTTTTGGTTTGTTTTAGTGTTTTAAAGTTTAGTTTTGCATTCTTTGAGTCTAGTAAGTGTTTTATATTGTGTTCTTACGTTTTTGAGTCAATTTCACATTGATTAGCATCCCTAGTTAATCCCCAGTCTAGAACGATCCCTATTTGCTCATTTACTACAATTGTCATCCATAGGGTTTAATTTGTGTGTTTAACTATTTTCGCATCAAATTTTGGCGCCGTTGCCGGGGATTAGCAAAATTGCTGATCCCTTGTGTTTTTGCCGTATGTTTTTAGTGTAATTTACCTAGTTTTCTTATTTTGTTTTGTTTTCTTGGTTTAGGTACTAGTGCATGACGCGGAGTTCTCAAACTGTGCATGCACATATCTTGGACTTTAACGACGATTTTGAACGTGATTTGAGAAGAAAGAGGAGGCATCCCGAACCTAGTGAACCTAGTTCAAGTTCAGAGGCCGAATCTGAGTTTGAAAGTGTGGAAGAAGAAGTTATGGCAGCGGACAATCAGACCATTAAAGAGCTTTCGGCCTCGGGATTGACCAATGCCGCACCATTATGCATTCAATACCCCGCGGCTGCCCAAGGCAAGACCGATGAATTCGAGTTGAAGTCAAGCTTGTTGCACCACATTCCGAAATACCATGGGCTTTCCATGGAAGATCCCAACAAGCATCTCAAGGAGTTCGAGGTTGTTTGTTCGAGCATGACACCCATAAATGTCGATGGGAACATTCTAATGATGAAAGCTTTTCCATTCTCTCTTGTGGAAAAGGCTAAGGATTGGCTTTATGAATTGGCACCCGGGACCGTTACTTCTTGGGAGAGCATGAAGAGAGCATTCTTGGAGAAGTTCTTCCCTACTTCAAGAGTCATTCTCTTGAGGAAGAAAATTAGCGGAATCCAACAAAGTCAAGGAGAATCTTTTCCGGCATACTACGAGCGTTTTAAAGCCCTTGTTGCATCGTGTCCTCAACATCAAATGAAGGAGGAGCTTCTCCTTCAATATTTCTATGAGGGCCTTCTTCCCATTGAAAGGCAAATGCTCGATGCTTCGGCGGGAGGTGCATTGGTGGACAAAACTCCTATGTCGGCCAAGACCCTAATTGCAAACCGTGCTCTAAATGCACAACAATATGAAGGACTTGGGCAAAGGGAGCCCCCACGGCAACACTTGAATGAGGTAAGTTCTCAATCCGATATTCAATCTCAGATAGCTAATCTTACTTCTATTGTGTCTCAGATGGCCGAAGGAATGAAGATACAAGGACCGATTGTATGTGGTGTATGTTCTATCCAAGGACACCCTTCGGAAAAATGCCCTCAATTGATTGAGAATGGGGGATGGGAGAGTGCAAATGCCATTGGATTTCCGAGCCACAATCAACCAAGGAATGATCCATATTCCAACACATACAATCCGGGTTGGAGAGACCATCCAAACTTCAAGTGGAGGGAACCTCAACAACCTCAACAACAAGGAGGCTTTAGACAACAACCCCCGGGGTTCTACACCAAGCCATTCGGCCCCAATCCAAACCAAGCACAACCTGCCCAAAACAATCAAGGTACGTCGTTGGGCAATGAAACACTTCTTAAATTACTTACCAATTTGTCTCAGGGACAAGAGGATGAAACCAAAGCCATGCAAAACCAAGACAAAAGGGTGGATCACTTGGAGAAACAAATTGGGCAGATTGCGGAATTTGTAGGACAATTCCGAGACAAAGGCAAGCTCCCTAGCTCAACCATTGTCAATCCAAGGGGAGGGTGCGAATCTGCCAAGGCAATCATGTTGAGAAGTGGTAAGGAGGTCGGAACCACCTCAAGGCCATCCAAAACAAGTCAAGAAGAGGACATGTTGCCGCAGCCTCCTATTGTGCCAAAACCGTCCAACACGCCTAAGGTAAGTCCAAATTCGACTTTGTCAAGTTCTATTCCACTAAACGTGCCCTTTCCTGGCAGGTTTAGGCAACAAAGAAGGAGGAGCATGAGAAGGACATTCTTGAGACGTTTAGGAAAGTTCAAGTCAATATCCCGCTCCTAGATGCCATAAAGCAAGTGCCCAAATACGCTAAGTTCTTGAAGGAATTGTGCACTACAAGGAAGAGGGCGTCACATAAAGAGGTAGTAAGGGTAAGTGAGAACGTTTCCGCTGTTCTACAAAGAAAGTTACCACCAAAGTGCAAAGATCCAGGTAGCTTTACAATCCCTTGTATTATTGGTCAAACTAAGTTCGAACATGCTATGTTAGACTTAGGAGCTTCAATTAACGTCATGCCATACTCTATTTATGCTTCAATGAACCTTGGCGAATTAAAAAATGATGGTGTGGTTATTCAGTTGGCCGATAGATCTAATGCCTATCCAAAGGGCGTATTGGAAGATGTCTTAGTGCAGGTGAATGATTTGATCTTCCCGGCAGATTTCTATGTCCTTGAAATGGAGGAAACCACCCATGCTCCATCCTTGCCGATTCTTCTTGGGAGGCCATTCATGAAGACGGCCCGACTAAGATAGACGTGTTTAAAGGCACTTTAACAATGGAATTCGATGGGGAAGTGATTGATTTTAATATTTCTGAAACTATGAGATTTCCTAATGATGATCACTCATGTTTCTCTATTGATATTCTTGATTCTTTGGCGCAGGCACACCTTGATCAATTACATGGCGATGCACTTGAAACAGTCATTACAAATGGCATCGAAATGAAGGATCACATGGATGTCACCATAACAAACCACGGCACACAATTGAACACCCATGCCGTGGCCTTTGATGAAGATGTAATTGAGACCGTGGCAGCCCTAGAGTCATTGCCACGGCTCCAAGGTAAGTTCCCTAGTTCAATTTCAATCCCAATTTCGACTGATAAGTTGCTTCCTTCTATAGAACAACCACCTACACTCGAGCTCAAACCGTTGCCAAATCACTTGAAGTATGTGGTTTTGGGCGAGCAAGACACATTGCCCGTCATTATAGCTTCATCACTCACGGCACAAGAGGAGGAGAAGTTGGTGAGGGTTCTCAAAGAGCACAAGACGGCAATAGGGTGGACTTTGGCCGACATCAAGGGTATAAGTCCTACCACGTGCATGCATCGAATTCTCATGGAAGAAGGCGCCAAACCATCAAGGGAAGCCCAACGTCGACTCAACCCACCAATGATGGAAGTAGTGAAGAAGGAAATCATCAAATTGCTTGATTGTGGCGTCATCTATCCCATCTCGGATAGTTGTTGGGTTTCACCGGTCCAAGTGGTTCCCAAGAAGTCCGGAGTCACGGTGGTGAAAAATGAAGAAGATGAACTTGTGCCTACACGCATTCAAACCGGTTGGAGGGTGTGCATTGACTATAGGAAGCTAAATGCAGCAACAAGGAAAGATCACTTCCCTTTGCCATTCATCGATCAAATGCTTGAAAGGTTAGCCGGTCATTCTTTTTATTGCTTTCTTGATGGTTATTCGGGATATAATCAAATTGTCATAGCGCCGGATGATCAAGAAAAGACCACCTTTACTTGTCCATTTGGTACTTTTGCATATCGTCGTATGCCATTTGGTTTATGCAATGCACCGGCCACTTTCCAACGATGCATGGTAAGTATCTTCTCTGATTATGTTGAAAAGATAATTGAAGTATTTATGGACGATTTTAGTGTGTTTGGAGACTCATTTGATGCTTGTTTGCATAATCTCACTTTAATCTTGAAAAGATGCATGGAAACTAACCTTGTTTTGAATTGGGAAAAATGTCATTTTATGGTTAAACAAGGTATAGTTTTGGGTCATATCATCTCTGAAAAAGGAATTGAAGTTGATAAGTCTAAAATAGATCTTGTACGTCACTTACCCTCTCCTACTTCGGTTAGAGAGGTCCGTTCTTTTCTTGGCCATGCAGGATTCTATAGGCGATTTATCAAGGATTTTTCTAAGATTACACAACCACTATGCCGTCTCCTACAAAAAGAAGTGGCGTTTGAATTCACTAAGGAGTGCACGGCATCATTCAACCAACTCAAGGAGTTGTTGACCACGGCACCCATTATTGTTCCCCCGGATTGGAGCCTCCTGTTCGAGCTTATGTGTGATGCGTCCGACTATGCTTTAGGAGCAGTTGTAGGACAAAGAAAGGACAAGAGGCCGCATGTCATCTACTACGCCTCACGGACGTTGAATGATGCTCAACTTAATTATTCCACAACCGAAAAAGAACTCTTGGCTATTGTATTTGCATTAGATAAGTTTAGATCATATCTTCTTGGTACTAAAGTAATTGTTTTCACTGACCATGCAGCCTTGAAGTATCTTCTCACCAAAAAGGAGGCTAAGCCAAGACTCATTCGTTGGATGCTGATGCGAGATTTACTTGACACTCAAATTAAACCCTCGTTTGACAATTGTAGTAGAATGGACAGGTGAGGGATCGTTCTAGACCGGGGATTAGGAGGGCTTGCTAAAACCTTCTAAATTGACTTAAAAACATAAAAACTAAATTAAAATACTCTTAACAAGACTACTATGACTCAGAATGGCTTTGAAAAAACTCAAATTGTCTAAAACAATCAAATTGACTCAAATAGAAGCTAGAACTTGATTTAGACGAATTTGCAAGTGTTTATGACTCCAAAAGCTTAAAGATACAAAAATAAAACAAAAACGAATGATTAAGACTTAACAAAATAGGGGGGGGGGAAATTGTGGTTGGACGCTATTAAATTAAATGGACATAATATAATTAAAGGCAAAATGTAAATATGAATGTGATGAAAAATATGGATGATGGAATAGCTAAGGGGTTCTTCTCCACACATGTTACACTTGCAATACAAGATTGATTTTCGGTTGGTCTTTCGATAAATTATGAAACTCAATGCTCCAAGTTAATTAGGTCCGCTTACATTAACTTTCAGATTTCCCTAGATTCGTTGGATTGAATGGAATACGCATTACAACCAATTTATTCTTAATCAAAGTCCCTAACTATGGAATACGCATGATAGAGACATTCAACAAAGATCATTAAGTTCAACGGAAATCATAAACATTGACGAGGCATTCGTTACTATGGAATACGCATGAAACTTATGCCAAGAATTCGTTTAACGCGATTGTTTATAAGCAACCTCCACTACTTGTGAATATAAGTTCGTAACTATTAGGTGAAACTCACTTATATTCTAGCGTCATATTCATTCAAACGGTTAAACAAATTGAATCCACAACTTATAAAATTCCAACCAAAAGTAATCAATTCATATTGCAAGCATAAACATGTATTTTGAATCACCCCCTAGCTAAAGGGGGTTTAGTTCCTCATAACTTTGAAATCAAAGAAACACCTAAACATTCCAACAACTCAAACGTGAATTGTACGAACGTTTAGGCACTCTTCTCTTCCATTCTCATACGTACAAAACAAAGAGAATTAAATTTAAACTTTGAAATCAAAGAAACACCTAAACATTCCAACAACTCAAACTTGAATTGTATGAACGTTTAGGCACTCTTTTCTTCCTCGTTGTTGTAGCACAAGGTCTAAGGTGAGCTTTGGGGATTATGTGAAGTGTTTTGGAGGGATGGGAAGTGGTTGGATAGTGGCTGCAATGAAGGAGAAAAACTGCACAGAAAATGGAAGGGGAATTGCGGCAATGGATGTGTATTTGTGTTGTGTGAAGTGTTGTGAATGGAAATATGAGATATGAATTGAATGAATCAATGCAAGGGTATTTATAGGAGTAGTGGAGGGAACATATGGCTGTTTGTTTAAGATGCAAGTGGCTAATTAATGATGGAAAAGTATGTGATTGAATTAAAGGATGCAAAGTGAATGAATCATGAATCATTGTGGATGAAAGGTGGAAGTGCATGTGTTGATGACTAGGTTAGTGGGTGGAAATCTGAAAATGGCATATAGGAATGGGAGCTCACGGTTTGAATGTGTAAAGTGTGTGTGAATGCATGTGAAGATGCAATAAATAATGCATGTAGGGTTAGGAAATAATGAAGAAATGCATGTGAGATGTTTGGAAAGGAAATGGGAACCCACGGCAATGAAGTTGTTTTGTGTTGTGAATTATGATGAATGCATGTGAGTTAAAGAGGGAGAATGTGGTGAAATGATGAAGTAGGAAGGTGGAAATGCATGTGAGATGTTTGGAAAGGAATAAAGAATGAATGGTGGAAATGTGAGTGAATGATGTGCATGTGTGAGAATGCATGTGGAATTAAGAGGAGTATGGAAGTGAAATAAATGAATGATATGTTAAGTGATAAGTGAATGATATGTGGTGAGTGATAAGTGAATGGTTTGATAAGTGATAAATGAATTAGTTTAAAGGGCTAGGGTTTAAGTACATAGAATGGGCCTAAAATAGGTTGGTTTGTATGGCATAATGTGTTTGATTGGGCTAGAGCCATTGTTTTGTGTCTTCAAGTGCATACAAGGCCTTCAAATTCGTCCATCCTCTTGGCTCCATGGATAAGCTATCCAATCCATGCCCAAAAATGCTCCAAATGGCCTCAAAATGCACTTTCTTGCTCCCTAGGCCCTTAGAACCTGAAAACACACAAAAGAAGCATAAAGGACTAAAATAACGAGAGAAACATAACGTAAATGCACGAGAACAAGCCATTTAAGTCGCATGAATATGCTCCTATCAAATACCCCCACACTTAGCTTTTGCTAGTCCTCGAGCAAAACAGAATAAAAACAAATAAACAAAACGACACTAAACACGTAAAACACAACCTAAACCTTCCAACAACCGTCTTAGGGATTTCCAATGCACATGACAAGTTAAAAATCATCATTCTCACAGATTTTAGTCATCTTCACATTTAAGTACATTCTTAATCATAGTCACCATATACTAGTTCACAATTAAGCATTTAAAACCATGTTTTGAATGTAGTAACATGCCTTAGAGAATTTGCTCAATTCCTTTCAAGATATGCACTCAATTTTTACTCAGATTTTCTAACTACACACCCTAATCTAGTCATATGTGAGAAGATTGATGTAAACATGAAAACGACACTCACATATATGTATCACAAAGAACGCAAATTCTGGAGTTAATAATCAAGTTTAGATATGATCTCATGAATGGAATGCTACTACTTAGACGCGAGAACCAGTGACACCATAAGCTCATACCAAGTTCAAACTCCACAAATTGAAATACACAACACTCAAGATAGAAGTCAAGGGTTGTAACGGGGCTTGGGGTATGTGGATAACAAAGAAGGGATATGGAAAACAAAGGTTCTTAAAGAAATAGTGAGCAAAGCATTTTAATCAACTTAGAATTCACTTTTGAATGAAAACTCAACTTTTGAACAAAAAGGGAGAATTTAGACAATTTACGCCCAGAATTGGTGTTTTGGAACCTTTCTTCAATCACTTATTCTTTTCTCTTTTTTTTTCTTTTTTTTTTTTTTTTTTTTTTTTTTTTTTTGAATCTCAAAACAAAAACACTTAAACATTCTCTCCCCCACACTTATTTTCTTTCATAATGTAACTCAAAAGGAATTCAATTAAGTCATGCTCACTATCTTTTAAGAACAAGGGTAAGGACGGTCATATTCTAGGTTAGGTGAAGATAAAGTGGGTTAACAAAGAACATGGGTTAACATGGCTCAACGGGGGTAAAACTTACAACATATACGAAATATGGGAAGCGAGGCTATTTGGCTATGGTGGCAACTACACAACTTCATCTTGATATATGTTATGCAAATCAATAACATGCTTTGAATGAAATGGGCATGAGTTCTAGCATTTGGAACTATATGATGAAACGCCTTCTAAGTAGTAACCAAGCAAAGAATAATGAGATCATGCAACGATTTTAGAAAACAAGAAATCACAGATTATACTCTCCAAAGAACGTTATAGGCTCAAGTCTCTCAGGGTTGTAGCATTTGTTTGAGTTCCTTCCTTCAGGCATGTTACAAAAACTAAAATTTTTTTTTTTTTTTTTTTTTTTTTTTTGATTGCATGTGAAGTTATACATTATAACCATAACCAAGCATATACCAAGAGTAAATCAAACTTTTCTCTATGTTAATAACTCTTTTTAACAGTCATGCAATTACAAACCAAATCCTTATCATTGTGTTGGAAGGTATCCTAAGACACAAACACACACACACAAACAACTTTAAAACAACTCTTTTTGGGTTTTTCAAAACAATTTTTCAAATTTTTATGGGATTTTCGAATTTTTAAGACAAAACACACTAAAACAGTTTTAAAACAGTGAGAAACAACATGTGAAGTGATAGGTGATAAAATCCAACGAATTTGCATCAAATATACTTAGTTACCCCCCCACACTTAAATCAAACATTGTCCTCAATGTTTTAAGCATAGATTCACACAAAGCATAAGTAAATACACAAAAAGCACTTAAACATACTAAACATGGCATAATGTAATTAACAAAGAGAAGAGTTTAGAGACGCAAATCTGGTTATAGAGTGTAAATTCCATCTTCTCCTTGGTAATTGCATTGAGGCTTTTGATCTTTGTGATTCCACAGGCTTACTCTTGAACTGGTTTCTGCCCATCGTTGATTTTCCTTTGTGCTACTTCTTGAACTGGGCAGCAGGATGGTTCATTTGGTCTCCCCCGAAGGTCTGAGCATACCCTTTTGGTCTGTTTCTTTGTTCAATCTTTCCAATTCGTATTGAAAAGGGTTGGAGGATAACTCAGCCTATGTTTGTCTCCACATGCTTCAATGTATCATTTTCACTTGCCTTACTCGCTCCCCTTTGCAGAAGTGGTCCCTTCTCCGGAAGTGTATCAACCGTTGAAGATGACTACTCGAGAGCAACGCTAGGTAAGCAATCAGGAATAGATCCCAGGCAGTTGGCTCCAGATCGGAAGACTGACTCCAAGTGCCGGCTGATTGCTTTTTTTTACTTTGCCATGCGAGTAAGAACAAGGACAAAGAAAAAGACAGGGAAAGAGCATGATATGAGATACTTTTGCTTTTGACCTTGATGATATGAGATACCTTTGCTTTTGAAGAAGCGGTGAATGAATCAGCACATGTATTTGTTGTGCTGCTTCCTCCTGGGTCATATGTACTCCAGGCATCTGGTATCATCTTTGGGGAAGAAGAAAGAATTGAGTATTTCGAAAGGCTTTGCTGGGAGTGCGCCCTCAGAGGTGAGGGAGAGTTGGGCATTTTCTTCAGGTTTGCCCTGCCATAAAAGACGAAGGTCGACATATATAGAGATAATATCAAGTGGTGGTACTTTTTACCTTTGTCGACAAACGTTTTGATCCCGCAAATCCGGCTTTTTGAAATAATGGCGCCTCATCGATCTCTGAACACGCCTCTTCGATTTCTGAGCAAGCGCCCCTTCGATTTCTGAGCAGGCGCCCCTTCGCTTTCTGAACGACACGTGGTAGTGCAGATGCGGCTCCTTTTGACAAAGCTGCACGCGTCTTCTGAAAAGCAGAGAAAGCGTCGCCGAACTTTGCGCTTGTCGGCTAAAGAGGTGTAGTTGCAATGATGGCCTCCACGTGTTTCTGAAAAGCCGAGAAAGCGTCGCCTAAATTACGCCGGAAAATCTGGCTCTTTGAATCGGGGGACGCGTCGCCTTGGCTTTTTATAGAGCTATCAAACACCACAACAAACACACTCTGCAGATTTCCCATTCTTGAAAATCGACTCCGGCCCTTTGAAATTTAACTCCATCCCTTCTCTTTGAACACTTTTGAAAAAATGGCAAACTCATCGAACCTTAGCTTGGAATTGAGCCTTAGCAGTGATACGGGCGCGCCGCGTCAAGGTAACGTATGGCGCCCTTCTTTCTTTTCTTCTAACGGTCATCTCACAGGTGAAGACTCCGTGATGCAGGACGCCACAACAGCTACAATAGTAGCTAGGAACCTCCTCACTCCGAAAGATAATAGGCTGCTGTCAGGACGGTCCGATGAGTTGGCCGTTCAAGAGTCCCTCGCACTTAGTGTTCAGTGTGCGAGTTCTGTGTCCAACATGGGCCAACGCCTGCTTGCCCGCTCCCGTCAGGTGGAATCATTGATGGCAGAGGTGGAAAGTCTCAAGCAGGAGATCCAGCAGCTGAAGTATGAGAATAGAAGTTTGCACGTGCTTGCAAACAACTACTCGACGGGCATGAAGAGGAAGCTTGATGAGCTGCAAGAGTCTGAAGGTCGGATTCACAGTGACCGTCAAAGGTTCTCGTCTTTCCTCCAGAGGCACCTTTTTCCTGGCTCATCCAGCGCTTGGCCAAGTATTGAGGCCTGGAATGCTCTATCTTCGATGCCTCCCACTCCGATGCCTTCTGTTCCTACGCCTTCCGCTCCGATGCCTTCTGTTCCGATGCCTGATAGGAGCATATTCATGCGACTTAAATGGCTTGTTCTCGTGCATTTACGTTATGTTTCTTTAGTTATTTTAGTCCTTTATGCTTCTTTTGTGTGTTTTCAGGTTCTAAGGGCAAAGTATGCAAAAGGATGCCTTTTGGAGCCTTTTGGAGCAAATTAGAGATTGGAATGGATATCATATGCTTGGAGCCAAGAGGATGGACGAAATTGAAGGATTCCTCCTCCATTGCAGCCACATGCACATTCAATCATTCACACCAAAACCTTGCACATGCTTTCCCATTTCATTATTCATTCACCTTGCAGCCACTCCACATGCATTTCTAGCTTTTCCTTTGCATTCCCCCTTTAATCAACACATGCATCCAATCACCAAGAAATCATTCATTCCACATGCACCCAAAACACCACCAGAAATCATCATTGCCGTGGGTACCTATCCCATTTCAGATTGTCATTCCACTTCATTGCACATGCATCTTCATAATTCAACACATGCATTCATTATTTATTTACTTTGCATCCTTTAATTTAATCACATGCACATTCAAACAAACACAATCATTCCAACCATACCTTGCATTTTCAGATTGTTCCTCCATCATTGCACCACAATGCAGCCACATGCACTTGTTCCTCTAACATTTCAGCCACTTGCACTCCCATTCTCTCCCAAAACCGTGCACATGCCTTCTCCTTGCATTTCCAGCCATTCCACATGCTATTTCAGCCACATGCACTCATAATCATTCAACCAACATGTGCACATGCAACCTAGCTGTCATGTTCCCCCCATTTCACCTATAAATACTCATTCATTCACACTCATTCATACACAATTCATTTCACAACAAAAATTGGTCCCTTGGGGCCGTGCCCTTCACAAAGTCCATCCATTCCATTCATACACTTCATCCATTGCAGAAATGTAGACCATAAACCCCCCTTTGTGCCGTGACTCTCCCCTACAAATCCAAACACCATCCTTCCATTCCTCCACCACTACCCAAACCATTCACACCACCAAACTATCCTTAGACCTTGTGCTACAACGAAGAGGAAGATAAGAGTGCCTAAACGTTCATGCAATTCAAGTTTGAGTTGTTGGAATGTTTAGGTGTTTCTTTGATTTCAATGTTTAATTTCAATGCTCTTTGTTTTGTACGAATGAGGAATGGAAGATAAGAGGGCCTAAACGTTCATACAATTCAAGTTTGAGTTGTTGGAATGTTTAGGTGTTTCTTTGATTCTCTTTGTTTTGTACCATGAGGAACTAAACCCCCCTTGGTTAGGGGGTGATTCGAATATATGTTTATGCTTGCATTTTGATTTGAATACTTCTAATTGCGTTTCATAAGTTGTGGATTCAATTTGTTTAACCGTTTGATTGATAACTTATTTATGTATGTTTATTGAGAATGCGCGCTTAATTTTCATGCATGAATATGACGCTAGAATATAAGTAAGTTTCACCTAATCGTTATGAACTTATATTCACAAGTAGTGGAGGTTGCTTATAAACAATCGCGTTAAACAAATTCTTGGCATAAGTTTCATGCAATCCATAGTAACGGATGCCTCGTCAACACTTATAATTTTCATAGAGCGTAATGATTCTTGCTTGTATCTCTTCTATGCATTCATGTTGAGGACTTGTGGGGAATGTTTTGAATTGTTGTATGCGCTAACCCATCCAATTCAATAACGTTAGGAAGATTTGAAGGTTAATTAGTGCATCACGGTTAACCCGGGGTGTTGAGTTTCATGGTTTATTGAAATGCAATTGGAAATCATTTTATTATGCAAGTATAACATGTATGGAGATGAACCCCTTAGCTATTCTATCATCCATTCATTCCATTCCATCAAATTCGTTTTACAATCTGTTTAGTTTATTAACTTGTTTTGTTATTTCAATTCTCGTCAATTTAAAACCCCCCCTTTACTTTCTTGTTCTTTAGTGTTTAGAATTTGTTTAGTTTATGTTTTAAAGTGTTTTGATTCATTTTATTTCCCAATTTCGTCCAAATTCACCAAAGTGCTCAAAACTGCCCAGAAAGTGATTTTAAGGCAGTTTTGAGTGTTTTGGGTGATGTTTGAGTCTTTTGGTTTGTTTTAATGTTTTAAGTGTTTAGTTTTACATTCTTTGAGTTAGTTTAGTGTTTTATATTGTGTTTTTACGTTCTTGAGTCAAGTTATTACTTAATTTCGTCCAAATTTGTGTTTGTGCTCAAATCTGCCCAGAAAGTGGTTTTTAGGCAGATTTGAGTGTGTTTGTGTTGTTTTGAGTCTTTTGGTTTGTCTTAGTGTTTTAAAGTTTAGTTTTACATTCTTTGAGTCTAGTTTAGTGTTTTATATTACGTTTTTACGTTTTTGAGTCAAATCCAAGTGATTAACAGTCCCTCCTAATCCCCGGTCCAGAACGATCCCTACTTGCACCTATACTACAATTGTCAAAAAGAGGGTTTAATTTGTGTGCGTATAAATCTCGCATCAATGCCTTCTGTTCCTACGCCTTCCGCTTCAAGAGTAAAGCCACGTAGTGGGGCCTCAAGCAAACAACCTTTGTGAAGCACCATCTTTCTTTGTTTAGCAGTGCCTATCAATAAATCAAACATTTTCTCAATGTTACAATCATAGACTCACACAATTAATAAACAAACAAACAATAACAACTAAACAACCTAACAAGGCAGAAACGAAATAGCAACAATTTTTTTTTTTTTTTTTTTTTTTTTATCAAATTTTCGGAGTTTTATACCAAGACACTATAAAACACACTAAAACACTCTAAAAACGCTTAAAACAGCAAGAAACAACATTCTAAGTGAAAGGAGAATAAATCCCACGAAATTCATGCAAATACAAATTGTTTACCCCCCCACACTTAAATCAAACTTTGTCCTCAATGTTTTAAGCAGAAAGTCACAACAGAGCAAGCAAATAAACAAATACGAGAAAGAAAGCAAAGTAAAGGCAGTAAAGAAAAAGAAAGGAATAAAAATAAGTCTCTTAAAGGGGTTTCCAAGTTCTTCTCTATTCGGATGCATGGGTTGCCTCCCACGAAGCGCTTTCTTTTACGTCTTGCAGCCGGACGGTACCTCCGTTTAAGCTTGACTAGGTTCCACGGCATGGAGGGGTACCTCCTCCACGACATGCTCCTCAAACATCTCGTAATAGGGCTTCAATCGATGCCCATTCACTTTGAATTCTTGCTGCGTCCTTGAACTTTTGATTTGCACTGCACCATGAGGGAAAACATTAGTAACAACAAACGGGCCAATCCATTTAGAACGCAACTTACCAGGAAACAAACGTAGGCGAGAGTTAAAAAGTAACACTTTCTGCCCAACTGTGAAGGTCTTGGTTCGAATCATTTTATCATGGAATGCTTTGGTCTTGGCTTTGTACATCCGGGCATTCTCATAGGCTTCATTCCGAATCTCCTCAAGTTCATTCAATTGGAGCTTCCTATGAACTCCCGCTGCATCTATGTCCATGTTGAAAATCTTCACGGCCCAATGTGCCTTGTGCTCTAACTCTACAGGCAAATGACATGGCTTACCATAGACGAGCCGAAAAGGTGACATCCCAATGGGTGTTTTGTATGCCGTACGATATGCCCACAGTGCATCATCTAAACGTAAGCTCCAATCCTTCCTTGTTGGTCCAACAGTCTTCTCCAAAATTTGTTTTATTTCTCGGTTAGACACCTCGGCTTGGCCATTTGTTTGAGGATGGTAAGGTGTGGAGACCTTATGGTTGACATGGTACTTTTTTAGCAACGCCTCAATGGTCCGATTGCAAAAGTGAGACCCTCCATCACTTATGATTACTCTCGGCATTCCAAACCTAGCAAAAATGTTAGTTTTCACGAAATCTGCAACCACCTTAGAATCGTTAGTACGGGTGGCTTTTGCTTCCACCCATTTAGAAACATAATCAATGGCTAGCAAGATATAAGTGAAACCATAAGATGGAGGGAAAGGGCCCATGAAATCAATGCCCCAAACATCAAAAATTTCAACATTAAAGACAGGGGTTTGCGGCATTTGGTCCTTGGTACCTATGTTACCCATTCTTTGGCAATGATCACAAGACATACAAAAGGTTCTAGCATCCCTAAATATAGTCGGCCAATAAAAACCACACTCTAGAACCTTGAGGGCAGTGCGTTGTGTGCCAAAATGACCACCACATGCATATGTGTGACAAAAGCTTAGAATTGAGTGAAATTCAGAATCATGCACACATCTACGTACAATTTGATCCGAGCAATACTTCCACAAATAAGGGTCATCCCAAACATAGAAACGTGCATCATTTTTAAGCTTATCACGTTGGTGCTTGTTTAGTTCATTTGGAATTTGTTTAGTCACCAAGTAATTCACTAAATCTGCATACCATGGTTCACTTACCTCAATGGATAGCAGCTGCTCATCGGGAAAAGTTTCAGGGATAGGTACGGCATGTTCATGCTCCTCGTGGATCATTCGGCTTAAATGGTCAGCCACTACATTGTCGCTTCCTTTCTTATCCCGGATTTCAATATCAAATTCTTGAAGAAGAAGAATCCAACGGATAAGCCTCGGCTTTGCTTCCTTTTTCGTGAGCAAGTACCTCAAAGCTGCATGATCAGAATAAACGATTACTTTAGTACCAATTAAATATGAACGGAATTTATCTAAAGCAAAAACCACAGCTAGAAGTTCTTTTTCCGTCGTGGAGTAGTTCAATTGGGCATCATTGAGAGTCCGAGAGGCATAGTATATGACATGCGGCCGCTTGTCTCTTCTTTGTCCTAGAACAGCTCCTAATGCATAGTCGGATGCATCGCACATGAGCTCGAACGGGAGGCTCCAATCTGGAGGTACAATAATGGGGGCCGAGACTAGCTTCTCCTTGAGTTGGTTAAATGCCGAATTACACTCTTCATCAAACTTGAATGGCACATCTTTTTGAAGCAATCGGCAAAGAGGGTTGGACATCTTGGAGAAGTCCTTGATAAAACGCCTATAGAACCCTGCATGGCCAAGAAACGAACGTACCTCTCTAACCGAAGTAGGAGAGGGTAAGTGACGTACAAGGTCTATTTTCGATTTATCTACTGCAATTCCTTTTTCTGAAATAATATGTCCTAAAACTATACCTTGTTTCACCATAAAGTGACATTTCTCCCAATTCAAGACAAGGTTAGTTTCAACACATCGTTTCAAAATTAAGGTCAGATTATCCAAGCAATTATCAAATGAACTCCCAAATACACTGAAATCATCCATGAAAACCTCAATGATCTTTTCAACAAAATCGGAAAATATACTTACCATACACCTTTGGAAAGTGGCCGGTGCGTTGCATAAGCCAAATGGCATACGACGATAAGCAAATGTTCCAAAGGGACATGTGAATGTGGTCTTCTCTTGATCATCCGGGGCTATCACAATTTGGTTATATCCAGAGTATCCATCAAGAAAACAGTAAAAAGCATGACCGGCTAACCTTTCGAGCATCTGGTCGATGAATGGCAAAGGAAAATGATCTTTCCTAGTCATGGCATTTAGCTTCCGGTAATCGATACATACTCGCCATCCAGTCTGAATGCGTGTAGGCACGAGCTCATTCTCATCATTCTTGATAATAGTTACTCCGGACTTCTTGGGAACGACTTGAACTGGAGAGACCCAATGGCTATCGGAGATAGGGTAGATCACTCCGCAATCCAAAAGTTTGATTATTTCCTTCTTCACCACTTCCATCATCGGAGGGTTGAGACGGCGTTGAGCCTCTCGACTTGGTTTAGCCCCCTCCTCAAGAAGTATACGGTGCATGCATGTGGTAGGGCTTATTCCTTTAATGTCGGCCAAAGTCCACCCTATGGCCGTTTTGTGCTCTCGCAGCACCCTCACAAGCTTCTCCTCCTCTATTGCCGTGAGACTTGATGAAATGATGACGGGCAATGTTTCGCCTTTTCCCAAAAACACATACTTCAAATGGTCCGGCAACGGCTTAAGTTCAAGCGATGGTGCCTGAACAACAGAAGGTAGCATCTTAGTGGAAACTGAATTTGAAAGTGAGAGTGGAACCTTACCATATTGTTGTGGCAATGACTTAAGGGCTGCCACAACCTCAATTATTTCTTCACTAGAACCCATTGCAAAGAATTCCTCATCCTTGCCGTGGCCTTGCATTGGCCCAAATCCTTCATTTTTGCGCTCTATGGCCTTAGTGATGGTTGTTTCCAGGGCGTCCTCGTTCAATTCTTCAAGGTATACCTGCGCCAAAGAATCGATAACATCAATGGAAAAACAAGAATGGTCATCAACGGGATATCTCATAGTTTCAGAAATATTAAAATCAATCACTTCCCCATCGAATTCCATTGTCAAGGTGCCTTTGTATACATCAATCTTCGTTCGGGCCGTCTTCATGAATGGCCTACCAAGGAGAATCGGCAAAGATGTAGAATGGGCTGAATCCTCCATGTCTAGGACGTAGAAATCAGCCGGAAAAATTAAATGGTTCACCTGCACAAGCACATCCTCCAAAACTCCTTTTGGATACGCGTTAGAACGATCAGCCAATTGTATAATTACACCATCTTGTTTTAATTCACCCAAATTCATAGATGCATAAATAGAATAAGGCATGACATTTATGGATGCACCTAAATCAAGCATGGCATGTTCAAAACGATTATGTCCAATTACACAAGGAATCGTGAAACTACCGGGGTCTTTGCACTTGGTAGGCAGTTTACGTTGCAAAACAGCGGACACATTCTCGCTTACCTTCACTACCTCTTTGTTTGCCCTTCTTCTCTTTGTATTGCATAGGTCCTTGAGGAATTTAGCATACTTTGGAACCTGTTTGATTGCATCGAGAAGCGGTATGTTCACTTGCACTTTCCGGAACGTTTCAAGAATGTCCTTCTCGCTTTCTTCCTTTTTTTCTTGCATGAACCTGCGAGGAAAAGGTACATTGGGCAGATTAGGACGTGGAGTACATGAATTTGAACTTAAATTACCTGATTTGGCCGAGTTAGGGTGATCTGCCTCAGGTTGTGTCGTCTCTTCATCTACTTTCTGGGCAGATTTGGGATTGTTTGGCTCGGTCCCAATTTCTTTTCCACCCCTTAAGGTGATGGCCTTGGCGGATTCGAATCCTCCCTTTGGATTGACTGTGGTTGAGCTAGGAAGCTTTCCTTGCTCTCTAATCTGTCCAAGGAACTCAGAAATCTGCCCTATTTGTTTCTTCATATCCGTCATCTCCTTCTCGTTATTTGCTATCCGGTTGTTTTGATTTTGCAACCCCTGCGAAATAGAGGTTAGTAATTGCATAGCTTGATCACTTTCCAAGGACGTACCTGAATGAGATGATGTCGAAGGTTGTTGGGGTGCATACGGCTTGGAATAAAAACCAGGGGGGTTTGGCCTAAATCCTCCTTGTTGGGCAGCTTGTTGTGGCTCCCTCCATTTGAAGTTTGGATGGTCCCTCCATCCGGCATTGTAAGTGTTCGAGTATGGGTTGTTTTGATTTTGTCCTTGGAAACCAATTGCATTGGCAGATTCCCACCCACCATTCTCGATTAGTTGAGGGCACTTGTCGGATGGATGCCCTTGAATTGAGCACACGCCACAAACTTGGTGTTCTTGTGCTTTTGGACCAATCACAACCTGAGAAACAAGAGAAGTAAGATTAGCAAGTTGTGATTGAATTTCAGAAATAGCACTCACCTCATTTACACTTTGTTGCCGTGGGGCTTCCCTTTGGCCCACTCCTTCATATTGTTGAGCGTTGAGCGCTCGGTTGGCTATGAGAATCTTGGCATCCCTTGGTGTTTTGTCCACCAATGCTCCTCCCGCTGATGCATCAACCATTTGACGTTCGATAGGAAGGAGGCCCTCATAGAAATATTGAAGGAGAAGTTCCTCCTTCATTTGATGTTGAGGACATGAAGCTACAAGGCCCTTGAAGCGCTCATAATAAGCCGGGAATGTCTCACCATGATTCTGTTGAATACCACTAATTTTCTTCCGTAGGAGAATCACTCTCGAAGTAGGGAAGAATTTCTCCAAGAAAGCACGCTTCATACTCTCCCACGAAGTCACAGTTCCCGGGGCTAGTTCGTAGAGCCAATCTTTGGCCTTGTCCATAAGTGAAAATGGAAAGGCCTTCATCTTCAATATACTCCCATCCACATTGATGGGGGTCATGCTCGAACAAACCACCTCGAACTCCTTCAAGTGTTTGTTGGGGTCTTCCATAGACAAGCCATGGAACTTCGGAATATGGTGTAACAAACTGGATTTGAGTTCAAATTCCTCAGTCTTCCCCTCTGCAGCCGTGGGGTATTGGATACAAAGAGGCAATGCATTATCCAAACCCGAGGCCGAAAGCTCCTTGATGGTTCTATTATCTGCTACCATGGCTTGTTCTTCTTCAAAAATCTGATCCGTGGGCTTTTCTTCTACACCTACTTCGTCTTCTTCAAGCCCAGGTTGTGGTGGAGGTTGTGGTGGAGGTTGTGGTGGCTCTTGTTGACTCCTCGTTCTCCTCAAAGTGCGTTCAAAATCACCATCAAAGTCGGAGATGTTCTCTATAATAGGCCGAGAGCGACGAGTCATACACAGTACCTAAAAAACAAGGAAACAAACAAACTAAGAATCTGAAATAAGAATGCACGAAAAACTAAAAAAAAAAATATAAAAATAAAGACAAAGGATTAGCAAAGTTGCTAATCCCCAGCAACGGCGCCAAAATTTGATGCGAGATTTACTTGACACTCAAATTAAACCCTCGTTTGACAATTGTAGTAGAATGGATAAGTGAGGGATCGTTCTAGACCGGGGATTAGGAGGGCTTGCTAAAACCTTCTAAATTGACTTAAAAACATAAAAACTAAATTAAAATACTCTTAACAAGACTACTATGACTCAGAATGGCTTTGAAAAAACTCAAATTGTCTAAAACAATCAAATTGACTCAAATAGAAGCTAGAACTTGATTTAGACGAATTTGCAAGTGTTTATGACTCCAAAAGCTTAAAGATACAAAAATAAAACAAAAACGAATGATTAAGACTTAACAAAATAGGGGGGGGGGAAATTGTGGTTGGACGCTATTAAATTAAATAGACAGAATATAATTAAAGGCAAAATGTAAATATGAATGTGATGAAAAATATGGATGATGGAATAGCTAAGGGGTTCTTCTCCACACATGTTACACTTGCAATACAAGATTGATTTTCGGTTGGTCTTGCGATAAATTATGAAACTCAATGCTCCAAGTTAATTAGGTCCGCTTACATTAACTTTCAGATTTCCCTAGATTCGTTGGATTGAATGGAATACGCATTACAACCAATTTATTCTTAATCAAAGTCCCTAACTATGGAATATGCATGATAGAGACATTCAACAAAGATCATTAATGACACACCCCGACCGAGATCGGAGCGTGCTGGCCGTCACACAAAGGTGACGTAGCCATGTGCACGTGCGGAAGCTAAAGTAGTAATATGAAAGTACGAATAATAAAAAAAAAACTAGCATACAAGTACTAGAATGAGTGCTAGTTAGTGCGATACAAATTCAGAGCAGGTCTATAGCAGTCCAATTAAAACAACAACGATAGTACGCCCGAAGGCGACCCTACAATGGGGAGTGTCTGTCAGAACGCCGAAAAGCTCTCAAGGGAAACCACCGCAACGGCTAAGCAACTAGAACCTGGAGGGGCGCAAAACAAAAACGTGAGTGGGCAAAAACAAAGCTCTTTGAAAACCATTTCATAAAATACTTTCTAACCCCTCGCCGTAAAACCTGTATACTTCCCAGAAAATAAACATATGTACGTATGTGTAAACATGCAAAACATGCTCAAGGGTATACCAATCATGCTCAAGATATGCCATGCCAAAATCTCAAAGTGATATGCAAGTGCCCAGGTATAATCATAATCAATATCATGTAATCAGGCAGCCGGAGTCACCTACGTGACCTGTACGGCTACATCTAGAGCTCAAATCTCAATCTCAATATCTAAACCTGCCCACGAGTCGGAACCACCTAAAGTGGTCTGTACGACAAGCCTGGGTGTAACATATATATACGCTCTAGTGCTACGATCACGTGAAGGCTGTGCGAATAATCGCGGGTCACCTACGAGTCGGAACCACCTATCGTGGTCTGTACGACAGGCCTATGCACCTAGCTTGGATCCAAGCTGAGCGTATGGTGCGGGAGGTGAACAACACGTGAAGGACTGTGCCCTACTCTGGGCGGGAGCACTAACACCGGGGGTGCAGGTTATGAGCTCTCTAAGCATCTCTAACCACTATTTAATGCAATCGTTAAATAACGCTTACCTGGTACTTACCTATGCCTCCACAGCACCCACATATAAATATGTATATGCATGCCACTACTAATGAATGTGATGATGCATAAACGTTAATAATAACATGCATGGCATAAGGCAAATAACCCTTTTAAATCAATTTCTGGGAATATAAATGTATATAGGTATATACGGAAAACAAAAGCCCACTCACTGGTATGTAGAAGGGTCGTAGCCCCCCTGTCTCGCGTGTGCACGCTCGTCCTCTGGGTACGTGTCACCTAAATGCGAAACAACTATAAAAACGTTAACTTTAAAGCACATAACCCGTTTCTCGTAATAACTTCTCATACATTGCTCAAAATGGACAAATGAATATACCAACGTGCTCTACACAACCTCAGGATCACAACCATATTTTTAAAATAATTTTTGGACCCCGCACGCGCCCCCACGCGCCAGCACAGGCACGGACCTACGCGCCCCCCACGCGCGGCCACGTGCCAGGCACACTGACGGTGTCAACAGACGCCGTCAGGAATATTCCGTTAAACTGACGGAATATTCCGTCAAATCTAACCGGATACCGTCACTGCCGTTAGGAATATTCCGTCAAACTTGACGGAATATTCCCCTTTCTTCTCCGGCCTACCCTCGCCGGACTCTGGTCGCCGGAAACTGGGAAAAACTTTAAACTAACTATTCTCCTTCGTTTCTCAACCGTTTTCTATGATTCTTGGACCAAAAGAAAGCCCTAAACTAGTAGAATCACGTTGGACCACTTTTAAAGGCTAAAAGTTACGCGATCATACCTGTCTCAAAACTCAAAAACCGGCCAACTTCGAACTAGGCCTTCCCGACGTCCAAATTCGTCCAACGAGCTACTCCGACGCTCCTTAGGACCTCACCAACACACCTACAAGCTTCAAATGTCCAAAAACTAAGTAAATTAATGTTGCATGAACAGTGCTCAAAACGGACCTCGCGATATCGACGTGAAAACGTCGAAGTTCTTACCTGAAAATGCTATGGTCGTGCTCGCCTCGACCTCACGAGTCGAATGGTGTCCTTAGTTTCCTCGATCTGTCACGGTTTGAGGGGTATATGTGTTGGTCCGTACGTTTTTAGGAAGAAGAAGAAGGGTAGAGGACTCGGGAGAGAGAGAAGACAGAGGGAGAGAGAGAAGGATAGTGTCTGTGTGTGTGTGGGAGTGTGTGAGGTTCCAAACACATGCCACAACACAACAAACAACCAAAACGTGACGAAAGCACACTAGGGGTAAAATTGTAATTTCATACGTACATTTCGGTATTTCCGGGACGGGATGTCACAACCTTCCCACCTTAAAAGAATTTCGTCCCGAAATTCAAAACAACCAAATAACAACCCCTAGTGGTTAAAGAACAACCGGGGATACAAATCCCTCATCCGATCTTCTGTCTCCCACGTAGCTTCCTCAACTGAATGGTTCCTCCACAAAACCTTCACTAAATTCACTGTCTTGTTCCTCAAAACCTTCTCTTTCCAATCAATGATCGTCACCGGTTCCTCATCATACGTCAGATCTGGGTTAATCTCAAGCGGTTGAGGAGGTATCACGTGAGATGGATCAGCAACATAGTGTCGGAGCATAGACACGTGAAAAACATTATGCACTCTAGCCAACTCCGGAGGCAACTCCAACCTGTAAGCTACCTCACCAACTCGTTCGGTGACCATGTATGGTCCGATGTACCTAGGACTCAGTTTCCCCTTCTTTCCGAACCGCACAACACCTCTCCACGGTGAAAGCTTCAGAAATACCCAATCTCCGACCTCATATGTTCTGTCCGTAGCACGCTGATCCGCTAGACTCTTCTGCCTGTCCTGAGCTGCTTTCAGGTTAGACTTAATCACCTGAACATTCTGAGTAGTCTCCTCGACAATCTCTGGACCCACTAAAACTCTTTCTCCAACCTCTGACCAACATAACGGTGTGCGACAAGCTCTGCCATACAAGGCCTCAAATGGCGCCATGCCAATGCTCGAATGAAAACTGTTGTTGTAAGCAAATTCCATCAAATCCAATCTTTGATGCCAAGCGTCACCAAACTGCAACACCGAAGCTCGCAGCATATCCTCCAAGGTCTGAATAGTTCTCTCTGACTGTCCGTCTGTCTGTGGATGATACGCCGTGCTGTAAAGTAATCTCGTGCCCAAAGCTTCCTGGAAAGCTACCCAAAACTTCGACGTAAATCGTGGATCTCGATCCGAAACAATACTCACTGGGACACCGTGGTACTTTACAACCTGCGAAATGAATAACTCCGCTAAACGGCTCAGAGAATACTTCTCTCTCACAGGAATAAAATGAGCCGACTTAGTGAGTCGATCGACGATCACCCAAATGCCGTCAAAGCCATTATGTGTACGTGGGAGCTTGTACACAAAATCCATGGTGATATTTTCCCATTTCCACTCTGGAACGGGAAGCGGCTGCAACAACCCAAACGGCTTCTTCCTTTCTGCTTTAACTTGCTGACAAACAGCACACCTGCTCACATACTCGGCTATCTCCCTCTTCATACCCGGCCAATAATAAAACGGTCGAATGGTATGATACATTTTAGTAGCTCCTGGGTGCATGGCATAAGCCGAGATATGTGCTTCATCGAGAATTTCTTTCTTCAACTCCACACTCTTAGGCACAAACATTCTACCTTCTAGCATCAACATGCCATCCGAATCCCGAACTCTGAGGTCCCGCCTCCTTCCTTGCTCTCGAGCTTGAATAAGTTCTTGAGTCTCCTGGTCAGTTACTTGGGCTTCAAGCACCCGATCAACAAGTATCGGCCTAACTTGGAAATTAGCAAGTAATGCCACATCTCGATCTTCGGCTTCTAGCCTTACCCCCGTAGTACGCAAGTCCACCAAAAGAGGAGCACGACTAGCGTACAACGCATTAATACGGCCCTGTGACTTCCTGCTAAGTGCATCAGCCACTACGTTCGCACGACCAGGATGATAATCAATCGTGCAATCGTAATCGCTGAGCAACTCCAACCACCTCCGCTGACGAAGATTGAGTTCCTTCTGAGTAAAGAGATACTGGAGACTCTTGTGATCCGTAAAGATCTTGCACTTTTCTCCGTAAAGATAGTGCCTCCACAACTTTAACGCAAAAATGATAGCGGCCAACTCCAAATCATGTGTAGGGTAATTCCTCTCATGAGGTTTCAACTGCCGCGAAGCATAAGCAATCACCCTACCATGCTGCATTAATACACATCCCAAACCATTCAAGGAAGCATCGCTGTAAACCTCGAAATCACCACTATCGTCTGGGAGTGCCAAAACAGGTGCATGAGTGAGACAATGCTTCAACTGTTGGAAACTCCGCTCGCACCTATCATCCCACTCAAATTTGACATCCTTCCTCGTTAACCTCGTCAACGGCAAGGCAATCACCGAAAAATCCTTAACGAACCTCCGATAATACCCTGCTAAACCAAGGAAACTTCTCACTTCGGTGACGGTTCGCGGTTGCTCCCAACTCTCTACCGCTGCAACCTTCTGAGGGTCAACCAAAATACCCTGAGCAGAAATGACGTGTCCCAAGAACGCAACTTGGTCTAACCAGAACTGGCACTTGCTAAACTTAGCATATAACTGGTGTTCCCTCAACCTTTTCAACACCAAAGTAAGATGTCGAACATGCTCCGCTTTCGACTTAGAATACACCAGAATATCGTCAATGAAGACAATGACGAATCTATCCAAGTAAGGCTGGAATACTCGGTTCATCAAATCCATAAAGGCGGCTGGTGCATTCGTCAATCCAAATGGCATAACCAGAAACTCGTAATGACCGTAACGAGTCCTGAACGCCGTCTTAGGGACATCATCCCTACTGATCTTCAGCTGATAGTAACCAGACCTCAAGTCTATCTTAGAGAACACGCAAGCACCTCTCAGCTGATCAAACAAATCATCGATACGAGGCAATGGATAACGGTTTTTAATCGTCACCCGTTTGAGTTGCCTGTAGTCGATGCACAGTCTCAAAGTTCCATCCTTCTTCCTCACAAACAACACTGGAGCACCCCAAGGCGAAGTACTAGGCTGGATAAATCCCTTATCTACTAACTCTTGCAGCTGAACTTTCAATTCCCTTAACTCCGCAGGAGCCATACGATAAGGAGTTAAAGAAATAGGATTGGTACCTGGAATCAACTCAATGGTGAACTCTACGTCTCGATCTGGGGGTAACCCAGGTAAATCCTCAGGAAATACATCAGGGAAGTGTCTGACCACTCTCACATCCTCTATTCTGCTAGTAACAACCTCATCCAGCACCACATGAGCCAGATACCCCTGACAACCCTTAGTTAACAACTTTTTCGCTCGTAGCGCCGAAATAACGCCATAACTCACCCCACTCTGCTCACCCACGAAAGTAACCACAGGTAGTCCAGGTCGGTGAAACGTAACTACTTTCCCGTAACAGTCAATGTTGGCACGATAGAAGTGCAACCAGTCCGTGCCCAGAATCACATCAAAGTCCACAATATCTAACGGGATAAGATCGGCTGACAAAGCAACACCCTCTACGATCACTGGACACCCCGGGTACACACAATCTACAACGCAACTCTCTCCCCTAGGCATAACAAACTCTAAATCATACCCTAGGGGTGTGGGGCGAGGTTGCGTCGCTTGAGCAAATGTATGAGAAATTACGGAATGTGTAGCTCCACAATCAATTAAGACTCTAGCAAAACAACCAAGAATGTTCAACGTACCCATAATCAAGTCTGGGTTGTTCTGAGCGTCCTGCAGAGAAATATTGTGAAGACGCCCCTGTCCCTGCTGACGCCCACCGCGGCCTCGGCTCGCCTGAACACCGCGTCCCTGAGCACCACGCCCCTGACTGGGCTGGCCTGACTGTCTCGAAGATCCTGCACTGCTAGTGGCAATCTCCCCCTGCTGATACTGTCCTCCCTGATACCACTGTGAACCACCCGCTGGGGCTGGAGGATACGGCATATAGCCGCCTGAATACTGGGGATAGCCACCCTGGGAATAGGGATCCTGAGGGTACTGATACTGCCCCGGAGCATAAGGGACAGCATCACCCTGATAGTGGTAAGCACCACCTCGACCCGTCTGGCCGTAACTACTAGGACCCTGGATCTGCTGGAGTGGTGCAGGCGGTGGCATAAAGGTCTGCTGTGGTTTCTGCTGCTGCTGACCCTGGGGACAATTTGCCGCTCTATGTCCCACCTGTCCACATGTGAAACAACCGTTGCTACCACGTCTACACTCACCGAAATGTCGGTTGTTACACCTGCGGCAAATAGGGGCTCTGCCTCGCCCACCATCGCCCTGCCTCTGGCCTCTAGCGCCACCAGAAAATCTACCTCCACGACCCTGCCCAGTGGCACTGAAGCCACCACTCGAAGAACTAGAACTAGCTCCACCTCTCTTGAAGTTCTGAGTCTGTCGGGGCCCGAGCGATGCCTGACCTTTGCCTTTGTCATCTTTCTTCTGGTTGCCGTCCTTCTCTTCATCCGTATCGCTCGACATATTCTCGGAATCCTCGATCCTCAACAGTATCTCATAGAAGTCCCGATAAGTCTCGCTGTGGACCATAGACGCCATAGAACGCCACTTCTTCCTTGTGCCCAGACGGAAAAGACGGAGCATCTCCGCCGGATTACCAGCGACATCAGGGTGATAACGGGACAAGTCCGTAAACTTACGGTAGTACTCATTCGCTGACATCTTCCGCTGTTTCAGTTCGGAAAACTCCTGCTTCTTGCGGTCAATGTACTCAGGGGGTACATATCTTCTCCTAAACAACCCCGTAAACACGTTCCAATCAATCCTCTGATCCGGAGTCAACCTACGGAGCTCCTGCTCCCACCAAGCTGCCGACTCCGTATCTAGAAACCAAGCGGTCGTCTCGACCCACCTCTCCATAGGCAAGTTCCCCTGATTATGTAGCACCCGGAAAGTCTTCTCTATGTGTTCTAGCCAGCGCTCTGCACTCTCGGGTCCCTCACTGCCCTTAAACTTATCCAACTTCAGATTGTACATGGTCTCCAGAGGAGTCCTCTGGGGAGGGCGCATCACTGCCTGAAGGGCTGTAGCAAAAGCTTCCCCCAGCTGAGTAATATCGGGGAACATAGGCTCAGAAGAGCGACGGGGTTCCCGACGAGGCGGCATAGTTCTGACAGAAGACATCAAAATTATTAGAATACTCACAAGGACACAGGACTGCCAAACCTAGGCTCTGATACCAAACTGACACACCCCGACCGAGATCGGAGCGTGCTGGCCGTCACACAAAGGTGACGTAGCCATATGCACGTGCGGAAGCTAAAGTAGTAATATGAAAGTACGAATAATAAAAAAAAAAACTAGCATACAAGTACTAGAATGAGTGCTAGTTAGTGCGATACAAATTCAGAGCAGGTCTATAGCAGTCCAATTAAAACAACAACGATAGTACGCCCGAAGGCGACCCTACAATGGGGAGTGTCTGTCAGAACGCCGAAAAGCTCTCAAGGGAAACCACCGCAACGGCTAAGCAACTAGAACCTGGAGGGGCGCAAAACAAAAACGTGAGTGGGCAAAAACAAAGCTCTTTGAAAACCATTTCATAAAATACTTTCTAACCCCTCGCCGTAAAACCTGTATACTTCCCAGAAAATAAACATATGTACGTATGTGTAAACATGCAAAACATGCTCAAGGGTATACCAATCATGCTCAAGATATGCCATGCCAAAATCTCAAAGTGATATGCAAGTGCCCAGGTATAATCATAATCAATATCATGTAATCAGGCAGCCGGAGTCACCTACGTGACCTGTACGGCTACATCTAGAGCTCAAATCTCAATCTCAATATCTAAACCTGCCCACGAGTCGGAACCACCTAAAGTGGTCTGTACGACAAGCCTGGGTGTAACATATATATACGCTCTAGTGCTACGATCACGTGAAGGCTGTGCGAATAATCGCGGGTCACCTACGAGTCGGAACCACCTATCGTGGTCTGTACGACAGGCCTATGCACCTAGCTTGGATCCAAGCTGAGCGTATGGTGCGGGAGGTGAACAACACGTGAAGGACTGTGCCCTACTCTGGGCGGGAGCACTAACACCGGGGGTGCAGGTTATGAGCTCTCTAAGCATCTCTAACCACTATTTAATGCAATCGTTAAATAACGCTTACCTGGTACTTACCTATGCCTCCACAGCACCCACATATAAATATGTATATGCATGCCACTACTAATGAATGTGATGATGCATAAACGTTAATAATAACATGCATGGCATAAGGCAAATAACCCTTTTAAATCAATTTCTGGGAATATAAATGTATATAGGTATATACGGAAAACAAAAGCCCACTCACTGGTATGTAGAAGGGTCGTAGCCCCCCTGTCTCGCGTGTGCACGCTCGTCCTCTGGGTACGTGTCACCTAAATGCGAAACAACTATAAAAACGTTAACTTTAAAGCACATAACCCGTTTCTCGTAATAACTTCTCATACATTGCTCAAAATGGACAAATGAATATACCAACGTGCTCTACACAACCTCAGGATCACAACCATATTTTTAAAATAATTTTTGGACCCCGCACGCGCCCCCACGCGCCAGCACAGGCACGGACCTACGCGCCCCCCACGCGCGGCCACGTGCCAGGCACACTGACGGTGTCAACAGACGCCGTCAGGAATATTCCGTTAAACTGACGGAATATTCCGTCAAATCTAACCGGATACCGTCACTGCCGTTAGGAATATTCCGTCAAACTTGACAGAATATTCCCCTTTCTTCTCCGGCCTACCCTCGCCGGACTCCGGTCGCCGGAAACTGGGAAAAACTTTAAACTAACTATTCTCCTTCGTTTCTCAACCGTTTTCTATGATTCTTGGACCAAAAGAAAGCCCTAAACTAGTAGAATCACGTTGGACCACTTTTAAAGGCTAAAAGTTACGCGATCATACCTGTCTCAAAACTCAAAAACCGGCCAACTTCGAACTAGGCCTTCCCGACGTCCAAATTCGTCCAACTAGCTACTCCGACGCTCCTTAGGACCTCACCAACACACCTACAAGCTTCAAATGTCCAAAAACTAAGTAAATTAATGTTGCATGAACAGTGCTCAAAACGGACCTCGCGATATCGACGTGAAAACGTCGAAGTTCTTACCTGAAAATGCTATGGTCGTGCTCGCCTCGACCTCACGAGTCGAATGGTGTCCTTAGTTTCCTCGATCTGTCACGGTTTGAGGGGTATATGTGTTGGTCCGTACGTTTTTAGGAAGAAGAAGAAGGGTAGAGGACTCGGGAGAGAGAGAAGACAGAGGGAGAGAGAGAAGGATAGTGTCTGTGTGTGTGTGGGAGTGTGTGAGGTTCCAAACACATGCCACAACACAACAAACAACCAAAACGTGACGAAAGCACACTAGGGGTAAAATTGTAATTTCATACGTACATTTCGGTATTTCCGGGACGGGATGTCACAATTAAGTTCAACGGAAATCATAAACATTGACGAGGCATTCGTTACTATGGAATACGCATGAAACTTATGCCAAGAATTCGTTTAACGCGATTGTTTATAAGCAACCTCCACTACTTGTGAATATAAGTTCGTAACTATTAGGTGAAACTCACTTATATTCTAGCATCATATTCATTCAAACGGTTAAACAAATTGAATCCACAACTTATAAAATTCCAACCAAAAGTAATCAATTCATATTGCAAGCATAAACATGTATTTTGAATCACCCCCTAGCTAAAGGGGGTTTAGTTCCTCATAACTTTGAAATCAAAGAAACACCTAAACATTCCAACAACTCAAACGTGAATTGTACGAACGTTTAGGCACTCTTCTCTTCCATTCTCATACGTACAAAACAAAGAGAATTAAATTTAAACTTTGAAATCAAAGAAACACCTAAACATTCCAACAACTCAAACTTGAATTGTATGAACGTTTAGGCACTCTTTTCTTCCTCGTTGTTGTAGCACAAGGTCTAAGGTGAGCTTTGGGGATTATGTGAAGTGTTTTGGAGGGATGGGAAGTGGTTGGATAGTGGCTGCAATGAAGGAGAAAAACTGCACAGAAAATGGAAGGGGAATTGCGGCAATGGATGTGTATTTGTGTTGTGTGAAGTGTTGTGAATGGAAATATGAGATATGAATTGAATGAATGAATGCAAGGGTATTTATAGGAGTAGTGGAGGGAACATATGGCTGTTTGTTTAAGATGCAAGTGGCTAATTAATGATGGAAAAGTATGTGATTGAATTAAAGGATGCAAAGTGAATGAATCATGAATCATTGTGGATGAAAGGTGGAAGTGCATGTGTTGATGACTAGGTTAGTGGGTGGAAATCTGAAAATGGCATATAGGAATGGGAGCTCACGGTTTGAATGTGTAAAGTGTGTGTGAATGCATGTGAAGATGCAATAAATAATGCATGTAGGGTTAGGAAATAATGAAGAAATGCATGTGAGATGTTTGGAAAGGAAATGGGAACCCACGGCAATGAAGTTGTTTTGTGTTGTGAATTATGATGAATGCATGTGAGTTAAAGAGGGAGAATGTGGTGAAATGATGAAGTAGGAAGGTGGAAATGCATGTGAGATGTTTGGAAAGGAATAAAGAATGAATGGTGGAAATGTGAGTGAATGATGTGCATGTGTGAGAATGCATGTGGAATTAAGAGGAGTATGGAAGTGAAATAAATGAATGATATGTTAAGTGATAAGTGAATGATATGTGGTGAGTGATAAGTGAATGGTTTGATAAGTGATAAATGAATTAGTTTAAAGGGCTAGGGTTTAAGTACATAGAATGGGCCTAAAATAGGTTGGTTTGTATGGCATAATGTGTTTGATTGGGCTAGAGCCATTGTTTTGTGTCTTCAAGTGCATACAAGGCCTTCAAATTCGTCCATCCTCTTGGCTCCATGGATAAGCTATCCAATCCATGCCCAAAAATGCTCCAAATGGCCTCAAAATGCACTTTCTTGCTCCCTAGGCCCTTAGAACCTGAAAACACACAAAAGAAGCATAAAGGACTAAAATAACGAGAGAAACATAACGTAAATGCACGAGAACAAGCCATTTAAGTCGCATGAATATGCTCCTATCAGATGCTCCTACTTCAAGAGTTCGATCTTGAAATCCGAGACAAGAAAGGGTGTGAAAACGTGGTGGTAGACCACCTAAGTAGAATGGTGCGTGAGGAAAAGTCCACCCCCATTTTAGAAACGTTTCCGGATGAGCAACTTTTGTCCATTGAGGTAAGAACCCCTTGGTATGCCGATTTGGTAAATTTCTTGGTGTCTAAGCAAGTTCCTAGTACCCTAAACAAGTTCCAACGTGATAAACTTGTTCATGATGCACGTTTTTATGTTTGGGATGATCCATATTTATGGAAATTCTGCCCAGATCAGATTGTGCGTAGATGTGTGCCCGAATCTGAATTTAATTCCATTCTTACATTCTGCCATACTTATGCATGTGGGGGACATTTTGGCACCCAAAGGACAGCCCTAAAGGTGTTACAATCTGGATTTTATTGGCCTAATCTCTTTAAAGACGCTAAAATGTTTTGTTTAACATGCGATAAGTGTCAAAGAACAGGTAACATAGGGCCTAAGGACCAAATGCCGCAACAATCTCTCTCCTTGTGGAAATTTTTGATGTTTGGGGTATTGATTTCATGGGCCCCTTCCCTCCATCTTTTGGTTTCACTTATATCTTGCTAGCTGTCGATTATGTTTCCAAATGGGTGGAAGCCAAAGCCACCCGTACTAACGATTCTAAGGTTGTTGCAGATTTTGTGAAATCTAATATTTTTGCTAGGTTTGGGATGCCACGAGTTTTAATAAGTGATGGGGGTTCTCACTTTCGTAACCGCACCATTGAAGCTTTGCTCAAGAAGTACAACGTTACTCATAAGGTTTCCACACCTTATCACCCTCAAACTAATGGGCAAGCGGAGGTTTCAAATAGGGAGATCAAACAAGTCCTAGAGAAAACCGTGGGACCCTCAAGAAGAGATTGGAGTTTGCGCTTGGATGATGCATTGTGGGCCTATCGTACGGCTTACAAAACTCCCCTTGGCATGTCACCTTTTCGGCTTATATATGGTAAGCCATGTCATTTGCCCGTTGAGTTAGAGCACAAGGCACATTGGGCTGTGAAAACCTTCAATTTGGACATAGACGCTGCTGGAGTTCATAGGAAGCTCCAATTAGATGAACTTGAGGAGATTAGGAACGAGGCTTACGAGAATGCTCGCATCTACAAGGACAAAACGAAGGCTTATCATGATAAGATGCTTCGTACCAAAACGTTCTCCAAGGGGCAGAAAGTGTTGCTTTTTGATTCAAGACTTCGGTTATTCCCTGGTAAGTTACGTTCCAAATGGATTGGACCTCTTGTTGTTACTAATGTTTTTCCTCATGGTGCAGTCCAAGTCCAAAGCTTAAAAAGTGGCCACGAGTTCAAGGTGAACGGACATAGATTGAAGCCATACTATGAGAACTTTGTGGAGCATGTTGTGGAAGAACTTCCCTTGGGTGCCGTGGGCTCCAATCTGGAGTGATTTGGGTTCTTCGTCCGGATGTACGACGTTAAAGCAAGCGCTACTTGGGAGGCAACCCATGCATTTAACAAAAGAAGACCTAGAATGCACTCCAATTCCAGATTTGCGTTCCTAAACTCTTCTCTTTGTTGCTATTTCGTTTCTGCCATGTTAGGTTGTTTAGTTGCTTTTTGTGTGTTTACTTATGATTTGTGTGAATCTAAGCTTAAAACATTGAGGACAATGTTTGATTTAAGTGTGGGGGGGGGGGGGGGTAACTAAGTTTATTTAATGCAAATTCGTGGGATTTTATCACCCATTACTTAAAATGCTGTTCCTTGCTGTTTTAAGGTGTTTTTAAGTTGTTTTAGAGTGTTTTAGTATGTTTTGTTTTTATAACTCCGAAAATCACATAAAAATTTGAAAAACATGTTTTAAAAAGCCTAAAAAGAGTGTTTTGAGTCGTTTTTGTGTGTTTGTGTTTTAGGGTACTGATGCGAAAATTAACTTCACACACAAATTAACCCTCTTTTGACAATTGTAGCATATAAATAAGTAGGGATCGTTCTTACACCGGGGATTAGGAGGGATTGCTAAACACTCTAAACTGACTCAAATAAATAAAACTAACCTTTAAAACACTTAAACTCACTTAAAAAGACTCAAACACGTTCACAAAACTCAAAATAGGCTAAAAACACTCAAAACTGCCTTAAAAACACAATCTGGGCAGTTTTGAGCCTAAACACAAACTTGGACGAAAATTGATTCTAACTTGACTCAAAACTCTTAAAAATACAATCTAAAACATATTTGGATCAATTAGACACTCTAAGACAATTGGGGATTTGGTTTTGGACGAAAATAAACAAAACAAAACAAATATGTAAACTAGGCAGATTTTGACGAAATTGGTGGAATTAAATGGATGGTGAGATGGCTAGGAGGTTTTTCTCCACACATGGCATATTTGTATACAAAATAATCTCCAGTTGCTTATTCGATGAATTTATGAACCTCAACACCCCAAGTTAATTAGGTACGCTTAAATTAACTCTCAGATTTCCCTTAGGTCATTGAATTGAATGGAATTGGTGCATTGCAATCAAATTATTCCTTAAAAGTTTTCTATATGAAAGCGCATAAAAGAAAGACAATCAAAGATCATTAGATTCTATGGAAATCATAGGTGTTGACGAGGCATTCGTAACTATGAAAGCGCATGATACTTATGCCAAGAATTCACTTAACATAATTGCGACCAACAATCTTAACTACTCATGGATATGAGTTCCCAACGATTAGGTGAAGTTCCCTCATATCCTAGCATCATGTTTATGCATGCAAATCAAGCGTGCACTCTCAATTCATATACATAAGCAAGTTTTAATTAAAATAGATAAGTAAATTGAATTCATCATTCATGAAATCACAACTGAAAGTAATCAAATCATCATGCAAATACAACCATGGTTTCGAATTTCCCCCCTAGCCAAAAGGGGGATTAGTTCCTCATGCTTGCACAACAAAAAGTATTGAATTTAAACATTGAAATCATAAGAAAGAATACACCTAATTGCTCAGCGATCCAAGATGAATTCGATGCACAGATTGGCTCCTCTTCCTCCTCCTTGCTGCGGCACAAAGTTTGGGTGATGGAATTGGTGGTTTTGGGTGGTGTTTTCTTGTTTGGAGGGATGGAGGATGGTTGATTATGGTGGGGAAGGGTGCGGCAGAGATGTATGGATGTGTAGGGAGGTCTATGGAGGCTTAGAATGGAGAATGGAGGTGCGGCACAAGGGTTTTCTGTCTAGCATAAGGGGTCTACGAATTTGTGGCTGAAAATATGTTTATATAGTCCTAGGGTTTATTAGATTAGGGTTTACTTAGCAGATTTGGTGAATTAGGGCCCTAGAATTCGGCCATGGGTTGTCAAATCCACCTAGGAAGAGGTTTTTGGCCCACATAGTTTTATAAAACGAATTGTATACCCAAATCCACAAGGATTAGGCCTTGGAAATCAGAATCCCAAAGGGATTGGGCCTAGGAAGGTGCGGTTGATTTAGGGGAGAGGGTTGCTTGGCTTGCAAGGCAAGCCAAAGCCTTCTAGAATGGATTGGGGCGCCACTTTTCTAGGGCTTATAGAAAGAATAGGTTTTGTGGCAGATTTTGGGCCTTCTAGAATAGGATGCTTCTAGAAATAGGTTCTAGAATTATCCATTTAGGTCCCCATGCAATTAGGATTAAGACATGATAAGGTTTGGATAAGATAAGATGAGATAAGGTTTGGATAATGTTTTGGATAATTGGATAATGTTGGATAAGGTTGGATAATGTTTAGATAATGTTTTGGATAAGGTTTCCTCTTTTCTTGCACTTTCCTTATCCACTTTGTCCTTAGCTTAGTTCCTTCCTCTTCTTATCACATTTCCACCTTCTTGAAGTCCAAATTCGTCCATCCATGTTAGCCCACATGCAAGCTCACCACCTAGTGTCCAAAATAGCTCCAAAATGCACCAAAATGCACTTTCTTGATACTTTAACCCATAGGACCTACAAACACACGAAATTGAGTTGTAATACGACATTAACTAAGAAATAATAGCACGAATGCACAAGAATAAGCTAGTTAAGTCGCCTAAATATGCTCCTATCAGGTACCTTCCAACACAATGATGAGGATTTGGTTTTAAATTACATGACTATTATAGAATGTTGTAAACATGGCTGGAAGATGATTTATGCTTTGGTTTATGCTTGGTTATGGTTATAGCTTATGAATTCACATGTAATTACAAAGAGAAAATCTGTTTTTTTTTGTAACATGCTTGAACGAAGGAACTTAAACTTAAGCTACATCCTTGTGAGACTTGAGCCTATAACGTTATTTGGAGAGTATAAATCTGTGATTTCTTGTTTTCTAAAGTCGTTGCATGATCTCATCATTCTTTGCTTGGTTGCTACTTGGAATGCATTTCATTATAGTTCCAAATACTAGAACTCATGCCCAATTCATTCAAAGCAGGATATTGATTGCATAACATACAATAAGATGAAGTTGTTAGTCAAGCCAAAGCCAAAAAACCTATCCCTTTTCACATGTATTGTAGGATTACCCCTTTTGAGCCTTTTCAAGCTTATTTTCTTTGTTAAACCACATTATCCTCACCTAGCTTAGATTAGGACTTTCCATACCCTTGTTCTTAAAGGATAGTGAAGCATGACTTAGAATGAACTCCTTTTGATCAATATATTGCAGAAAACGAGTGTGGGGGAAGATAATAGGGCACGGCAAAGAAGAAAATAAAAGAAAAAAAAAAGTGGTGAAAAGAAAGAAAAAGAGTTGAAAAAGAAGTAAGAATGATCTCACAAGTGTTGGTTATTGAAGGAAGGGTCCAAAAGAGTGAATTTGACCCTAATTGTGCATGAATCTTCCCTTGTGTTTAAAAGTTGATTTCTGCCATTAAAAGTGAGTTTAAGTGTCAATCTCATTACTTTGCTTCCTATTGCTTTAAGAACCTTTGTTTGTCCTTTGTTTTTCCTTGTTAGCCATTACCCTTAGCCCCGTTACAACCCTCAACTTCTATCTTGATGTTATGTATTCAATATGTGGAGTTTGAATTTGGTATGAGCATATGGAATCACTGGTTCTCGTTCTAAGTAGTAGCATTCCATTCATGAGATCATATTCATGTCATTGTCGTAAATCCAGAAAATGCTTTCTTTGATATAACATATGTGAGTGTTAGAATTCATATTTACATCAATCTTCTCACATATACCTAGTGTAGGGTGTGAAGTTAGAAAATCTGTGTGAAAATAGAGTGCATTCTAGTAAGGAATTGAGGAAATTCTCTAAGGCATGTTACTACATTCCAAATGTGTTTTAATTGATTAAATGCGAACTAGTGAATGGTAACTTGATTAAGTGTTTGTTGAAGTGTAAAGAAAGCTAAATGTTGTGGGAATGATGTTCTATATTGTGTCATGTTCGTTTGAAATCCCTGAGATACATGTTGGAAGGTTTAGATTGTGTTTTGTTTTGTTTTTGGTTTCTTTTGTTTTGTTTTGCTCGAGGACTAGCAAAAGCTAAGTGTGGGGGAATTTGATAGGAGCATATTTAGGCGACTTACTTAGCTTGTTTTCGTGCATTTATATTGTTAATTCATAGTTGTTTTAGTTGTTTAAGCCATTTTCGTGTGTTTTTAGGTTCATATGGCTAAGGAAGCAAAAAGATGCATTTTGGAGCATTTTGGAGCAAAATTGGACTTGGAATGGATAGCTTATGTTTGGAGCAAAAGGAAGGGCTTTGTGACCTGATTTGCAAGCTGTGAAAACAAGAAAAAAAACGCTCAAAACACATGCCATATGTGGAAATACCATTTACATCAGATTTGAGCCATTTAACTTACCTTAAATACTTACCTTGTTTGTCATCCTCTCAGCCATATTTTAAAGTAATGAAAACCTGATTTGGAGGTGGAAAATGAGGAAACAAAGTTCAAAACAAATGCCATTCTCTTTGAATCAGATTCTAGCCTTTTATACACACTTCATTCCAGCCACTCCACATGCATTTCCAACCCACATGCACCTTTAATCATTCAACCATGCAGCCACACATTCACCCACATGCATTTCCACCCACATGCTCTCCCAATTCATCATTGCAGCCACATATCCATCCCACTTCATCATTTCAGTCACCAAAACACCCACATGCATTCCTAATCACCCTTCCACACAACTTGCCTTCATTCATTCAGAAAATACATCCCTTGCCGTGGCTTTCCACCATTCCACACCATCATTTCAGAACATGCACTTCCCCCTTTCTTTAATCCATTGCAGCCACATGCACTCCCATTCTTTAATCCAATTCAGCCACTTAATCATTCAAATTCCCACTCCAGATTTTCAGCCATCCCAATTCATCATTGCACATCAACATATTTCAGCACACTCCACATGCATTTCCACAATCACATTCACTTCATCATTGCACCACAAATCAGCCACACATTCACCCACATGCACCTTTTCATTTCTGTCAAAGCACATGCACTCCCACCCTTTAATCACATGCACAAATCAGCCACATGCATCTCCCATCACCATTTCAGATTTCCACCAAGTTCCTAGCTGTCATGTTCCCCCCATTTCACCTATAAATAAGCATCCATTGCATTCATTCTCATTCACTTTTCCATATTCAGAAAACCATCTCATATACACATCCATTCACGCCAGAAATTCATGCTCTCTCTCTAACACAGCCATACTTCACCATTCTTCATATTTTCTGCCCAAAAACACTCCTTGCCTTCCCCTACATCCATCCCTACCCTAAACACATCATTCTACATCATCCATAACCCCCAAAACTCACCAAAACCCCTTGTGCTGCAGCAACTAAAGGAGAAGAGGCCTAAACGTTCATACAATTCAAGATTGAGTTGTTGGGATTTTTAGGTGTTCTTCGTTCTTGTTTTCAATGTTTACCTTGTTATTACTATCTAAGTTTGTTGTAATCATGAGTGGCTAAACCCCTAATTAGTTAGGGGAAAATTTGAAGCCATGAACATGTTTGAAATATGAATTGATTTCTTCCAATTGTGATTTGTTAAGTTATGATTGCAATTCAATTATCATGTTTATTAAAAACTTGTTTTTGTATGTTGATTAGGGATGCATACTTAGTCTTCATGCATAAACTCGATGCTAGTTTATAAACGAGTTTCACCTAATCGTCACAAGTTTATAAACATGAGTAGTGAAGGTTGTTAGTCACAACCGCGTTAATTGAATTCTTGGCAAGAGTATCATGCATTCATAGTTACAATTGCCTCGTCAACACTTATAATTCTCATAGAGCATAATGATCTCTCATTGTATCTCTTCTATGCATTCATGTTGAGAACCATTGGAGAATGATTTGAATTGTCGCATGCATCATCCAATTCAATAACATAAGGAAAATTTGAGAGTTAATTAGTGCATCACGGTTAACTTGGGGTGTTGAGCATCATAGATAATGAAAAGCAATTGGAGAATCGATTCATATATAAATGTGTCATGTGTGGAGAATGGACCTCTAACTAATCCATCCATCATCTTGTTTCTCAAATCCGTTTATACAATCTGCCTAGTTTATTAACTTGTTTTATTTAATTTAATTTCGTCAAAACCTTAATCCCCCTTTACTTTAGTGTCCAACTTAGTTAGAAAGTGTCTTAGTTTGTGTTTTTAAGTGTTTTGATTCAATTTGTTACACAAATTCGTCCAAATTCACCAAAGTGTCCAAAACTGCCCAGAAAGTGTTTTTAAGGCAGTTTTGAGTGTTTTGGGTGATGTTTGAGTCTTTTGGTTTGTTTTAGTGTTTTAAAGTTTAGTTTTGCATTCTTTGAGTCTAGTAAGTGTTTTATATTGTGTTCTTACGTTTTTGAGTCAATTTCACATTGATTAGCATCCCTAGTTAATCCCCGGTCTAGAACGATCCCTATTTGCTCATTTACTACAATTGTCATCCATAGGGTTTAATTTGTGTGTTTAACTATTTTCGCATCATCTAACACCAGGTTCCCTCACTACATGGGATGCCGTGGCTAAAAAGTTCTTGGAGAAGTTCTTTTCCACTCAAAAGACAGCCACATTAAGGGGACAAATCTTCAACTTCAAACAAGATGATGGAGAACCTTTCAATGAGTGTTGGGAGCGTTTTAAAGGCCTCTTGATACAATGTCCACACCATGGGTTACCTTTTCACTTACAAATGCAATTTTTCTATGATGGACTAACCCAAACATGTCAATCAACTGTTGATAATGCAGCAGGTGGAGCATTGAAGAAAAAGAATGCTCAAGAGTCATATAACATTTATGAGATGTTGGGGTCTAATGCTGGAGTCTATGAAACAAGTTTTAATCATGAGCTTTTGTTGCAGGTAGCTAACCTAGAAAGGAAGCTTGAATCCGTGCTCAACATGGTGCCAAAAGCAAATGAAGTGTGTGCCATTTGCAACTTACCAAACCACCCTACTCATCAATGTCCATCTAGGGAGGCTTACCCCGAGTATGTTCAAGAGCAAGTGAACCTAATGAATTCTTACAATCAAAGACCAAGGAATGATATGTATTCCAATACATATAACCCGAGTTGGAGAGATCATCCCAACCTTTCATGGAAGAACAACAATCAATTCCAAAATTTCCAACCAAAACCTGCCACTACCCTTGAGGATACGGTTAAGTTGTTAGCCCAAAACACTTTGCAATTCCAACATTCCACAAATAGCACTCTCCAACAACATTCAGCAGCCCTAACCAAAATGGAGACACAATTGGGGCAGATTGCAGATGCCTTGAACCAAAGAGAGGTTGGGAAGTTTCCAAGCCAACCCGTGATACTCCAAAGGAACCAAGAGCAAGCCAAAGCAATCACTACACTTAGAAGTGGTAAGGTTATTGATAATAGAGTTGGCAATGAAGTTACTAATGAATATGATCATGTGAATGCAGGTGTTACTCAAGGAGACAATGAGAAACCAAATGAGGAACCAAGCCATGCTACTTCCTCATTTGAAGCACCAAATCTTCACAAGGCCGAGAAACCATACACTCCACCAATACCATTCCCTGGAAGACTTGCCAAGAGCAAGCAGGATAAGTCATTTAAGGAGATTTTTGATATACTAAGCAAAGTGAATGTTAACTTACCTTTGCTTGATGTCATTAGGAACATGCCGGCATATGGGAAGTTCTTCAAGGAGTTAAACAGCTACAAAAGGAAGTATGGACCACATGAGAAGGTTGTGGTGTCTGAGAATGTGAGTGCAGTTTTGCAAAGAAAACTTTCACAAAAGCTCAAGGATCCAGGAAGTTTCTCTATCAACATCACTATAGGGGACAAGAAAGTAGAGAAGGCAATGCTTGATTTGGGTGCTAACATCAACTTAATGCCTTATTCAGTGTACCTTCAACTAGGTTTGGGAGATTTGAAAGCCACCACCATTTCATTACAACTTGCAGACAGATCCGTGAAATATCCAAGAGGTATAGTAGAAGATATTCTAGTCCAAGTTGATAAACTAATCTTGCCTGCAGATTTTGTAGTATTGGACATGGAAGAAGCTCCTATACATGATCGTGAGTTGCCAATATTGCTTGGGAGACCTTTCATGGCCACGGCCAAGACCATCATTGATGTGCAAAATGGACTCCTCACTATGACAGTGTTAGGAGAGACAGTTCAATTCAAAGTGTTTGAATCTCTTTCTCATCCTTCTTCATCTCTTGATTGTTATGCCATTGATGTGCTTGATTCACTTGTATTCTCTAAATTCTTACAGGCACAAGCGAATGAACCATTGTAGACTGTTTTGAGTCAATCTCAAGATGAGTTTGATGAGGAAGATGCACTCATGGAAGAAGTAGCTGCTTTGGAAGCATTAGCATTGTATCCTTTGAATGTTTCACCTCTTTTAGAGCCTTTAGAATCATCAATGTCACATCTAACTCCTTCCACTGTTAAGGCACCAAAACTTGAACTTAAACCACTTCCACCACATCTAAAATATGCATATCTAGCTGAATTTGAAACTCTTCCAATTATCATAGCTTCGGATCTCACCCCAAATGAAGAAGATAAACTAATTAGGGTGTTAAAAGAGTTCAAATCAGTTTTTGGTTGGTCTATTGCAGATATCAAGGGAATAAGCCCTACCATGTGCATGCATAGGATTCTTTTGGAGGAAGGGGCAAAGTCAACCCGTGAGCCACAAAGAAGACTTAATCCACACATGAAGGAGGTTGTTAGGAATGAGGTGTTGAAATTGTTAGATGTGGGGATCATATATCCCATTTCTGATAGCAAATGGGTGAGTGCTATTCAAGTGGTACCTAAGAAGGTGGGAATCACAGTAATGAGGAATGAAAACAATGAGCTTGTGCCCACAAAGCCCACGGCCAGTTGGCGTGTTTGCACCGATTACAGGAAGTTGAACTCTAGCACTAGAAAAGATTACTTTCCTATGCCTTTCATAGATCAAATGCTTGAGAGATTGGCGGGTTACTCACATTATTGTTTTCTGGATGGTTACTCAGGTTACAATCAAATTGCAATCGCTCCGGAGGATCAAGAGAAAACAACCTTTACTTGCCCCTTTGGCACATTTGCATACCGAAGAATGCCTTTTGGACTTTGCAATGCTCCAGCAACATTCCAAAGATGCATGTTGGCCATCTTTTCTGACATGGTAGAAAGATTCATTGAGGTATTTATGGATGACTTCTCAGTGTTTGGTTCCTCTTTTGATGAATGTCTTAACCATCTCTCTTTAGTACTTCAAAGATGTCAAGAAACAAATTTGGTTCTCAATTGGGAAAAGTGCCAATTTATGGTGAAACAAGGAATTGTGTTGGGACATGTAATCTCTAGCAAAGGAATGGAGGTGGATAAAGCCAAAATTGACGTCATCACTAATATGGTAGCCCCCACCACTGTGAAAGGAGTAAGAAGTTTTTTGGGCCATGCGGGTTTTTATCGTCGTTTCATTAAGAACTTTTCAATGATCACTCGTCCATTATGCAATCTGTTAGCTAAAGATGTTGTATTTCATTTTGATAAGGCTTGTATGGATGCATTCAATACCTTGAAATATGAACTAACCTCGGCCCCTATTATTATGGCACCAGATTGGTCATTACCTTTTGAATTAATGTGTGATGCCTCTAACTATGCTATTGGTGCAGTTTTAGGGCAAAGGGTGAACAAGCGTTCACATGTGATCTATTATGCAAGCAGGACTCTGCATGATGCCCAACTTAACTATTCCACAACTGAGAAGGAGTTGCTTGCTGTTGTTTTTGCCTTAGAAAAGTTTAGGTCATATCTTGTGGGATCTAAAGTTATTGTGTTTTCTGATCATGCAGCCCTTAGGTACTTGATGACAAAGAAGGATGCTAAACCACGCTTGATTAGATGGATACTCTTACTACAAGAGTTTGACTTGGAAATTCGAGATAAGAAGGGCAGTGATAATGTTGTGGCTGACCATTTGTCCAGGCTTAATGAAAACCATGGAGTTGGAAAACCTTTGCCCCTAAATGAATCATTTCCAGATGAACAACTCCTTGTTGTTCAAGAACAAGAACCATGGTATGCGGATTTTGTTAATTATCTTGCTTGTGGTATAATGAGAAATGACCTTTCTTTTCAGGAAAGAAAGAAGTTCCTTGCCATGGTAAAGCACTACGTTTGGGATGAACCATATTTGTTTAAATATTGCCCTGATCAAATCATTAGGAGATGTGTCCTAGAGAGTGAGCAACAAAGCATCCTAACATTTAGCCACACATTGGCATGTGGAGGCCATTTTGGTGCCAAAAAGACATCTCTAAAGGTTTTACAATCTGGTTTCTTTTGGCCTACTTTATTCAAAGATGCTTTTGATTTTTGCTCTAAGTGTGATAGGTGCCAGAAAATGGGGAACATTAGCCGAAGAAATGAGATGCCATTGAACAACATTTTGGTGGTGGAACTCTTTGATGTTTGGGGAATCGATTTCATGGGACCATTTCCATCCTCTTTTGGCTACTTATACATATTAATGGCAGTGGATTACGTATCCAAATGGGTTGAAGCCATTGCTACAAGAACTAATGATCATAAGGTTGTGTTGAATTTTCTTAAAGATGTGATTTTTTGTAGGTTTGGAACCCCAAGAGCTATTATTAGTGGTGGTGGCAGCCATTTCTGCAACAAACCCTTTGAATCCTTGATGAAGAAGTACAACATCAACCACAAAGTGGCAACCCCGTACCATCCTCAAACCTCAGGACAAGTGGAGATTAGCAATAGGGAGATCAAGAACATTTTGATGAAGACTGTGAGCCCTACAAGGAAGGATTGGTCATTGAGGTTAAATGATGCACTATGGGCATATAGAACAGCATACAAGACCCCCATTGGCATGAGTCCTTATCGCCTTGTGTTTGGGAAAGCTTGTCACTTGCCAATGGAGCTTGAACACCGTGCATATTAGGCCATCAAGAAGTTCAACTTTGATTACAAGGATGCTGGAATAGCAAGGAAGCTCCAACTTAATGAGTTAGAAGAGCTTAGAAATGAGGCATATGAGAATGCCAAAATCTACAAGGAACGGACTAAGCTCTATCATGACAAGGCCATCCTAAGGAAGGAGTTTCACCAAGGTATGAAAGTACTTTTGTATGACTCACGTTTGAGACTTTTTCCAGGAAAACTGAAGTCTAGGTGGGTGGGACCATTCAAAGTGCTGCAAACATTTCCCCATGGAGCTGTGGAGATAGAGAACATGAAGAATGGCACTTCTTTTAAAGTCAACGAGCAGCGATTGAAACCATACTTGGATAAAGTGGAGGAAGAGCAAGTGTATCAAGTCGTAGATGTTCTTGAATTTACAACACCATGAATAAGCTACCATGTCTTGCCTAGACATTAAATAAAGCGCTTGCTAGGAGGCAACCTAGTGTGGTTTGTGTTCTTTCCTTATTTTGTGTTTATGTTATTACCATTCCATATTCTTTGCCTAATTGCATTGCATACAATTTTAAACATCGAGGACAATGTTTAGGTTAGGTTTGGGGGTGGTTTGGAAGGTTTGTTTTGTGTTTGTGTTTGTTTGAGGTGTTAGTTTTGGTTAAGAGTGTTTTTGCATGCTAATATGAATGTATATGAGGACTATGTTTGAAAACAAACGATTGGGTTGCTATGGAAAAGAGTTGCATCTTGTTGTCATTTATAAAGCTATAACTCTTGAAATTATGATGATAGAGGTACCATACTCAAATTCTGGAAGAAGAATAGTGGAGACTACCCTAGTGAGTTATTTTGAGCCTAATTGCTTCTTTGAGAGGGTTTAAAGTGTTTCTACTCCTATCTTTTTCTTTCAATTTCACTTTAAATGATCTCATTACTTCTATTTTGATTGGATACTAAGAATTACTCTCTTTGCAGATACCATGTTTTTAGTATCATTCATGAATGAACTCAATGAGACGATGTTAGGCTATGCATGTTTTAACTACTAAAAGGCTTAAATCCCATCCCTTTGTGTGCTCCATTCACCCTTGTTGCAGCCAAACACGCTAGCCCAATTCTTTCAGCACCCACACCATACTCTACCCATTCTAGCCCATTACAAGCCATACCTTATAGTTTGGGGAATACCAAGGTGATGAAGACTAAAGGTAAATTGAGCTTAGAACAAGATTGTGGCATGTACCGAGGGCACCTATGTTGAAGATACTTCTAAAAAAAAAGTTATAAAAAAAAAAAAAAAAGAGAATTAAAATGGATACAAGTTCCAAATCTCATCATTATAAGACATAGGGCCTGGATGCCAAAAACAAAGAAGAAAGAAAACAAATGCAAGTGAAGAGCATGATCCTCAAGAACACTTTGGTATGCCCCAAGCTCTAGTATTTCATAGCACTTCTCTCGTAACCTATAACCTAAGCCTTACATTACAATCTTGAGAAAGACCTAGCTGATCATTGAGGATGTATTCATGGGTGATGGTAAGTGTGTGTGTTATCTATATTCTTAGCATTTGATTCATTTCATGAGATCTACTCAGAAATTGTGCTTCCATTCCAGATTTCATATGTGAGAATTTTGATTCCCTTTACATAATTTCACTCATATATGGTTGTGGAGAGATTAAACCTTAGGATCTGAGTGAAAAATTTGAGTGAAATCTGTGAAGAGTAGAGTTGAGGCGAATTCTATCTGAAGCATTTGGGTATGGTGACCTTGAAGTTGTAAGACATGGAGAAATATCTTTATACGTTACAATTGATACGATTCTTTGAAGTGGCAATCTTTTGAGTTGAATGAATGACAAAATCTTCATTGGTTCTTATTAGTTTGTTTAAAGCATGTTTTAACCAAGTTGTTTGCAGATTTTGTAAATGTTTGTGGGTGTCATCACTGTAAACCCTCAGGAGACACAACTCCTCCAACTAGGGACACCTAAGGGTTCAAAGGCTTGTTGCACATGCTCAGTGCAATCGTTTAGCCAGCGAAAGTGGTTTAGTTAGATGTTTGAGTTTTGTGTGTTTTAGTTTTAAGTTTGCTCGAGGACTAGCAAAAACCAGGTTTGGGGGTATTTGATAAGTCACATTTTGCATACATTTATATCTTCCTTATTTGGCTTCTTTGTGATTGTTTTGGATTAAACTAGTTGCATTTTACATTATTTGGTGTTAGTGTGCAGCCAAGTGTGAATTTGGATCAATGGGAAGGCAAAATCATTGAAGTCAGCTATGTGGTTCCAACACCAAAACATGCATTCACATGCATGTCACAACCTTGGCCGTGTGTTCCCATATCATCCCATCATTTTATGCACTTCTAGCACCAAATCAGATTCCACACAATCATGCCGTGCACTCCCATGTGATTGCAAGTCAGATTATGCATTCCATTACCTTTCTCCATTTCATGTTTGCAGAAATCCACATGCATCTTGATTAAATATACCACATACCTGCAGATCATGTCCATTCCTTGCATCCTTTATTCCAGAAATTCACTCATTCCATCATTCCATGCCGTGTGCTTTCTTCACCTTTCTAGAATTTGTACAAACAATTCACCTTTGCAGATTCCACTCACTTGTTGCAGCAAGGACACATGCATTTTGATTAAACAAACCACACACTTGCAGACCCTGTCCATGCCGTGCGACCAACACCTCAGAAACCCATTCAATTCCAGCTCATTTGATGCTATTCCATCTCACTTGTGCAGATTGAGATCCAATCTGAATGTTGGAGCCACATTCCCTTCTATAAAACAAGTCACACTTCACACATCAAGGGGTTCGGCATTCATTCCATCTTTATTCACCCATAGCCGCTCCATTTCACCCTATTCTCTGTCCATTCTCTGCCCATTTGTTCTCCCCTTTGCAGAAAACATACCAAGCGGATCTAATTCAGTTGCATCATACTTGGAGAACCAACCCCGAAGGCCACTCCTCAAGGACTTCAAAATCAGTTTTGCTTCAAGGGTTTATTCTTATTAATTCTATGTTCATTCATGTTTTATATTTTTATGATAAATCTTTTGTAAACATGAATTGTAACTAATCCTCCTCTAGGGATTCGATGTAACCTTGCAAAGTTTGCCATGTAATTAAGTTAGAATGCTCGGTTTTGTCTATCTATTTCTTGTTTCATTCTCTGATTTAATGGTGACTTAGTGAGTTGATTTTAATGTTTGATCATCATTTGAATTAATCACTAAGTTGTGTAGCCAAGATTAAAACACACATCATGCATAATCTTGGTAGATATGTGAATGAATGAAGGGAAGGTTTAGCATACATCCTGCCGAGTTATTCCCTTTGGTTTTATGAAAGTTTCTTGTGCATTACATACTCTTGATTATGAACCAAAGTTGCACATCACAACTAGGTTCATGATTAGAGACATGTGATCAAATCCACACATCATATAGTTGATCATGTCTAAGTGAAACAAACTCAAGAAATAGGTAGATGAATGAGTATAAGCTAACTTAACAAACATGGACTTGGTTTAGCAATGGTGAAACCGAATCCCTAGTTTCATCTCCATTGGTACTATCTCATTTTATTAATTGTTGAGTCATTTATTTGTGTTTACTTCACTTCCTTATATTTTCAAGTTACAACAACAAATTTGCCTATTCTGTTTAGTTTGATTCATTTCATAGAGTTCTTGCAAAACAAGTGATTACATAGGTCCAATTAGTCCCTGTGGATTCGACACCCTTGCTTATGCCATTATACTAAATATATTCTAGCATTAGGAAGGAATAATACATCAACACCTTCCATTTTCACCACTTCCCAAACCATTCACACCATCAAACTATCCTTAGACCTTGTGCTACAACGAAGAGGAAGAGAAGAGTGCCTAAACGTTCATACAATTCAAGTTTGAGTTGTTGGAATGTTTAGGTGTTTCTTTGATTTCAATGTTTAATTTCAATACTCTTTGTTTTGTACGAATGAGGAATGGAAGAGAAGAGGGCCTAAACGTTCATACAATTCAAGTTTGAGTTGTTGGAATGTTTAGGTGTTTCTTTGATTCTCTTTGTTTTGTACCATGAGGAACTAAACCCCCCTTTGCTAGGAGGGAATTCGAAATATATGTTTATGCTTGCATTTTGATTTGATTACTTCTAATTGCGTTTCATAAGTTGTGGATTCAATTCGTTTAACTGTTTGATTGATAACTTATTTATGTATGTTTATTGAGAGTGCACACTTAATTTTCATGCATGAATATGACGCTAGAATATAAGTGAGTTTCACCTAATAGTTACAAACTTATATTCACAAGTAGTGGAGGTTGCTTATAAACAATCACGTTAAACGAATTCTTGGCATAAGTTTCATGCGTATTCCATAGTAACGAATGCCTCGTCAAAACTTATAATTTTCATAGAGCGTAATGATTCTTGCTTGTATCTCTATTATGCAATCATGTAGGGGACTTGTGGGGAATGTTTTGGGTTGTCGTATGCAATCATCCAATTCAATAACGTTAGGAAGATTTGAAGGTTAATTTAAGCGGATCTAATTAACTTGGAGTGTTGAGAATTAATGATTTATTGAAACGCAATTGGAAATCGTTTTATTATGCAAGTATAACATATGTGGAGATGAACCCCGTAGCTAACTTTCCATCCATTTAATATCATCACATTCATCTTTACAATTTTGATGCGAGTTTTATACTCGCACAAATTAAACCCTCTTTTTGTCAATTGTAGTATAAGTATAAGTAGGGATCGTTCTGGACCGGGGATTAGGAGGGATTGTTAATCTCTTGGAAACTGACTTAAAAACGTAAAAACAATATAAAACACTAAACTAGACTCAAAGAATTCAAAAATACTTTAAAACATAAACTAAACAGATTCTAACAAGTTCAAAAGACTCAAAACTCTTAAAAACACAAACTAAATTGATTTCTAACTAATTTGACATTAAAGTAAAGGGGGATTTAGGTTTTGACAAAATTAAACTAAATGAACAAATTGCAATTAAAACAGAATGTAAATATGAATGTGAATAAAATATGGATGATGGAATAGCCAAGGGGTTCTTCTCCACACATGTTACACTTGCATACAAGATTGATTCTCAGTTGGTCTTTCGATAAATTATGAAACTCAACGCCCCGGGTCAATTAGGTCCGCTTAAATTAACCGTCAAGTTTTCCTTACGTTAATGAATTGGATGGGTTTGCGCAACGCAATTCACTACATTCTCCAAAAGTCCTTTACGTGAACAGCACAATAAAGATACAATCAAAGATCATTAAGCATTATGAAAACTATAAGTGTTGACGAGGCATTCGTTACTATGATGAGCATGAAACTCGTGCCAAGAATTCATTTAACGCGATTGTTTATAAGCAACCTCCACTACTTGTGAATATAAGTTCATAACGATTAGGTGAAACTCACTCATATTCTAGCGTCATATTCATGCATGAAAATTAAGCGCGCATTCTTAATAAACATACATAAATAAGTTATCAATCAAACGGTTAAACAAATTGAATCCACAACTTATGAAATTCCAACGAAAGTTAATCAATTCATATTGCAAACATAAACATAGTTTCAAATCACCCCCTAGCTAAAGGGGGTTTAGTTCCTCATAACTTTGAAATCAAAGAAACACCTAAACATTCCAACAACTCAAACTTGAATTGTATGAACGTTTAGGCACTCTTCTCTTCCATTCCTCATACGTACAAAACAAAGAGAATTGAATGTAAACATTGAAATCAAAGAAACACCCAAACATTCCAACAACTCAAACTTGAATTGTATGAACGTTTAGGCACTCTTCTCTTCCTCTTCGTTGTGGCACAAGGTCTAAGGAGATGTTTAGGGCTTTAGGTGTATGTGGAATGAAGTGGAGAATGATGGAAATGGAAGGATGGTGTTTGGATTATAAGGGGAGAGATGGGAAGCTCACGGCTAGGGAAAGAATGAATGGATGTGCAAATGTGTTTTAATTAATGAAAGTGTTTGGAGAATGAATGCAATGATGAAGAGTGAATAAAGAATGCATGTAGGGTTAGCTAGGTTGGCTTTGTTTGGGTGCATGTGTGTTAATGGTGGTTTTGCATGTGAATTGATGGATTGTTTTTTATTGAATGGATGGTTCTTTGCATGGCTATAAGGGAGAGAATAAGAGAGAATGGGCTAGGCCCTTTGTTTTATGTCCAAAGTGAATACAAGGCCTTCAAATTCGTCCATCCTCTTGGCTCCATGGATAAGCTATCCAATCCATGCCCAAAAATGCTCCAAATGGCCTCAAAATGCACTTTCTTGCTCCCTAGGCCCTTAGAACCTGAAAACACACAAAAGAAGCATAAAGGACTAAAATAACGAGAGAAACATAACGTAAATGCACGAGAACAAGCCATTTAAGTCGCATGAATATGCTCCTATCAAATTTGCAACTTTTGGAGTGTTTTCTTTCTTCTTTTGTTTCTGTTCTCATGTTTAATTTAACTTGTTGTTCAATTATGTTAAACATGTGGAACTAATTTCTTTTTAGTTAGAGGCGAATTTGAAGCCATGGACATATGTTGGTTATGATTTGATTTACTCCAGTTATGAATTCATGAACTTTAGATGTGGTTTACTTTTCTGTTTTGATTAAGAACTTGTTTATGTATGTGGGTTGAGGGTCGACACTTAATTTGCATGCCTAAACTTGATGCTAGGATATAAGGGAATTTCACCTAATCGTTATGAACTTATATTCATCAGTAGTAAAGATCGCTAGTTACGATTGTGTTTAGTAAACCCTAGGCTGGATTAACATGCGTATTCCATAGTTATGAATGCCTAGTCGATGTTTATGATTTCCGTTGAACTTAATGATCTTTGTTGAATGTCTCTATCATGCGTATTCCATGGTTAGGGACTTTGATTAGGAATAATTTGGTTGTAATGCATATCCCATTCAATCCAATGAATCTAGGGAAATCTGAAAGTTAGTTTAAGCGAACCTAATTAACTTGGAGCATTGTCATTCATCATTTGTTGAAGTCATAACTGGGAGTCAAATTATATGCTTATGTTCATGTGTGGAGAAGGAACCCTCTAACTAGTTTTTTTTTATCATTCAATTTTATCAATTTCGTTTTTATAATTTGTTTTAATTAGAATCTGTGCATTTAGTTTAAATTCATCCAAAACCAATCCCCCATTTATTTTAAAGTGTTAGATTAGTTAGAAATACATTTAGTTTGTGTTTATAAGTGTTTTGTTTCATTTTGTTTCCCAAATTCGTCCAAAGTATTCAAGGTGCTCAAAACTGCCCAGAAAGTGTTTTTAAGGCAGTTTCGAGTGCTTTGGGTACTGTTTGAGTCTTTTGGTTTGTTTTAGTGTTTTAAAGTTTAGTTTTACATTCTTTGAGTCTAGTTTAGTGTTTTATATTACGTTTTTACGTTTTTGAGTCAGTTTCCAAGTGATTAACAATCCCTCCTAATCCCCGGTCCAGAACGATCCCTACTTATACATATACTACAATTTGACAAAAAGAGGGTTTAATTTGTGTGTCAAGTTAATTTACACATCACCCTTTGGACCTACAAACACACGAAAGTAGCATAAAGTACTAAAATAACTAAAGAAACATAACGTAAATGCACGAGAACAAGCCATTTAAGTCGCATGAATATGCTCCTATCAATTTTATCACCTATCACTTCACATGTTGTTTCTCACCGTTTTAAAGTGTTTTTAGTGTGTTTTGATGTGTTTTAGTGTCATATAACAGAAAACCTTAGAAAAATTCGAAAAAGTTTGAAAAATACCAAAAAGAGTCGTTTTTGAGTCATTTTTGTGTTTTAGGGTGACACACCCCGTCCCGAAGGAGGGCATGCTGGCCGTCACGTGAGAGTGACGTAACCATTTGCACAGTTCGGAAGCTTTAAAATATATAACTTCTAAAATGAAACACCCGAAGGTGAGTCCTCATTTGGTCCATTCTGTCAGAATGGTCCATTCTGTCAGAACACCGTTGAATTTCCTCGTAGTCACCACACCTTTGCAATTCTTGAACCTGGAGGGGCGCAAAACTAAAAGCGTGAGTGGGCAAAAACAAAGCTCTTTGAAAACTCTTTAGCAAAATACATTCTAACCCCTCGCCGTAAAACCTGTATACTTCCCAGAAAATGAACATATATGCGTATGTATAGATATGCCAATCATGCTCCAAAATATGCCATTCATGCTCGAGAATATGCCACATCAGAATCTCATAATAAATGTAAGTGCTCAAGCATAACTCATAACAATAACATATAATCTGGCGGCCGGGAGTCACCTAACGTGACCTGTACGGCTGCATATAGAGCTCAAATCTCAAACTCAATAACTGAATCTGCACACGAGTCGGAACCACCTAACGTGGTCTGTACGACAGGACTGGGTGTAATATATACGCTCTAGTGCTACGATCACGTGAAGACTGTGCGAATAATCGGGTGTCACCTACGAGTCGGAACCACCTAATGTGGTCTGTACGACAAGCCTATGCACCTGACTTGGATCCAAGCTGAGCGTGTGGTGCGGGTGAACATCACGTGAAGGACTATGCCCTGGCCCCGGGCGGGAGCACTAACACCGGGGTGCAGATTATGAGCTCTCTAAGCATCTCAAGCTACTACTGAATACAAACATGAATACCACTTACCTGGCACTTACCTGTGCGTCCACAGCACCAATACACATATATAAATGTATGCCGCTACTAATGCATGTGATGATGCATAAGTGATAATAATAAAGTGCATGGCATAAATCAATTACTCTTTTTAATCTATTTCTGGGAATTAAATGTATATAGGTATATACGGAAAACAAAAGCCCACTCACTGATAAGTAGCCGGCTCGTAACCCTCACGCCTAGTTTGGTTACATTCGTCGTCCGTACAAGTTTCACCTATAACAGAATAATTATAAAACCATCAATTAAACGCACACACAAACATTCGTCCATAACTTTTTCATACGTTGCTCAATTTGGGTGTATGAATATACCACGGTGATCTACTCAACGTCACGAACACGTGACAATTTTCAGAACTCAATTTGGAGCTCTCACGCGCCCCCACGCGCCATGTTCACGCGCTGCCCACGCGCGCGTCTTCTTCCTCGCGTCGTCGGACTGGTTTCGCCGGCGGTGGGTGTTTTGCCGGAATTTCTGGGTAAACTTCAAAGTGTCATAACTTCTTCATTTCTTAACCATTTTCGACGTACTATATATCAAAATGAAGGTATTGACGAGACGAACACATCCATACCTGCTTCGACCCCTAAATCTCCGTGGATTCGCCAGAAAAGGCCTCGAAAGCTCCGGCCAAACTTTGAACTTGTCGTTCTCCGTGTTCCTACGTCCATTTTTCACGTAATTTATACCAAAATGAAGCCCTAATCATAATCTACCACGTTGGACTAGTTTTAGGGCCTAAAAACAACGGAATCAAACTTTTCCAAAAATACGAAAATTCGGCCGAACTTACAGTTCGTGATCCCGACGTCCAAATCCTTCAAACGAAGCACTCCGAGCTTCCTTAGGACCTCACCAAGCTTCCTACAAGCTTCAAAATCCCAAAAAACATCAAGTTTTACGTGTGCATGAACAGTGCACACGCACAGTGAAATTGAAATCCATGTTTTCCGAAGTGAAACTCACCTGAAATTGGTACCATCGTGTTCGTGTGGTCTTCAGGAGTACGATGGTGGTCTTAGATCCTTCGTTGGTATAGTTTTAGGGTGGTTTGTGGGTGGTCTGTGTGAGTTCAAATGAGAGAGAGAGAACTGACAGAGAGAATGAGAGGTTTGCTAGTCCTCGAGCAAACTTAAAATTAAAACACACCAACACAAACATCTAACTAAACCACTTTCGCTGGCCAAACGATTGCACTGAGCATGTGCAACAAGCCTTTGAACCCCTAGGTGTCCCTAGTTGGAGGAGTTGTGTCTCCTGAGGGTTTACAGTGATGAACCCACAAACATCTACAAAAACTGCAAACAAATTGGCTAAAACATGCTTTAAACAAACTAATAAGAACCAATGAAGATTTTGTCATTCATTCAACTCAAAAGATTGTCACTTCAAAGAATCGTATCAATTGTAACGTATAAAGATATTTCTCCATGTCTTACAACTTCAAGGTCACCATACCCAAATGCTTAAGATAGAATTCGCCTCAACTCTACTCCTCACAGATTTCACTCAAATTTTCACTCAGATCCTAAGGTTTTAATCTCTCCACAACCATATATGAGTGAAATTATGCAAAGGGAATCAAAATTCTCACATATGAAATCTGAAATGAAAGCACAATTTCTGAGTAGATCTCATGAAATGAATCAAATGCTAAGAATATAGATAACACACACACTTACCATCACATCATGAATACATCCTCAATGATCAGCTAGGTTTTTCTCAAGATTGTAATGTAAGGCTTAGGTTATAGGTTACGAGAGAAGTGATATGAAATACTAGAGCTTGGGGCATACCAAAGTGTTCTTGAGGATCATGCTCTTCACTTGCATTTGTTTTCTTTCTTCTTTGTTTTTGGCATCCAGACCCTATGTCTTATAATGAGGAGTTTTGGAACTTGTATCCATTTTAATTCTCTTCCTTTTTTTTTATAACCTCTTTTTTTTTTTTAGAAGCATCTTCAACATAGGTGCCCTCGGTACATGCCACAATCTTGTTCTAAGCTCAATTTACCTTTAGTCTTCATCACCTTGGTATTCCCCAAACTATAAGGTATGGCTTGTAATGGGTTAGAATGGGTAGAGTATGGGGTGGGTGATGAAAGAGTTAGGCTAAAGTGTTTGGCTGCAACGAGGGTGAATGGAGCACACAAATGGGTAGGATTTAAGCCTTTTAGTAGTTAAACATGCATAGCCTAACATCATCTCATTGAGTTCATTCATGAATGATACTAAATACATGGTATCTGCAAAGGAGAATGATTCTTAGCATCCAAACGAAATAGAAATAATGAGATCATTTAAAGTGAAAATGAAAGAAAAAGATAGGAGTAGGAACACTTTAAACCCTCTCAAAGAAGCAATTAGGCTCAAAATAACTCACTAGGGGTAGTCTCCACTATTCTTCTTCCAGAATATGAGTATGGTACCTCTATCATCATAGTTTCAAGAGTTATAGCTTTATAAATGACAACAAGATGCAACTCTTTTCCATAGCAACCCAATCGTTTGTTTTCAAACATAGTCCACATATACATTCGTATTAGCATGCAAAAACACTCTTAACCGAAACTAACACCTCAAACAAACATAACACAAAACAAACACCTCAAACAAACATAACACAAAACAAACCTTCTATCCCACCCCCAAACCTAACCTAAACATTGTCCCCGATGTTTAAAATTGTATGCAATGCAATTAGGCAAAGAATATGGAATGGTAATAACATAAACACAAAATAAGGAAATAACACAAACCACACTAGGTTGCCTCCTAGCAAGCGCTTTATTTAATGTCTAGGCAAGACATGGTAGCTTGTTCATGGTGTTGTAAATTCAAGAACATCTACGACTTGATACACTTGTTCTTCCTCCACTTTATCCAAGTATGGTTTCAATCGCTGCCCGTTGACTTTCAAAGAAGTGCCATTCTTCATGTTCTCTATCTCCACAGCTCCATGGGGAAATGTTTGCAGCACTTTGAATGGTCCCACCCACCTAGACTTCAGTTTTCCTGGAAAAAGTCTCAAACGTGAGTCATACAAAAGTACCTTCATACCTTGGTGAAACTCCTTCCTTAGGATGGCCTTGTCATGATAGAGCTTAGTCCGTTCCTTGTAGATTTTGGCATTCTCATATGCCTCATTTCTAAGTTCTTCCAACTCATTAAGTTGGAGCTTCCTTGCTATTCCAGCATCCTTGTAATCAAAGTTGAACTTCTTGATGGCCCAATATGCACGGTGTTCAAGCTCCATTGGCAAATGACAAGCTTTCCCAAACACAAGGCGATAAGGACTCATGCCAATGGGGGTCTTGTATGCTGTTCTATATGCCCATAGTGCATCATTTAACCTTAGCGACCAGTCCTTCCTTGTAGGGCTCACAGTCTTCATCAAAATGTTCTTGATCTCCCTATTGCTAATCTCCACTTGTCCTGAGGTTTGAGGATGGTACGGGGTTGCCACTTTGTGGTTGATGTTGTACTTCTTCATTAAGGATTCAAAGGGTTTGTTGCAGAAATGGCTGCCACCATCACTAATAATAGCTCTTGGGGTTCCAAACCTACAAAAAATCACATCTTTAAGAAAATTCAACACAACCTTATGATCATTAGTTCTTGCAGCAATGGCTTCAACCCATTTGGATACGTAATCCACTGCCACTAATATGTATAAACAGCCAAAGGAGGATGGAAATGGTCCCATGAAGTCAATTCCCCAAACATCAAAGAGCTCCACTACCAAAATGTTGTTCAATGGCATTTCATTTCTTCGACTAATGTTCCCCATCTTCTGGCACCTATCACACTTAGAACAAAAATCAAAAGCATCTTTGAATAAAGTAGGCCAAAAGAAACCAGATTGTAAAACCTTTAGAGATGTCTTTTTGGCACCAAAATGTCCTCCACACACCAATGTATGGCTAAATGTTAGAATGCTTTGTTGCTCACTCTCTGGGACACATCTCCTAATGACTTGATCAGGGCAATATTTAAACAAATATGGTTCGTCCCAAACGTAGTGCTTCGCCATGGCAAGGAACTTCTTTCTTTCCTGAAAAGAAAGGTCATTTCTCATTATACCACAGGCAAGATAATTCACAAAGTCCGCATACCATGGTTCTTTTTCTTGAACAACAAAGAGTTGTTCATCTGGAAATGATTCATTTAGGGGCAAAGGTTGTCCCACTCCATGGTTTTCATTAAGCCTGGACAAATGGTCAGCCACAACATTATCACTGCCCTTCTTATCTCGAATTTCCAAGTCAAACTCTTGTAGTAAGAGTATCCATCTAATCAAGCGTGGTTTAGCATCCTTCTTTGTCATCAAATACCTAATGGCTGCATGATCAGAAAACACAATAACTTTAGATCCCACAAGGTATGACCTAAACTTTTCTAAGGCAAAAACAACAGCAAGCAACTCCTTTTCAGTTGTGGAATAGTTAAGTTGAGCATCATGCAGAGTCCGGCTTGCATAGTAGATCACATGTGGAAGCTTATTCACCCTTTGCCCTAAAACTGCACCAACAGCATAGTCAGAGGCATCACACATTAATTCAAAAGGTAACGACCAATCTGGTGCCATAATAATAGGGGCCGAGGTTAGTTCATTTTTCAAAGTATTGAGCTTGACTCAAAATGCTTCAAAACACAAGATAAGACAGATTCTAAGCCTAAAACTTAACAAAATATGGGGAGAAATTGTATTTGGACGAAATGCAATTAAATGGACAGATTATAACGAAAGCAGATTGTAAAGCAAATTGATGTAAACCAATGGATAATGGAATGGCTAAGGGATTCTTTTCCACACATGAAATGTATGCAACTTAAATCAACTTCCAGTTATCAATTTGACAAGTTATGAACCTTGACACTAATCAAAATAGCAAACAAGCAAACAAGCAATTACAAGGGACTGAAATCAGTCCCCGGCAACGGCGCCATTTTTGTTGATGTATAATTCCTTCCTAATGCTAGAATATATTTAGTATAATGGCACAAGCAAGGGTGTCGAATCCGCAGGGACTAATTGGACCTATGTAACTACTTGTTTTGCAAGAACTCTAAGAAATGAATCAAACTAAACAAACTAGGCAGATTTGGAAATGAATCAAACTAGTCTAAATAGACAGATTTGTTGTTGTAATTTGAAAGCATGAGAAAATGAAGTAAACACAAATAAATGAATCAACAACTAATGTAATGGGATAGTATCAATGGAAATGAAGCTAGGGATTAGGTTTCACCATTGCTCAACTAAGTCCATGTTTGTCAAGTTAGTTTGTACTCATTCATCTACCTATTTCTTGAGTTTGTTTCACTTGGATATGATCAACCATATGATGTGTGGATTTGATCAAATGTCTCTAATCATGAACGTAATTGTGATGTGCAACTTTGGTTCATAATCAAGATTATGTAATGTACAAGAAACTTTCATAAAACCAAAGGAAATAACTCGGCAGGATGTGTGCTAAACACTCCCTTCATTCATTCACATATCTACCAAGATTATGCATGATGTGTGTTCTAATCTTGGCTACACAACTTTGTGATTAATTCAAATGATGATCAAACATTAAAATCAACACACTAAGTCACCATTAAAACAGAAAATGAAACAAGAAATAGATGGACAAACTGAGCATTCTAACTTAATTACATGGCAAACTTTGCAAGGTTACATCGAATCCCTAGAGGAAGATTAGTTACACTTCATGTTTACAAAGGTTTAACATAAAAATAAATAACATGAGTGAACATAAGATTAAGAAGGAGAAACCCTTGAAGCAAAACTGATGTTGAAATCCTTGAAGAGTTCCTTGGTGTTGCTTCTCCAAATGTGGTGCGGATGAAGGTAGAATGGCTTGGTTGAATGGTTTCTGCCCTTGGGACAGAAAATGGACAGAGAATGGAGTGAAATGGAGCGGCTATGGGTGAATAAAAATGGAATGAATGCCAAGGACAGTTTCTGTGAAAAGGAGAGAATGTCGAATGCAATGGTATGGAGAGGGAGAATGAGTGAGGATGATGGACGGAAGTCGAGCAAGAATGGTGTGTGTAATCCAATAATGCCGAGAGAAGAATGAGTGAGTCCCCCTTAGTTAATTTCTGAATGTGGCTAATGATGGAAAACCATCAGAATGCATGTGAAAGCTGACATGATCCATGTGAAAGGAATGCTGAAAAGGGTATGAATGTGCACAGTATGGGCATGAAGGAGTAGGAAATGCATGAAAATGGTTGGATGAGTGGATTTCTGGCGTGATACCTGCAAAGCATGGACATGATCTGCAGCTAGGTGGTTTATTTAATCAAGATACATGTGCAATGTCTGCCACAAGGGAGTGGACAATCTGAAACTGGTTAGAATAATCTGGAATTGGGTATGGGAGTGCACGGGATGAACATGAAGGAATTGGAAATGCAAAGGTGATTTGTTTCGGTGGTGGAGGTGCATAAGGGAGCTGGAAATGGCATGGAATGTTTAATTGAGATGCATGTGGATTTCTGCAAAGATGAAATGGAGAAAGGTGATGGAATGCACGGTCAGGTTGTGAACATGCATGTGAATGCATGTTTTGATGTTTTAGAAGTGCATAATCTGACTTGGAACCACATGGGATTTTCATGACATGATTGTGTTTCTTGGTGGAAATATGGCTGAATGTTTTAGTTAATGGGAATGGGTGTTTTTGGTGCAAAATGGAGTTGGACAAGGCAAGGGATTACACGGCACAAGTTATGTGGAATAACAAGGTGTCCGCATGTTTTTGCCTTGTTTAGAACCACCCAATGTGACTCCAATGCACCACTTTCCTAGTCACATCTTCTCTTGAATTCCCTCCGCCATATTAGTCTTAGATTCCTCATATTTGGACTTCAAATTAATTCCCAAGAACCCTCTCCACGTTTGGAATAATGCTCAGCTATCAAAAGGAAAGGTTTTTACTTCATTTGCCTTCCCTTTGATCCAAATACACACTTGACTGCACACTAACACCAAATAATGTAAAATGCAACTAGTTCAATCCAAGTTAAGGTTCGATGAGTTTGCCATTTTTCAAAAGTGTTCAAAGAGAAGGGATGGAGTTAAATTTCAAAGGGCCGGAGTCGATTTTCAAGAATGGGAAATCTTCAGAGTGTGTTTGTTGTGGTGATCGATAGCTCAATAAAAAAGCCAAGGCGACGCGTCCACCAATTCAAAAAGCCGGAATTTCCGGCGTAATTTAGGCAACGCTTTCTCGGCTTTTCAGAAAACGCGTTCAACTTTGTCAAAAGAATTCTTCTTTTCAGACAACACGTGGAGGCCATCACCGCAACTACACATCTTTAGCCGACAAGCGCAAAGTTCGGCGATGCTTTCTCTGCTTTTCAGAAAACGCGTGCAGCTTTGTCAAAAGGAGCCGCATACGCACTACTACGTGTCGTTCAGAAAGCAAAGGGGCGTCGTTCAGAAATCGAAAGGGCGCCTGCTCAGAAATCGAAGAGGCGTCGTTCAGATATCGAAGAGACATTTGTCGACAAGGGTAAAAACACAGTACCACCACTTGATATTATCTCTATATATGTCGACCTTCGTCTTTTATGGCAAGGCAAACCTGAAGAAAATGCCCAACTCTCTCTCACCTCTGAGGGCGCACTCCCAGCAAAGCCTCTTGAAATACTCAATTTTTTCTCCCCCAAAGAAGATACCAGAAACCTGGAGTACAAATGAGGCAGAAGGAAACGGTCGGTCGAAGCATGTAGAGACAACCACAACAAATACATGTGCTGCTTCATTCGCCGTTTCTTCAAAAGCAAAGGTATCTCATATCATCAAGGTCAAAAGCAAAAGTATCTCATATCATGCTCTTTCCCTGTCATTTTCTTTGTCCTTGTTCTTACTCGCATGGCAAAGTAAAAGAAGCAATCAGCCGGCACTTGGAGTCAGTCTTCCGATCTGGAGCCAACTGCCTGGAATCCATTCCTGATTGCTTACCTAGCGTTGCTCTCGAGTAGTCATCTTCAACGGTTGATACACTTCCAGAGAAGGGACCACTTCTGCAAAGGGGAGCGAGTAAGGCAAGTGAAAATGATACATTGAAGCATGTGGAGACAAACTTAGGCTGAGTAATCCTCCAACCCTTTTCAATACGAATTGGAAAGATTGAACAAAGAAACAGACCAAAGGAGTAAGCTCAGACCTTCGGGGGAGACCAAAAGAATCCTGCTGCCCAGATCAAGAGTAGCACAAAGGAAAATCAATGATGGGCGGAAACCAGTTCAAGAGTAAGCTTATGGAGTCACTATGATCAAAGCCTCAATGCAATTACCAAGGAGAAGAGGGAATTTACACTCCATAACCAGATTTGCGTCCCTAAAACTCTTCTCTTTGTTAATTACATTATGCCATGTTTAGTATGTTTAGTTGCTTTTTGTGTGTTTACTTATGTTTTGTGTGAATCTATGCTTAAAACATTGAGGACAATGTTTGATTTAAGTGTGGGGGGGTAACTAAGTATATTTGATGCAAATTCATGGGATTTTATCACCCATAACTTCAAATGTTGTTCCTTGCTGTTTTAAGATGTTTTTAAGTTGTTTTAGAGTGTTTTAGTTTGTTTTGTTTTTATAACTCCGAAAATCACATAAAAATTTGAAAAACATGTTTTAAAAAGCCTAAAAAGAGTGTTTTGAGTCGTTTTTGTGTGTTTGTGTCTTAGTATACCTTCCAACACAATGATAAGGATTTGGTTTGTAATTGCATGACGGTTAAAAAGAGTTATTAACATAGAGAAAAGTTTGATTTACTCTTGGTATTTTTTTGCTTGGTTATGGTTATAATGTATGACTTCACATGCAATCATAAAAGAAAAATTCGTTTTAGTAACATGCTTGAAGGAAGGAACTCAAACAAACGCTACAACCCTGTGAGACTCGAGCCATTACCTTCGTTGGAGAGTTATTTTCTGTGATTCTTTGTTTTCTAAAGTTGTTGCATGATCTCATTATTCCTTACTTGGTTGCTACTTAGAATGCAATTGTATCATGATAGAACTAAATGCTAGAACTTATATCCGTTTCATTCAAAGCATGACATTGAATTGCATAACATATATCAAGATGAAGTTGTGTAGTTGCCACCCTAACCAAATAGCCTTACTTCCCATATTTCGTATTTGTTATTAGTTTTAACCCCGTTGAACCTCGTTTAGCCTATTTTCTTTGCTAACCACATCACCCCTTACCTAGCCTAGATTAGGACCATCCGTACCCTTGTTCTTGAAGCATAGTAAGCATGACGGATAATGAATTCCTTTTGATTAATATGTTGCAGAAAATAAGTGTGGGGGAAGGGATTTTTGTGTGTATGTATGTGCCTAAGTCTTAAAGGAGGCACGGGAAAAAGAAAAAAAAAATGTGAGAAAAAGAAGAAGAAAAGAAAGAAAAAGAGTGAAAATAAGTGAGAATGGACTCACAAGTGTGATTGTTGAAGAAATGACCCAAAAAGTTTGAATATGGCCCTAAGTTTTGTGTGACTTTCCCTTGGGTGTTCAAAGTTGACTTCTGCATTCTAAAGGGAATTCTAAGTGCCTAATTCAATACTTTGCTCACTATTGCTTAAAGAACGTTTGTTTTCCCTATCCTTTCATTGTTAGCCAACTCCCCAAGCCCCGTTACAACCTTTGACTTCTATCTTGATCGTTATGTGTTCAATAATGTAGAGTTTGGAATTGATATGAGCTTATGGAATCACTGGTTCTCGTTCTAAGTAGTAGCATTCAATTCATGAGATCATATTCATGTCATTGTCGTAAATCCAGAAAATGCTTTCTTTGATATAACATATGTGAGTGTTAGAATTCATATATACATCAATCTTCTCACATATAACTTAGTGTAGGGAGTGTAGTCAGAAAATCTGTGTGAAAAACGAGTGCATATCTTGTAAGGATTTGAGCAACTTCTCTAAGGCATGTTACTACATTCAAAACATGGTTTTAAATGCTTAATTGTGAAATAATATGTGGTGACTATGATTAAGAATGTACTTAAGTGTGAAGATGACTAAAATCTATGGGACTAATGATTTTTAACTTGTCATGTGCATTGGAAATCCTTGAGACGATTGTTGGAAGGTTTAGGTTGAGTTTTTCTTGTTCAGTGTCGTTTTGTTTTTGGTTTCTTTTGTTTTGTTTTGCTCGAGGACTAGCAAAAGATAAGTGTGGGGGTATTTGATAGGAGCATATTCATGCGACTTAAATGGCTTGTTCTCGTGCATTTACGTTATGTTTCTTTAGTTATTTTAGTACTTTAAGCTATTTTCGTGTGTTTGTAGGTCCAAAGGGCTAAAGGAGCAAAAAGATGCATTTTGGAGACTTTTGGAGCACTTTTGGGCTAAGGATGGATAGCTTATGCTTGGAGCCAAAGTGTTGGACGAAATTGAAGACCTAATTGGAGCCAAAGTGTTGGAACCTTGTTCTCTTTAGTTTTAGGACATTTAAACCTTTCCTAATCCCAATCATGCCATGCATAACACACATCCATTCTAACACATTGTCATTGCACATGCACTCCCTTTAAATAATCAACCCACATGCATTACCATTCACCACCAGAAAATCACCATCATTGCCGTGAGTTCCCATTGCATTTCCAACCTAATCACTCACCCACACAATCTGCCATCACTCACCACAAACAAGTCACATGCATTCATCAACATATCCTAGCTGTCAAAGCACATGCACACTCAACCTAATCATTCACATAGCTTTAATTCACATGCAAACACATTGCATTACCATTCACCACAGAAAAACACCATCATTGTCGAGCCTAATTCCCTTTGCATCCATTCCACATGCATTCACTTCATCATTGCAGCCACATTTCCACCCACATCCATTTAATTCACATGCTTTCACATGCATTTTCAGCCATGCACATTCACCTTGCATTTTCAGAAAATCCACTTCCTTTGCACATGCATTCATCATCATCACTCTAGTTTTAATTCACATGCATTTCAGATTGCATTCCATTCATTCCACCCTTTAATCACATGCATTCCATCTTTGTTCCAGCAACCCACATGCACAATCCACTCCACAAACATCCCATGCCGTGCACATTCATTTTCACATGCATCTTGGCAGATTTCACATGCACACACATGCATTTTCAGTACCAACAACACTCATTGCCATGCACATTCACTCACCATACCATTCCAGCATTAGCACATGCAACCTAGCTGTCATGTTCCCCCCATTTCACCTATAAATACTCATTCATTCACACTCATTCATAGACAATTCATTCACAACAGAAATTGATCCCTTGGGGCCGTGTCCTTCACAAAGTCCATCCATTCCATTCATACACTCATCCATTGCAGAAATGTAGACCATCAAACCCTTTGTGCCGTGCCCTCCCTTAGAATCCAAACACCATCCTTCCATTTCCACCACTCCTCTTCCATTCCTCCACCACTCCCCAAACCATTTACACCATCAAACTATCCTTAGACCTTGTGCTACAACGAAGAGGAAGAGAAGAGTGCCTAAACGTTCATACAATTCAAGTTTGAGTTGTTGGAATGTTTAGGTGTTTCTTTGATTTCAATGTTTAATTTCAATGCTCTTTGTTTTGTACGAATGAGGAATGGATGATAAGAGGGCCTAAACGTTCATACAATTCAAGTTTGAGTTGTTGGAATGTTTAGGTGTTTCTTTGATTCTCTTTGTTTTGTACCATGAGGAACTAAACTCCCCCTTGGTTAGGGGGTGATTCGAATATATGTTTATGCTTGCATTTTGATTTGATTACTTCTAATTGCGTTTCATAAGTTGTGATTCAATTTGTTTAACCGTTTTATTGATAACTTATTTATGTATGTTTATTGAGAGTGCACGCTTAATTTTCATGCATGAATATGACGCTAGAATATAAGTGAGTTTCACCTAATAGTTACGAACTTATATTCATAAGTAGTGGAGGTTGCTTATAAACAATCGCGTTAAACGAATTCTTGGCAAGAGTTTCATGCATTCATAGTAACGAATGCCTCGTCAACACTTATAATTTTCATAGAGCGTAATGATTCTTGCTTGTACCTCTTCTATGCATTCATGTTGAGGACTTGTGGGGAATGTTTTGAATTGTCGCATGCATCATCCAATTCAATAACGTTCGGAAGATTTGAAGGTTAATTAGTGCATCACGGTTAACTTAGGGTGTTGAGTATCATAGTTTATTGAAATGCAATTGGAAATCATTTTATTATGCAAGTATAACATGTATGGAGATGAACCCCTTAGCCATTCTATCATCCATTTATTCCATTCCATCAAATTCGTTTTACAATCTGTTTAGTTTATTAACTTGTTTTGTTATTTCAATTTTCGTATAAATCTAAATCCCCCTTTACTTTAATGTCCAATTTAGTTAGAAATCAATTTAGTTTGTGCTTTTAAGTGTTTTGATTCATTTTATTTCCCAATTTCGTCCAGATTCACCAAAGTGCTCAAAACTGCCCAGAAAGTGATTTTAAGGCAGTTTTGAGTGTTTTGGGTGATGTTTGAGTCTTTTGGTTTGTTTTAATGTTTTAAGTGTTTAGTTTTACATTCTTTAAGTTAGTTTAGTGTTTTATATTGTGTTTTTACGTTCTTGAGTCAAGTTATTACTTAATTTCGTCCAAAGTTGTGTTTGTGCTCAAATCTGCCCAGAAAGTGGTTTTTAGGCAGATTTGAGTGTGTTTGTGTTGTTTTGAGTCTTTTGGTTTGTCTTAGTGTTTTAAAGTTTAGTTTTGCATTCTTTGAGTCTAGTATAGTGTTTCATATTGTTATTTTACGTTTTTGAGTCAAATCCAAGTGGTTAACAATCCCTCCTAATCCCCGGTCCAGAACGATCCCTACTTATACATATACTACAATTTGACGAAAAGAGGGTTTAATTTATGCGCGTATAAATTGATAGGAGCATATTTATGCGACTTAAGTGGCTTGTTCTCGTACATTTACATTATGTTTCTTTAGTTATTTTAGTATTTTAAGCTATTTTCGTGTGTTTGTAGGTCCAAAGGGCTAAAGGAGCAAAAAGATGCATTTTGGAGTGATCATTCAAACTCTATGTGGTGGGAACCTCAAAATGCTCAACAAGGAGGATATTGGCAGCCACCACAACCTCATATTCAATATGCCCAACCAAATTTAAGTTCGTCAATAGATTATAATCAAAAGCTTAACGAATTAATTTGTTTGGTGCAGGGCTCACAAAATCAAGACAATGAGGCTCGACAAGAAGACAAAAGGTTGGATCACTTGGAAAAGCAAATTGGGCAGATAGCGGAGTTCGTAGGACAATTTTGCGACCAAGGCAAACTCCCTAGTTCAACCATTGTAAATCCGAAGGGAGGATTTGAAGCACCTTTGCCGGAAGCACTTATTGCTCCTACGCCATCTAATTCAAGTAAGGTTGTTCCAATTAGTTCTAACCCCATTCCACCTAATATCCCTATTCCTTGCAGGTTCATGAATTCCAAGGAAGAAGAAAGTGAAAAAGACATCTTGGAAGACCTTCCAAAGGTGCAAAGTAGGGAATTTCATGAATTCATCAAAGGGGATATACTTGAGACAACAATGCCCAAAGAAGTTGAATTTGATGACATTGGACAAGTCATAACCATCACATGCAATCTGGCCAAGTCCAATATCCCTGAAACTTTCAAAGGAGTGGTGTTTGTCATTGAGTTCTTGTCAGACAAAACAAGTAAGTCATTTTTTTCAAATTCCATTACATTTTATACTAACTTGTTGTTTTTTATGAATCAGGCACCTACATTAGAATTCAAACCAATGCCGGTTCACTTCAAGTATCACCTTCCATTCAAGGACCAATTCCATGCCGTTTGATTTTATTTATGTTAAAAAAAAAAAAATTAAAAAAAAAAAAAAAAAAAAAAAAAAAAAAAGATACTAAACATGGAGAAAGATGGAGCCTTCACATAGGATGTTTACGTGAAGCCCCACTACGAGGCGTCGAAGCAGAAGGAATAGAAGCGGAAGGCATAGGAGCAGAAGGCATAGAAGCAGGAGGCATAGAAGCGGAAGACATCGGAGCGGAAGGCATCGGAGCTAGAGCATTCCAGGCCTCAATACTTGGCCAAACGCTGGATGACCCAGGAAAAAGGTGCCTCTGGAGATAAGACGCAAGCCTTTGACGGTCATTGTGAATTCGACCCTCAGATTCTTGCAGCTCATCAAGCTTCCTCTTCATCCCCGACGAATAGTTATTTGCAAGCACATGCAAACTTCTATTCTCGTACTTAAGCTGCTGGATCTCTTGCTTAAGTCTTTCCACCTCTGCCATCAACGATTCCACTTGGCAGGACCGAGCAAGCAGGCGTTGGCCCATGTTGGACACAGAACTCGCACACTGAACACTAAGTGCGAGGGACTCTTGAACGGCCAACTCATCGGACCGTCCTGACAGCAGCCTACTATCTTTTGGAGTGAGGAGGTTTTTAGCTACTATTGTAGCTGTTGTGGCGTCCTGCATCACAGAGTCTTCACCTGAAAGAGGACCGTTAGAAGATAAAAAAGAAGGGCGCCATACATTACCTTGACGGGGCGCAACCGGATCGCTGCTGAGACTCAAATCTAAGCTAAGGTTCGATGAGTTTGCCATTTTTTTCAAAAGTGTTCAAAGAGAAGGGGTGGATGGAGTTAAAATTTCACAAAGGGCCGAAGTCGAGTTTCAGGAATGGGAAATCTTCAGAGTGTGTGTGTTGGGGTGATTGATAGCTCTATAAAAAGCCAAGACGACGCGTCCACCGATTCAAAGAGCCGGATTTTCCGGCGTAATTTAGGCGACGCTCCCTCGGCTTTTCAGAAAACGCGTTCAACTTTGTCAAAAGATTTCTGACAAAGCTGAAAACACGTGGAGGCCATCATCGCATCTACACATCTTTAGCCGACAAGCGCAAAGTTCGGCGACGCTTTCTCTGCTTTTCAGAAGACGCGTACAGCTTTATCAAAAGGAGCCGCATCTGCACTACCACGTGTCGTTCAGAAAGCGAAGGGGCGTCGTTCAAAAATCGAAGGGGCGCCTGCTCAGAAATCGAAGAGGCGTATTCAAAGATCGAAGAGGCGCCACTATTTCAAAGAGCCGGATTTGCGGGATCAAAACGTTTGTCGACAAGGGTAAAAAGTACCACCACTTGATATTATCTCTATATATGTCGACCTTCGTCTTTTATGGCAGGGCAAACCTGAAGAAAATGCCCAACTCTCCCTCACCTCTGAGGGCGCACTCCCAGCAAAGCCTTTCAAAATACTCAATTCTTTCTTCTTCCCCAAAGATGATACCAGATGCCTGGAGTACATATGACCCAGGAGGAAACGGCGGATTGAAGCATGTGCTGATTCATTCACCGCTTCTTCAAAGCAAAGGTATCTCATATCATCAAGGTCAAAAGCAAAAGTATCTCATATCATGCTCTTTCCCTGTCTTTTTCTTTGTCCTTGTTCTTACTTGCATGGCAAAGTAAAAGAAGCAATCAGCCGGCACTTGGAGTCAGTCTTCCGATCTGGAGCCAACTGCCTGGAATCTATTCCTGATTGCTTACCTAGCGTTGCTCTCGAGTAGTCATCTTCAACGGTTGTTACACTTCCAGAGAAGGGACCACTCCTGCAAAGATTGAACAAAGAAACAGATAACAGGAGGAAGCTCAGACCTTCGGGGGAAACCAAAAGAACCATCCTGCTGCCCAGTTCAAGAAGTAGCACAAAGGAAAATCAACGATGGGCAGAAACCAGTTCAAGAGTAAGCCTGTGGAATCACAAAGATCAAAGCCTCAATGCAATCACCAAGGAGAAGAGGGAATTTACACTCCATAACCAGATTTGCGTCCCTAAACTCTTCTCTTTGTTAATTACATTATGCCATGTTTAATATGTTTAGTTGCTTTTTGTGTGTTTACTTATGTTTTGTGTGAATCTATGCTTAAAACATTGAGGACAATGTTTGATTTAAGTGTGGGGGGGTAACTAAAGTGTTTTGATGCAAATTCGTAGGGTTTTATCCACCATAACTTCTAATGTTGTTCCTTGCTGTTTTAAGGTGTTTTAAAGTTGTTTTAGTGTGTTTTGTTTTATAATTCGAAAATCCCATAAAAATTTGAAAAATTGTTTTGAAAAACCCAAAAAGAGTTGTTTTAAAAGTCGTTTTTGTGTGTTTGTGTCTTAGGGTACCTTCCAACACAATGATAAGGATTTGGTTTATAATTGCATGACGGTTAGAAAGAGTTATAAACATAGAGAAAAGTTTGATTTACTCTTGGTATATGCTTGGTTATGGTTATAATGTATGACTTCACATGCAATCATAAAAGAAAAATTCGTTTTTGTAACATGCTTGAAGGAAGAAACTCAAACAAACGCTACATCCCTGTGAGACTCGAGCCATTACTTTCTTTGGAGAGTTATTTTCTGTGATTCTTTATTTTCTAAAGTTGTTGCATGATCTCATTATTCCTTGCTTGGTTGCTACTTAGAATGCAATTGTATCATGATAGAACTAAATGCTAGAACTCATGCCCATTTCATTCAAAGCATGTTATTGATTTGCATAACACATATTCAAGAAGAAGTTGTGTAGCGACCACCACCATAGCCAAATAGCCTTACTTCCCATACTTCGTATATGTTGTAAGTTTTAACCCCGTTGAGCCTCGTTTTGCCTTTATTCCTTGTTTACCCACATCACCCCTTACCTAGCTTAGAGTAGGACTTTCCTATACCCTTGTTCTTAAAGTTTAGTGAGCATGACTTAAATGAATTCCTTTTGAGTTACATTATGCAAGAAAATGAGTGTGGGGGAGTAAAAGTTTGTTCTTACGTTTATATGTATGTTTTGAGATTCAAAAGAAAAAGAAGAAGAAAAGAAGAAAAAAAAAAAAAAAAAAAAAAAAAAAGGAGTGAAAATAAGTAAGAATGAACTCACGAGCGTTGATGGTTGAAGAAAGGGTCCAAAAAGTTGAATATGGCCCTAAGTTTTGTGTGATTTTCCCTTGGGTGTTCAAAGTTGACTTCTGCGTTCTTAAGGGAATTCTAAGTGCCTAATTCAATACTTTGCTCACTATTGCTTTAAGAATGTTTGTTTATCCTTCACCTTTCATTGTTAGCCAATACCCTAGCCCCGTTACTACCCTTTGACTTCTATATTGAGTGTTATGTATTTCAATTGTGGAGTTTGAACTTGGTATGAGCTTATGGTGTCACTGGTTCTCGCGTCTAAGTAGTAGCATTCCATTCATGAGATCATATCTAAACATGCTTATTAACTCCAGAAAATGCTTTCCTTATTATAACATATGTGAGTGTTCGTCTACATGTTTACATCAATCTTCTCACATATACCTAGTGTAGGGTGTGTAGTCAGAAAATCTGTGTGAAAAACGAGAGTACATCTAGTAAGAAATTGAGGGAATTCTCTAAAGGCATGTTACTACATTTGAAATGTGTTTTAATTGCTTAATTGTGAACTAGTATGTGGTGACTATGATTAAGAATGTACTTAAGTGTAAAGATGGCTCAAATCTGTGAGAATAATGATTTTTAACTTGTCATGTGCATTGGAAGTCCCTGATACGATTGTTGGAAGGTGTAGGTTGTGTTTTGTTCTTTTTGTTTTGTTTTTCTGTTTTGCTCGAGGACTAGCAAAAGCTAAGTGTGGGGGTATTTGATAGGAGCATATTTATGCGACTTAAGTGGCTTGTTCTCGTACATTTACATTATGTTTCTTTAGTTATTTTAGTACTTTAAGCTATTTTCGTGTGTTTGTAGGTCCAAAGGGCTAAAGGAGCAAAAAGATGCATTTTGGAGACTTTTGGAGCACTTTTGGGCTAAGGACGGATAGCTTATGCTTGAAGCCAAAGTGTTGGACGAAATTGAAGACCTAATTGGAGCCAAAGTGTTGGAACCTTGTTCTCTTTAGTTTTAGGACATTTAAACCTTTCCTAATCCCAATCATGCCATGCATAACACACATCCATTCTAACACATTGTCATTGCACATGCATTTCCTTCATTAGTTAACCCACATGCACTTATCACTTATCATCACCACATATCATATCACTTAATCACTTATCACTTAACATCACCACTTAACCACTTATCATATCATAACCACATATCATATCACTTATCACTTATCACTTAACATATTATCCACCTACTTCACCTACAACATCCACCTACTTCACCTACAACATCCACCTACTTCACCTACAAATGACATAGCCATATGTTCCCTCCACTACTCCTATAAATACCCTTGCATTCATTCATTCATGGACATCTCATTTTCATACACAACACACCACAAACACTTCCATTCCCTCATTGCCGTGAGTCCCCCTTCCCCTACAAATCCAAACACCATCCTTCCATCTCCACAACTCCTCTTCCATTCCTCCACCACTCCCCAAACCATTCACACCATCAAACTATCCCTAGACCTTGTGCTACAACGAAGAGGAAGAGAAGAATGCCTAAACGTTCATACAATTCAAGTTTGAGTTGTTAGAATGTTTAGGTGCTTCTTTGATTTCTATGTTTAATTTCAATACTCTTTGTTTTGTACGAATGAGGCATGGAAGAGAAGAGGGCCTAAACGTTCGTTCAATTCAAGTTTGAGTTGTTGGAATGTTTAGGTGTTTCTTTGATTCTCTTTGTTTTGTACCATGAGGAACTAAACCCCCCTTGGCTAGGGGGGATTCGAAATAAATGTTTATGCTTGCATTTTGATTTGATTACTTCTAATTACGTTTCATAAGTTGTGGATTCAATTTGTTTAACCGTTTGATTGATAACTTATTTATGTATGTTTATTGAGAGTGCACACTTAATTTTCATGCATGAATATGACGCTAGAATATAAGTGAGTTTCACCTAATCGTTATGAACTTATATTCACAAGTAGTGGAGGTTGCTTATAAACAATCGCGTTAAATGAATTCTTGGCACGAGTTTCATGCTCATCATAGTAACGAATGCCTCGTCAACACTTATAGTTTTCATAATGCTTAATGATCTTTGATTGTATCTTTATTGTGCTGTTCACGTAAAGGACTTTTGGAGAATGTTGTGAATTGCGTTGCGCTAACCCATCCAATTCATTAACTTAAGGAAAACTTGACAGCTAATTTAAGCGGACCTAATTAACCCGGGGTGATGAGTTTAATAATTTATTGAAATGCAATTGGAAATCTTTTTATTATGTAAGTGTAACATGTGTGGAGAAGAACCCCTTAGCCATTCTATCATCCATTCATTCCATTTCATCAATTTCATATTTACATTCTGTTTTAATTTGTTCATTTAATTTAATTTCGTATAAACTTAAATCCCCCTTTACTTTAATGTCAATTTAGTTAGAAATCATTTTAGTTTGTGTTTTTAAAAGCATTTTGAGTTTTTGGTTTGTTTTAGAGTTTTAAAGTTTAGTTTTACATTCTTTGAGTCTAATTTAGTGTTTTATATTGCGTTTTTACATTTTTGAGTCAGTTTCCAAGAGATTAACAATCCCTCCTAATCCCCGGTCCAGAACGATCCCTACTTACACTTATACTACAAATTGACAAAAAGAGGGTTTAATTTGTGCGCGTATAAATCCCGCATCATAAATCTCGCATCAGTAATGGCTCGAGTCTCACAGGGTTGTAGTGTTTGTTTGAGTTCCTTCCTTCAAGCATGTTACAAAAACGAATTTTTCTTTTATGATTGCATGTGAAGTCATACATTATAACCATAACCAAGCATATACCAAGAGTAAATCAAACTTTTCTCTATCTTAATAACTCTTTTTAACCGTCATGCAATTACAAACCAAATCCTTATCATTATGTTGGAAGGTACCCTAAGACACAAACACACAAAAATGACTCAAAACACTCTTTTTAGGCTTATTTTTTTAAAACATGTTTTCCAAATTTTTATGTGATTTTCGGAGTTATAAAAACAAAACATACTAAAACACTCTAAAACAACTTAAAAACACCTTAAAACAGCAAGGAACAACATTTGAAGTTATGGGTGATAAAATCCCACGAATTTGCATCAAATATACTTAGTTACCCCCCCCCCCCCCCCCCCACACTTAAATCAAACATTGTCCTCAATGTTTTAAGCATACATTCACACAAAACATAAGTAAACACACAAAAAGCAACTAAACATACTAAACATGGCAGAATGTAATTAACAAAGAGAAGAGTTTAGGGACGCAAATCTGGTTATGGAGTGTAAATTCCCTCTTCTCCTTGGTGATTGCATTGAGGCTTTGATCTTTGTGATTCCACAGGCTTACTCTTGAACTGGTTGCCGCCCATCGTTGATTTTCCTTTGTGCTACTCTTGAACTGGGCAGCAGGATTCTTTTGGTCTCCCCCGAAGGTCTGAGCTTCCTCCTTTTATCTGTTCCTTTGTTCAATCTTTCCAATTCGTATTGAAAAGGGTTGGAGGATAACTCAGCCTATGTTTGTCTTCACATGCTTCAATGTATCATTTTCACTTGCCTTACTCGCTCCCCTTTGCAGAAGTGGTCCCTTCTCTGGAAGTGTATCAACCGTTGAAGATGACTACTCGAGAGCAACGCTAGGTAAGCAATCAGGAATAGATTCCAGGCAGTTGGCTCCAGATCGGAAGACTGCCTCCAAGTGCCGGCTGATTGCTTCTTTTACTTTGCCATGCGAGTAAGAACAAGGACAAAGAAAAAGACAGGGAAAGAGCATGATATGAGATACTTTTGCTTTTGACCTTGATGATATGAGATACCTTTGCTTTTGAAGAAGCGGTGAATGAATCAGCATACTTCAATCCGCCATTTCCTCCTGGGTCATCTGTACTCCAGGCATCTGGTATCATCTTTGGGGAAGAATAAAGAATTGAGTATTTCGAAAGGCTTTGCTGGGAGTGCGCCCTCAGGGGTGAGGGAGAGTTGGGCATTTTCTTCAGGTTTGCCTTGCCATAAAAGATGAAGGTCGACATATATAGAGATAATATCAAGTGGTGGGGGTATTGTTCTTTTACCCTTGTCGACAAACGTTTTGATCCCGCAAATCCGGCTTTTTGAAATAGTGGCGCGTCTTCGATTTCTGAACGACGCCCCTTCGATTTCTAAGCAGGCGCCCCTTTGCTTTCTGAACGACACGTAGTAATGCGAATGCGGCTCCTTTTGACAAAGCTGCACGCGTTTTCTGAAAAGCAGAGAAAGCGTCGCCGAACTTTGCGCTTGTCGGCTAAAGATGTGTAGTTGCGATGATGGCCTCCACGTGTTTTCTGAAAAGAAGAAATCTTTTGACAAAGTTGAACACGTCCTCTGAAAAGCCGAGAAAGCGTCGCCTAAATTACGCCGGAAATTCTGGCTTTTTGAATCGGTGGACGCGTCGCCTTGGCTTCTTATAGAGGTATCGATCATCGCCAACATACACACTCTGAAAATTTCCCATTCTTGAACGTCGTCTCCGGCCCTTTGAAATTTTAACTCCATCCACCCCTTCTCTTTGAACACTTTTGAAAAATGGCAAACCCATCGAACCTTAGCTTAGAATTGAGTCCCAGCAGTGATACGGGCGCGCCGCGTCAAGGTAACGTATGGCGCCCTTCTTTCTTATCTTCTAACGGTCCTCTTACAGGTGAAGACTCCGTGATGCAGGACGCCACAACAGCTACAATAGTAGCTAGGAACCTCCTCACTCCAAAAGATAGTAGGCTGCTGTCAGGACGGTCCGATGAGTTGGCCGTTCAAGAGTCCCTCGCTCTTAGTGTTCAGTGTGCGAGTTCTGTGTCCAACATGGGCCAACGCCTGCTTGCCCGCTCCCGTCAGGTGGAATCATTAATGGCAGAGGTGCAAAGTCTTAAGCAAGAGATCCAGCAACTTAAGTACGAGAATAGAAGTTTGCATGTGCTTGCAAATAACTATTCGTCGGGCATGAAGAGGAAGCTTGATGAGCTGCAAGAATCTGAAGGTCGGATTCAAGGTGACCGTCAAAGGCTTACGGCTTATCTCCAGAGGCACCTTTTTCCTGGGTCATCCAGCGTTTGGCCAAGTATTGAGGCCTGGAATGCTCTAGCTCCGATGCCTCCCGCTCTGATGCCTTCCGCTCCTATGTCTTCTGCTCCGATGCCTTCCGTTCCGATGTCTTCTGCTCCTACGCCTTCCGCTTCAAGAGTATTGCCACGTAGTGGGGCTTCAAACAAACAACCTCTGTGAAGGCTACATCTGCTTTTTTTTTTTTTTTTTTTTTTTATTTCTGAATCAATCGGCATGGAATTTATCTTTGAATGGGCGGTGATACTTGAAATGATCCGGTAATGGTTTAAATTCAAGATTGGATGCCTGAATCATTAACAACATGTTAGTATAAAAGAAAATTGAAATTGGAGGAGGTGGCTTACTTATGTGCTCCGACATGAACTCAAGGATAAACACATCTTCTTTGAACATTTTAGGAACTTTGCCCTTGGACAGATTTGATGTGAGGATTGGTCCTTGTCTTGTGTCATAAAATTCAACTTCTTTGGGGTTGTTTGCCTCAAGAACGTCCTCTTTGATGAGTTCATGATATTCCCTACTTTGCACCTTTGGAAGTGCTTCCAAGATGTCTTTTTCACTTTCTTCTTCCTTGGAATTCATGAACCTGCAAGGAATAGGGATATTAGGTGGAATGGGGTTAGAACTAATTAAATTTGAAACAACCTTACTTGAATTAGATGGCGTAGGAGCAATAGGTGCCTCCGGCAAAGGTGTTTCCACCCTTGCCGTGGGTTGGGTGTATTCCTCTTCCTTGTGATTTGATTTTGATGGTTGAGGGTCCGTTCCAACCTCCTTGTCACTTCTCAACATGATAGCATTGGTGGTTTCAAATTCTCCCTTCTGATTTACAATGGTTGAACTAGGGAGTTTGCCTTGGTCGCAAAATTGTCCTACGAATCCGCGATCTGCCCAATTTGCTTTTCCAAATGGTCCAACCTTTTGTCTTGATTTTGCCTCTCTTTGTTTTGAGGTTGGATTTCATTGTTTTGGGCAGGTTGTGGTGGCTGCATAGGCGTTGAATAGAACTCCTCATATGGTGGCTGCCAATATCCTTCTTGTTGAGCCCCATTGTCTTGATTTTGTGAGCCCTGCACCAAACAAATTAATTCATTAAGCTTTTGATTATAATCTATTGACGAACTTAAATTTGGTTGGGCATATTGAATATGAGGTTGTGGTGGGTGTATAGGTCTTGAATAGAACTCCTCATATGGCTGCCAATATCCTTCTTCTTGAACATGTTGAGGTTCCCACCACACAGAGTTTGAATGATCACTCCAATCTGAACTGTAAGTATTGGAAAACACGTTATTCCTTGATTGAAGATCAAATATATCAACGCTTTGCATTTGGGACCTTTCCATGAGCTGTGACAAAAGAGAAGCATTATCAAGTGCCATGTTGTCCTTCTCTAGTACTTGAATTCAACAAACAAAACACAAATCAAAAACTAAAACTAAAATACATAACAGAAACGAACAATCCAAGAGATTAGCAAATTTGCTAATCCCCGGCAACGGCGCCAAAATTTGATGCGAGAATTATACGCACACAAATTAAACCCTCTTTTTGACAATTGTAGTATAAGTATAAGTAGGGATCGTTCTTAACCGGGGATTAGGAGGGATTGCAAATCACTTGGAAACTGACTCAAAAACGTAAAAACACAATATAAAACACTATACTAGACTCAAAGAATGCAAAACTAAACTTTAAAACACTAAGACAAACCAAAAGACTCAAACATCACCCAAAACACTCAAAACTGCCTTAAAATCACTTTTCTGGGTAGTTTTGAGCACTTTGGTGAATTTGGACGAATTTGTGTAACAAATTGAATCAAAACACTTATAAACACAAACTAAGATACTTTCTAACTAAATTGGACACTAAAGTAAATGGGGATTAAGGTTTTGACGAAATTAAATTAAATGGACAGATTGTAATTAAGGCAGAATGTAAATATGAATATGATGAAAAGTATGGATGAATGCTAGCTAAGGGGTTCATCTCCACACATGTTACACTTGCATAATAAAACGATTTCCAATTGCATTTCAATAAACCATGAATTCTCAACACCCCGGGTTAATTAGGTCCGCTTAAATTAACCGTCAAGTTTTCCTTAAGTTAATGAATTGGATGATTGCATACGACAACCCAAAGCATTCCCCACAAGTTCCCTACATGAATTGCATAATAGAGATACAAGCAAGAATCATTAAGTTCTTTGAAAACTATAAGTGTTGACGAGGCATTCGTTACTATGATTGCATGAAACTTATGCCAAGAATTTATTTAACGCGATTGTTTATAAGCAACCTCCACTACTTGTGAATATAAGTTCATAACTATTAGGTGAAACTCACTTATATTCTAGCGTCATATTCATGCATGAAAATTAAGCGTGCACTCTCAATAAACATACATAAATAGGTTATCAATAAAACAGTTAAACAAATTGAATTCACAACTTATGAAACGTAATTAGAAGTAATCAAATCAAAATGCAAGTATAAACATATATTTCGAATCACCCCCTAGCTAAGGGGGGTTTAGTTCTTCATAACATTGAAATCAAAGAAACACCTAAACATTCCAACAACTCAAACTTGAATTGTATGAACGTTTAAGCACTCTTTTCTTCCATTCCTCAAACATACAAAACAAAGAGAATTGAATTTAAACACTGAAATCAAAGAAACACCTAAACATTCCAACAACTCAAACTTGAATTGTATGAACGTTTAGGCCCTCTTCTCTTCCTCTTTATTGTAGCACAAGGTCTAAGGATAGTTTGATGGTGTGAATGGTTTGGGGAGTGGTTGGAGTGGCTGCAATGGAGGAGAAAAGTGTTTTGGTGGCTGCTGCAAGGGTGTGGAGAGGTTTTGACGAATTTCTGGAATATGGAAGAGTGAATGAGAATCTATGAATGTTGTGTGAAGTGTGTATGGTATTTATAGGGAGAAAGAGAGGGAACATGACAGCTAGGAACTTGGTGGAAATCTGAAATGGTGATGGGAGATGCATGCGGCTGATTTATGCATGTGATTAAAGGGTGGGAATGCATGTGCTTTGACAGAAATGAAACGGAATGCATGTGCAATGAGTGTGGGGTGAATGATTGAATGCATGTGGCTGATTTATGAAGAGTGAATGCATGTGGCTGATAGGTATGAATGATTATGGTTGCATGTGGGTGGAAATGCATGTGGAATTAAAACTAGAGTGAATGATTATGAATGCATGTGGCTGATAGGTATGAATGATTATGGTTGCATGTGGGTAGAAATGCATGTGGGAATGCATGTGCAAAGCTGGAAATGCATGTGGAATTAAAACTAAAATGAATGATGATGAATGCATGTGGATTAAAGAGAGAGAATGTGGTGTAATGATGAAGTGGAATAAGTGCATGTGGATGTGGCTGATTTGATTTATGGAAGATGCATGTGGATTAAAGATGAGTGAATGATTATGGGTGCATGTGGATGAATGTGCATGTGCAAGGTTGTTGTTGTGATAAGTGATAAGTGTATGATATGATAAGTGAATGATATGATAAGTGAATGATATGATAAGTGAATGATATGATAAGTGAATGATATGATAAGTGGATGATATGATAAGTGGTGAATGATAAGTGGTGAATGATATGTAATGATATGTGGGAGTGTGGCTGAAATGAAGAAGTGGAATGCTGGAATGTTATGCACGGCTAAGGATATAGGAAAGGTTTAAATGTCCTAAAACTAAAGGGAACAAGGTTCCAACACTTTGGTCTTCAATTAGGTCTTCAATTTCGTCCAACACGTTGGATCCAAGCATAAGCTATCCATCCTAAGCCCAAAAGTGCTCCAAAAGTCTCCAAAATGCATCTTTTTGCTCCTTTAGCCCTTTGGACCTACAAACACACGAAAATAGCTTAAAGTACTAAAATAACTAAAGAAACATAATGTAAATGCACGAGAACAAGCCATTTAAGTCGCATGAATATGCTCCTATCATAACACAATGATGAGGATTTGGTTTTAAATTACATGACTATTATAGAATGTTGTAAACATGGCTGGAAGTTGATTTATGCTTTGGTTTATGCTTGGTTATGGTTATAGCTTATGAATTCACATATAATTACAAAGAGAAAATCTGTTTTTGTAACATGCTTGAACGAAGGAACTTAAACTAAAGCTACATCCTTGTGAGACTTGAGCCTATAACGTTCTTTGGAGAGTATAATTCTGTGATTTCTTGTTTTCTAAAGTCGTTGCATGATCTCATCATTCTTTGCTTGGTTGCTACTTGGAATGCATTTCATTATAGTTCCAAATACTAGAACTCATGCCCAATTCATTCAAAGCATGATATTGATTGCATAACATACAATAAGATGAAGTTGTTAGTCAAACCAAAGCCAAAAAGCCTATCCCTTTTCACATGTATTGTAGGATTACCCCTTTTTCGCCTTTTCAAGCTTATTTTCTTTGTTAACCACATTATCCTCACCTAGCTTAGATTAGGACTTTCCATACCCTTGTTCTTAAAGGATAGTGAAGCATGACTTAGAATGAACTCCTTTTGATCAATATATTGCAGAAAATAAGTGTGGGGGAAGATAATAGGGCATGGCCAAAGAATGAAATAAAGAAAAAGAAAAGAAAAAAAAATTCGTGGAAAAATAAAAAGAAATTAGAAAAGTGTAGAAAAGAAAGAAAAAGAGTTGAAAAATAAGTGAGAATGATCTCACAAGTATTGGTTATTGAAGGAAGGGTCCAAAAGAGTGAATTTGACCCTAATTGTGCATGAATCTTCCCTTGTGTTTAAAAGTTGATTTCTGCCATTAAAAGTGAGTTTAGGTGTCAATTTCATTACTTTGCTTCCTATTGCTTTAAGAACCTTTGTTTTACTTTACCTTTCTTTGTTAAACCATTACCCTTAGCCCTGTTACAACCCTCAACTTCTATCTTGATGTTATGTGTTCAATTTGTGGAGTTTGAATTTGGTATGAGCTTATGGAATCACTGGTTCTCATTCTAAGTAGTAGCATTCCATTCATGAGATCATATTCATGTCATTGTCGTAAATCCAGAAAATGCTTTCTTTGATATAACATATGTGAGTGTTAGAATTCATATTTACATCAATCTCCTCACATATACCTAGTGTAGGGTGTGGAGTTAGAAAATCTGTGTGAAAATTGAGTGCATTCTAGTAAGGTATTGAGGGAATTCTCTAAGGCATGTTACTACATTCAAAATGATGTTTTAATTGATTGAATGTGAAATAATAAGTGGTAACTATGATTAAGTGTTTGTTGAAGTGTAAAGTAAGCTAAATGTTGTGGGAATGATGTTCTATATTGTGTCATGTTCGTTTGAAATCCCTGAGATACATGTTGGAAGGTTTAGAATGTGTTTTGGTTTGTTTTTAGTTTCTTTCGTTTTGTTTTGCTCGAGGACTAGCAAAAGCTAAGTGTGGGGGAATTTGATAGGAGCATATTTATGCGACTTAATTGGCTTGTTCTCGTGCATTTACATTGTGTTTCTTTAGTTATTTTAGTCCTTTATGCCATTTTCGTGTGTTTCTAGGTTCATATGGCTAAGGAAGCAAAAAGGTGCATTTTGGAGCAAAATTGGGCTTGGAATGGATAGCTTATGTTTGGAGCCAAGGTGTTGGACGAAATTGAGGCACCTTAGGACACAAAACAATGGCCCTAGCCCAATTACATAACCTTGCCATGGCTTATCCCTTCTCCCCTTTCCTTGCCATGCAAACCACCCTATTTTAGGCCCATTCTATGTACTTAAACCTTAGCCCTTTAACCTTGCAGCTGATAGGAGCATATTTAGGCGACTTACTTAGCTTGTTTTCGTGCATTTATATTGTTAATTCATAGTTGTTTTAGTAGTTTAAGCCATTTTCGTGTGTTTTTAGGTTCATATGGCTAAGGAAGCAAAAAGATGCATTTTGGAGCATTTTGGAGCAAAATTGGACTTGGAATGGATAGCTTATGTTTGGAGCAAAAGGAATGGACGAAATTGAAGGATTCCTAATCCATTGCAGCCACATGCATTCACTCTTCATAAATCAGCCACATGCACATTCAATCATTCACACCAAAACCTTGCACATGCAATCCCTTTAATTAATTCAACCTAGCTGTCATTGCACATGCATTCACTCTTTAACCCACATGCATTTCCACCAACATGCACTCCCATTCTTTAATCCATTCAGCCACAAGACATTATCATTGCACCACATTCAGCCATTCCACATGCTATTTCAGCCACATGCACTCATAATCATTCAGCCAACTTTGCACATGCATTCATCATCATAACCTAGCTGTCATGTTCCCTCTTTTTCACCTATAAATAAGCATCCATTGCAGCCACAATTCATTCATTCTTCCATACATTCAGAAATTCACAAAGCAACAAAACCCCTTGTGCCGTGAGTTCCCTATCAATCCAAACACCATCCCTTCCATTTTCACCACTCCTCAAACCATTCACACCATCAAACTATCCTTAGACCTTGTGCTACAACGAAGAGGAAGATAAGAGGGCCTAAACGTTCATACAATTCAAGTTTGAGTTGTTGGAATGTTTAGGTGTTTCTTTGATTTCAATGTTTAATTTCAATACTGTTTTGTACGAATGAGGAATGGAAGAGAAGAGGGCCTAAACGTTCATACAATTCAAGTTTGAGTTGTTGGAATGTTTAGGTGTTTCTTTGATTCTCTTTGTTTTGTACGTATGAGGAACTAAACCCCCCTTGGCTAGGGGGGAATTCGAAATATATGTTTATGCTTGCATTTTGATTTGATTACTTCTAATTGCGTTTCATAAGTTGTGGATTCAATTTGTTTAACCGTTTGATTGATAACTTATTTATGTATGTTTATTGAGAGTGCACGCTTAATTTTCATGCATGAATATGACGCTAGAATATAAGTGAGTTTCACCTAATAGTTATGAACTTATATTCACAAGTAGTGGAGGTTGCTTATAAACAATCGCGTTAAACGAATCCTTGGCATAAGTTTCATGCGTATTCCATAGTTATGAATGCCTCGTCGATGTTTATGATTTCCGTTGAACTTAATGATCCTTGTTGAATGTCTCTATCATGCGTATTCCATAGTTAGGGACTTTGATTAGGAATAATTTGGTTGTAATGCGTATTCCATTCAATCCAATGAATCTAGGGAAATCTGAAAGTTAATTTAAGCGGATCTAATTAACTTGGAGCATTGAGAATTCATGGTTTATTGAAATGCAATTGGAAATCGTTTTATTATGCAAGTGTAACATGTGTGAAGATGAACCCCTTGGCTAGCTTCCATTCATTCCATTTCATCAAATTCATATTTACATTCTGCTTTAATTACAATTTGTTCATTTGGTTTAATTTCGTCAAAACTCAATCCCCCTTTACTTTATTGTCCAATTTAGTTAGAAAGTGTCTTAGTTTATGTTTCTAAGTGTTTTGATTCAATTTATTACATAATTTCGTCCAAATTCACCAAAGTGCTAAAAACTGCCCAGAAAGTGTTTTTAAGGCAGTTTTGAGTGTTTTGGGTGATGTTTGAGTCTTTTGGTTTGTTTTAGTGTTTTAAAGTTTAGTTTTGCATTCTTTGAGTCTAGTATAGTGTTTTATATTGTGTTTTTACGTTTTTGAGTCAAATCCAAGTGATTAACAATCCCTCCTAATCCCCGGTCCAGAACGATCCCTACTTCCATACTTACTACAATTGTCAAAAAGAGGGTTTAATTTGTGTGCGTATAATTCTCGCATCAAATTTTGGCGCCGTTGCTGGGGATTAGCAAATTTGCTAATCTCTTGGATTGTTCGTTTTTGTTATGTATTTTAGTTTTAGTTTTTGATTTTTGTTTTGTTTGTTGATTTCAAGTACTAGAGAAGCACAACATGGCACTTGATAATGCTTCTCTTTTGTCACAGCTCATGGAGAGGTTCCAAATGCAAAGCGTTGGTACATTTGATCTTCAATCAAGGAATAACGTGTTTTCCAATACTTACAATTCGGATTGGAGTGATCATTCAACTTCTATGTGGTGGGAACCTCAAAATGTTCAACAAGAAGGATATTGGCAGCCACCTCATATTCAATATGCCCAACCAAACTCAAGTTCGTCAATAGATTATAATCAAAAGCTTAATGAATTAATTTGTTTGGTGCAGGGCTCACAAAATCAAGTCAAGGAGGGCCAAAATCAAGACAAAAGGTTGGACCACTTGGAAAAGCAAATTGGGCAGATCGCGGAGTTCGTAGGACAATTTCGAGACCAAGGCGAACTCCCTAGTTCAACCACTGCAAATCCGAAGGGAGAATTTGAAACTGCCAAGGAAATCATGTTGAGAAGTGACAAGGAGGTTGGAACGGACCCTCAACCATCAAAATCAAATCACAAGGAAGAGGAATACACCCAACCCACGGCAAGGGTGGAAACACCTTTACCGGAGGCACCTATTGCTCCTATGCCATCTAATTCAGGTATGGTTGTTCCAAATTTCATTATTTTTAACCCCGTTCCAACAAGTATCCCTATTCCTTGCAGATTCATGACTTCCAAGGAAGAAGAAGGTGAAAAAGACATCTTGGAAGCCCTTCCAAAGGTGAAAAGTAGGGAATGTCATGAATTCATCAAAGAGGACGTTCTTGAACCCACAAAACCCAAAGAAGTTGAATTTGATGACATTGGACAAGTCATAACCATCACATGCAATCTAGCCAAGTCCAATATCCCTGAAACTTTCAAAGGAGTGGTGTTTGTCATTGAGTTCTTGTCGGACATAACAAGTAAGTCATCTTTTCCAAATTCCATTACATTTTATACTAACTTGCTGTTTTTTATGAATCAGGCACCTACGCTAGAATTCAAACCAATGCCGGTTCACTTCAAGTATCACCTTCCATTCAATGACCAATTCCATGCCGTTTGATTTGATTTAAAAAAAAAAAAAAAAAAAAAAAAAAAAAAAAAGAGAAAAGAAAAATAAAAGAATGTAACCTTCACAAAGGTTGTTTGCTTGAAGCCCCACTACTTGGCAAAACTCTCGGAGCAGGAGGCATCGAAGCGAGAGGCATCGAAGCGGGAGGCATCAAAGAAGAGGCCACAATACTTGGTGGAACGCTAGATGACCCAGGAAAGAGGTGCCTCTGGAGATAAGCCGCAAACCTTTGACGGTCACTTTGAATCCGACCTTCAGATTCTTGCAGCTCGTCAAGCTTCCTCTTCATGCCCGTCGAATAATTGTTGGCAAGCACGTGCAAACTTCTATTCTCGTGTGATAGGAGCATATTCATGCGACTTAAATGGCTTGTTCTCGTGCATTTACGTTATGTTTCTTTAGTTATTTTAGTACTTTAAGCTATTTTCGTGTGTTTGTAGGTCCAAAGGGCTAAAGGAGCAAAAAGATGCATTTTGGAGACTTTTGGAGCACTTTTGGGCTAAGGATGGATAGCTTATGCTTGGAGCCAAAGTGTTGGACGAAATTGAAGACCTAATTGAAGACCAAAGTGTTGGAACCTTGTTCTCTTTAGTTCTAGGACATTTAATCCTTTTCTTTATCCATTGCACATGCATCTCCATAAACCATCAACACATTTTCACCAACAATCTGCCCAAAAGCCGTGCATCACACATGCATTTCCAGCTCCCCCCTCTTGCATTCCCATCACATTCCACATGCACTTCCACCTTTCCTCCACCATTCATACACTTTCCAGCCATCTTCCACACCCTTTAATCATTCAAACATACACCCATTCACCACCAGAAATCATCATTGCCGTGCATACCCTCATTCTTTCATCATTTCAGCTACTTCATCATTCCATCAGATTTCACAACCTAATTCACATGTACATTCATCCACCTTTCTCCCAAAAACCGTGCACATGCATTCATTATTCATTCACTTTGCATCCTTTAATTTAATCACATGCACATTCAAACAAACACAACATCTAGCCGTGCAAAACATTATCATTTCATTTCACATTCATTTTCAGCAATCACTTCACATGCACAAGCCACTCCACATGCACCCAAGCCACATGCACTCCCATCCATTTCATCATTTCAGCCACAAGACATTATCATTGCACCACAATCAGCCATTGCACATGCATTTCCACCCACATGCACTTTAATCATTCAATCACACCATCACACATTCATTCTCCAACCTTGCCGTGAGTTCCCATCAGAAAATCCACTTCATTGCACATGTATTTCCTTCATCATTTCACAACCTAATTCACATGCAAACACAATCTGCCATCATTCACAGAAAACACCATCATTGACGTGACTTTCCCATCCAAATGCACCACAAATCAGCACATGCACCACCAATTCAGCCAACACATGCTTTCACATGCATTTTCAGATTGTCCCCTTGCACATGCAGCCACATATTCATTGCACATGCAATTCCAACCCACATGCATCCTTTAATCATTCAAACATACAGCCACATTCCCTCATAGCTGTCATGTTCCCCCCATTTCACCTATAAATAAGCATCCATTGCATTCATTCCCATTCATTCTTCCACATTTCAGAAAATCATCCATTCACACCAAGAAACATCCCCTTGGCCGTGAGTTTCCCTACAAATCCAAACACCACTCCTCTTTCATTTCCATCACTCCCCAAACCATTCACACCATCAAACTATCCTTAGACCTTGTGCTACAATAAAGAGGAAGAGAAGAGGGCCTAAACGTTCATACAATTCGAGTTTGAGTTGTTGGAATGTTTAGGTGTTTCTTTGATTTCAATGTTTAAATTCAATTCTCTTTGTTTTGTATGTTTGAGGAATGGAAGAAAAGAGTGCTTAAACGTTCATACAATTCAAGTTTGAGTTGTTGGAATGTTTAGGTGTTTCTTTGATTTCAATGTTATGAAGAACTAAACCCCCCTTAGCTAGGGGGGATTCGAAATATATGTTTATGCTTGCATTTTGATTTGATTACTTCTAATTGCGTTTCATAAGTTGTGGATTCAATTCGTTTAACTGTTTGATTGATAACTTATTTATGTATGTTTATTGAGAGTGCACACTTAATTTTCATGCATGAATTTGACGCTAGAATATAAGTGAGTTTCACCTAATAGTTACGAACTTATATTCACAAGTAGTGGAGGTTGCTTATAAACAATCGCGTTAAACGAATTCTTGGCATAAGTTTCATGCGTATTCCATAGTAACGAATGCCTCGTCAACACTTATAATTTTCATAGAGCGTAATGATTCTTGCTTGTATCTCTATTATGCAATCATGTAGGGGACTTGTGGGGAATGTTTTGGGTTGTCGTATGCAATCATCCAATTCAATAACGTTAGGAAGATTTGAAGGTTAATTAGTGCATCACGGTTAACTTGGAGTGTTGAGAATTAATGATTTATTGAAATGCAATTGGAAATCGTTTTATTATGCAAGTATAACATGTATGGAGATGAACCCCTTAGCTAGCCTGATAGGAGCATATTCATGCGACTTAAATGGCTTGTTCTCGTGCATTTACGTTATGTTTCTTTAGTTATTTTAGTCCTTTAAGCTATTTTCGTGTGTTTGTAGGTCCAAAGGGCTAAAGGAGCAAAAAGATGCATTTTGGAGACTTTTGGAGCACTTTTGGGCTAAGGATGGATAGCTTATGCTTGGCGCCAAAATGTTGGACGAAATTGAAGACCAAAGTGTTGGAACTTTGTTCCCTTTAGTTTTAGGACATTTAAACCTTTCCAATTCCCTTATGCCGTGCATCTCCACCTTTCTCCCAAAATCATACACATGCATTCTGATAAGTCACATTTTGCATGCATTTATATCTTCCGTATTTGGTGTCTTTGTGATTGTTTTGGATTAAACTAGTCGCGTTTTACATTGTTTTGTGTTAGTGTGCAGCCAAGGTGTAATAAGATCAATTGGAAGGCAAATGAAGGAATGTGATGTAATTCGGCCATATTGGGTGATTTTAAACAAGGCAAAAACATTGAAGTCAATTATGTGGTTCCAACACCAAAACATGCATTCACATGCATGTCACAACCTTGGCCGTGTGTTCCCATATCATCCCATCAGATTATACACTTCTAAACACCAAACATGCAATCACATGCATGATAACATCCATTCCGTGCAGATTCCATGTTTTAACACCCAAAACATCCCTCACATGCATGTCCACAACCTGACCCGTGCATTCCATTTCCCTTCTTCACTTCTCTTTGCAGAAATCCACATGCACTTCAATTAAACATTCCATGCCATTCCATCTCCTTAATGCCCATGCCGTGAGCTTTCTGCCATTCCCAGAGTTTTATAACCAATTTCAGGTTATCCACTTCATGCTTGCAGACATTCCACATGCATTTTGATTAAACAAAACACAAACTTGCAGATCTTGTCCATACCATGCGCCCACTACCTCAGAAACCCATCATTCCATCACTTATGCACTGCCATCTGAGTTAAACAAATGGTAGATCCAATCTGATTGTCTCCCCATCATTAGACTCATTGAAAAATTCACCAAACCAGGGGGATTGCTCACTCGGATCAGTGGGGGATCACACACACTCCATTTCACTCCATATTTCTGTCCACTCACTCATTCTCTCGGATTCCATTGCATTTTACACATTCTCTCCCTTTCCCATCCGCAAGTGTTCTTCTTCATTCAGTCCATTAACACACAATCCATTTTCTGTCCAGAAGACTCACTCACTCACTCTCTCGGATCCATTCCAAGACACACCATTCTTGCTCTAAATTTCTGTCCACCATTCACTCTCATTCCCCCTCTCCATTCCATTGCATTCGACACTCTCACACTTTCACAGAAACTGTCCATTTCTCTCCATTTATGCACCACTCAGAGAAACCATTCGAAATTAGTTTCTCCACCCTTATTTACAATCACATTTGGGAGCTCCAACACCGAAGGCACTCTTCAAGGAATTCAACATCAGTTTTGCTTCAAGGGTTCCTTCTACTTCATTCTATGTTCATTCATGTTGTGTATGTTTATGTTAAATCTTTTGTAAACATGAATTGTAACTAATCCTCCTCTAGGGATTCGATGTAACCTTGCAAAGTTTGCCATGTAATTAAGTTAGAATGCTCATTTTGTCCATCTATTTCTTGTTTCATTTTCTGTTTTAATGGTGACTTAGTATGTTGATTTTAATGTTTGATCATCATTTGAATTAATCACTAAGTTGTGTAGCCAAGATTAAAGCACACATCATGCATAATCTTGGTAGATATGTGAATGAATGAAGGGAGTGTTTAGCACACATCCTGCCGAATTACTCCCTTTGGTTTTATGAAAGTTTCTTGTACATTACATAATCTTGATTATGAACCAAAGTTGCACATCACAATTAGGTTCATGATTAGAGACATTTGATCAAATCCACACATCATATGGTTGATCATATCCAAGTGAAACAAACTCAAGAAATAGGTAGATGAATGAGTATAAACTAACTTGACAAACATGGACTTAGTTGAGCAATGGTGAAATCGAATCCCTAGTTTCATTTCCATTGATACTATCTCATTATATTGGTTGTTGATTCATTTAGTTGTGTTTACTTCTTTTATTTATGCTTTTAAGTAACAACAACAAATCTGCTCAATTTGATTAGTTTGATTCATTTCATAGAGTTCTTGCAAAACAAGTGATTACATAGGTCCAATTAGTCCCTGTGGATTCGACACCCTTACTTATGCCATTATACTAAATATATTCTAGCATTAAGAAGGAAATATACATCAACACATTCATTATTCATTCTCTCACATGCTCCCATTACTTATCATAATCACATATCATATCACTTATCATTCACCACTTATCATTCATCACTTATCATTCACCACTTATCACTTATCTTATCATTCACCACTTATCACTTATCATATCATTCACCACTTATCATTCATGAAACACATGCATTCACATGTTTTCACAATCTGCCATCATTCCAACCAAAACCGTGCACATGCTATCACCATGCATTCACATGCACTTGTTCCTCCATCATTCCATCCTTTAAAACATTGCACATGCACTTTAATCATTCAACACATGCATTCACTTCATCATTGCAGCCACATTTCCACTCACATCCATTTAATTCACATGCTTTCACATGCATTTTCAGCCATGCACATTCACCTTGCATTTGCAGAAAATCCACTTCCTTTGCACATGCATTCATCATCATCACTCTAGTTTTAATTCACATGCATTTCAGATTGCATTCCATTCATTCCACCCTTTAATCACATGCATCTTGGCAGATTTCACATGCACACACAAGCATTAGCACATGCAACCTAGCTATCATGTTCCCCCCATTTCACCTATAAATACTCATTCATTCATTCTCATTCATTCACAATTCATTTCACAACAGAAATTGGTCCCTTGGGGCCGTGCCCTTCACAAAGTCCATCCATTCCATTCATACACTTCATCCATTGCAGAAATGTAGACCATAAACCACCTTTGTGCCGTGAGTCTTCCCCTACAAATCCAAACACCATCCTTCCATATTCCACCACTCCTCTTCCATTCCTCCACCACTCCCTAAACCATTCACACCATCAAACTATCCCTAGACCTTGTGCTACAACGAAGAGGAAGAGAAGAGTGCCTAAACGTTCATACAATTCAAGTTTGAGTTGTTGGAATGTTTAGGTGTTTCTTTGATTTCAATGTTTAATTTCAATGCTCTTTGTTTTGTACGAATGAGGAATGGAAGATAAGAGGGCCTAAACGTTCATACAATTCAAGTTTGAGTTGTTGGAATGTTTAGGTGTTTCTTTGATTCTCTTTGTTTTGTACCATGAGGAACTAAACCCCCCTTGGTTAGGGGGTGATTCGAATATATGTTTATGCTTGCATTTTGATTTGAATACTTCTAATTGCATTTCATAAGTTGTGGATTCAATTTGTTTAACCATTTGATTGATAACTTATTTATGTATGTTTATTGAGAATGCGCGCTTAATTTTCATGCATGAATATGACGCTAGAATATAAGTAAGTTTCACCTAATCGTTATGAACTTATATTCACAAGTAGTGGAGGTTGCTTATAAACAATCGCGTTAAACAAATTCTTGGCATAAGTTTCATGCAATCCATAGTAACGAATGCCTCGTCAACACTTATAATTTTCTTAGAGCGTAATGATTCTTGCTTGTATCTCTTCTATGCATTCATGTTGAGGACTTGTGGGGAATGTTTTGAATTGTTGTATGCGCTAACCCATCCAATTCAATAACGTTAGGAAGATTTGAAGGTTAATTAGTGCATCACGGTTAACCCGGGGTGTTGAGTTTCATGGTTTATTGAAATGCAATTGGAAATCATTTTATTATGCAAGTATAACATGTATGGAGATGAACCCCTTAGCCATTCTATCATCCATTCATTCCATTCCATCAAATTCGTTTTACAATCTGTTTAGTTTATTAACTTGTTTTGTTATTTCAATTCTCGTCAATGTAAAACCCCCCTTTACTTTCTTGTTCTTTAGTGTTTAGAATTTGTTTAGTTTATGTTTTAAAGTGTTTTGATTCATTTTATTTCCCAATTTCGTCCAAATTCACCAAAGTGCTCAAAACTGCCCAGAAAGTGATTTTAAGGCAGTTTTGAGTGTTTTGGGTGATGTTTGAGTCTTTTGGTTTGTTTTAATGTTTTAAGTGTTTAGTTTTACATTCTTTGAGTTAGTTTAGTGTTTTATATTGTGTTTTTACGTTCTTGAGTCAAGTTATTACTTAATTTCGTCCAAATTTGTGTTTGTGCTCAAATCTGCCCAGAAAGTGGTTTTTAGGCAGATTTGAGTGTGTTTGTGTTGTTTTGAGTCTTTTGGTTTGTCTTAGTGTTTTAAAGTTTAGTTTTACATTCTTTGAGTCTAGTTTAGTGTTTTATATTACGTTTTTACGTTTTTGAGTCAAATCCAAGTGATTAACAATCCCTCCTAATCCCCGGTCCAGAACGATCCCTACTTGCACCTATACTACAATTGTCAAAAAGAGGGTTTAATTTGTGTGCGTATAAATCTCGCATCATAGCCTTCATTCCATTCAATTCTATCACACATTCACATTTACATTTTGCTTTTACTTACAATCTGTTCTTTTAGTTTAAATTCGTCAAAACCTAAATCCCCCTTTACTTTCTTGTCAAATTAGTTAGAAATCAATTTAGTTTGTGTTTATAAGTGTTGTGATTCAATTTGTTACATAAATTCGTCCAAAGTACTCAAAGTGCTCAAAACTGCCCAGAAAGTGATTTTAAGGCAGTTTTGAGTGTTTTGGGTAATGTTTGAGTCTTTTGGTTTGTTTTAGTGTTTTAAAGTTTAGTTTTGCATTCCTTGAGTCTAGTATAGTGTTTCATATTGTTATCTTACGTTTTTGAGTCAAATCCAAGTGGTTAACAATCCCTCCTAATCCCCGGTCCAGAACGATCCCTACTTATACTTATACTACAATTGACAAAAAGAGGGTTTAATTTGTGTGCGTATAATTCTCACATCATCGTGCTTAAGCTGTTTGATCTCTTGCTTGAGACTTTCCACCTCTGCCATCAACGATTCAACCTGACGGGAGCGAGCAAGTAGGCGTTGGCCCATGTTGGACACAGAGCCTGCACACTGAACACTGAGAGCGAGGGACTCTTGAACGGCCAACTCATCGGACCGTCCTGAAAGCAGCCTACTATCCTTAGGAGTGAGGAGGTTCCTAGCTACTATCGTAGCTGTTGTTGCATTCGTCATCATGGAGTCTTCACCTGTAAGAGGACCGTTAGAAAATAAGAAAGAAGGACGCCATACATTACCTTGACGGGGCGCAACCGGATCGCTGCTGAGACTCAAATCTAAGCAAAGGTTCGATGAGTTAGTCATTTTTTTCTAAGGTGTTCAAAGAGAAGGGGTGGATGGAGTTAAATCTTAAAGGGCCGGAGACGATTTTCAAGAATGGGAGATCATCAGAGTGTGTATGTTGGCGGTGATCGATAGCTCTATAAAAAGCCAAGGCGCGTCCACCGATTCAAAGAGCCGGATTTTCCGGCGTAAGTTAGGCGACGCTCCCTCGGCTTTTCAGAAAACGCGTTCAACTTTGTCAAAAGATTTCTGACAAAGCTGAAAACACGTGGAGGCCATCATCGCAACTACACATCTTTAGCCGACAAGCGCAAAGTTCGGCGACGCTTTCTCTGCTTTTCAGAAAACGCGTGCAGCTTTGTCAAAAGGAGCCGCATCCGCACTACTACGTGTCGTTCAGAAAGCGAAGAGGCGTCGTTCAGAAATCGAAGGGGCGTCGTTCAGAAATCGAAGAGGCGTCGTTCAGAAATCGAAGAGGCGCCACTATTTCAAAAAGCCGGATTTGCGGGATCAAAACGTTTGTCGACAAGGGTAAAAGAACAGTACCACCACTTGATATTATCTCTATATATGTCGACCTTCATCTTTTATGGCAAGGCAGACCTTAAGAAAATGCCCAACTCTCTCTCACATCTGAGGGCGCACTCCCAGTAAAGCCTTTCGAAATACTCAATTTTTTCTTCTTCCCCAAAGATGATACCAGATGCCTGGAGTACAGATGACCCAGGAGGAAACGGCGGATTGAAGCATGTGCTGATTCATTCACCGCTTCTTCAAAAGCAAAGGTATCTCATATCATCAAGGTCAAAAGCAAAAGTATCTCATATCATGCTCTTTCCCTGTCTTTTTCTTTGTCCTTGTTGTTACTCGCATGGCAAAGTGAAAGAAGCAATCAGCCGGCACTTGGAGTCAGTCTTTCGATCTGGAGCCGACTGCCTGGAATCTATTCCTGGTTGCTTACCTAGCATTGCTCTCGAGTAGTCATCTTCAACGGAGCAAGTAAGGCAAGTGAAAATGATACATTGAAGCATGTGGAGACAAGCAACAACTGCATATGCTGAGCTATCCTCTAACCCTCTTCAATACGAATTGGAAAGATTGAACAAAGAAACAGATAAAAGGAGGAAGCTCAGACCTTCGGGGGAGACCAAAAGAATTCCTGCTGCCCAGTTCAAGAGTAGCACAAAGGAAAATCAACGAGTGGAAGAGACCAAAAGAATCCTCCAGCCCAGTTCAAGAGTAGCCTGTGGAAAATCAACGATGGGTGAAAACCAGTTCAAGATTAAGCCTGTGGAATCACCTAGATCAACCCATGCATTCAACAAAGGAAGGCCGAGAAAGCACTCCAATTCCAGATTTGCGTCTCTAAACTCTTCTCTTTGTTGGTTACATTCTGCCATGTTTAGTATGTTTAGTTGCTTTTTGTGTGTTTACTTATGTTTTGTGTGAATCTATGCTTAAAACATTGAGGACAATGTTTGATTTAAGTGTGGGGGGGGGGGGGGGTAACTAAGTATATTTAATGCAAATTCGTGGGATTTTATCACCCATTACTTCAAATGTTGTTCCTTGCTGTTTTAAGGTGTTTTTAAGTTGTTTTAGAGTATTTTAGTATGTTTTGTTTTTATAACTCCGAAAATCACATAAAAATTTGAAAAACATGTTTTGAAAAGCCTAAAAGAGTGTTTTGAGTCGTTTTTGTGTGATTGTGTCTTAGGGTACCTTCCAACACAATGATAAGGATTTGGTTTATAATTGCATGACTGTTAAAGAGAGTTATAAACTTGGATGAAAGTTTGATTTACTCTTGGTAAATGCTTGGTTATGGTTATAATGTATGACTTCACATGCAATCATAAAAGAAAAAAATTTGTTTTTGTAACATGCTTGAAGGAAGGAACTCAAACAAACGCTACATCCCTGTGAGACTCGAGCCATTACTTTCTTTGGAGAGTTATTTTCTGTGATTCTTTGTTTTCTAAAGTTGTTGCATGATCTCATTATTCCTTGCTTGGTTGCTACTTAGAATGCAATTGTATCATGATAGAACTAAATGCTAGAACTTATATCCGTTTCATTCAAAGCATGACATTGAATTGCATAACATATATCAAGATGAAGTTGTGTAGTTGCCACCATAGCCAAATAGCCTTACTTCCCATATTTCGTATTTGTTGTAAGTTTTAACCCCGTTGAGCCTTGTTTAGCCTTTATTCTTTGTTTACCCACATTATCCTCACCTAGCCTAGTGTAGGACAGTCCACACCCTTGTTCTTAAATGATAGTGAGCATGACTTAAATGAATTCCTTTTGAGTACATTATGAAACAAAATAAGTGTGGGGGAGAATGTTTTGTTCTTAAGCATTTATGTATGTTTTGAGAGTCAAAAGAAAAGAAAAAAAATTGTGAAAAACATATGAAAAAGAAAAACAGAAAAGAAAAGAAAGAAAGAAAGAAAAAAGAGCTTGTTCTCCCTTTTTGTTCAAAAGTTGAGTTTTCATTCAAAAGTGAATTCTAAGTTAATTCAAATGCTTTGCTCGCTATTTCTTTAAGAACCTTTGTTTTCCATATCCCTTCTTTGTTAGCCAAACACCTTTAGCCCCGTTACACCCCTTTGACTTCTATCTTGATCGTTATGTGTTCAATAATGTGGAGTTTGGAATTGATATGAGCTTATGGAATCACTAGTTCTCATTCTAAGTAGTAGCATTCTATTCATGAGATCAGATTCATGTCATTATCGTAAATCCAGAAAATGCTTTCTTTGTTATAACATATGTGAGATACTAGTCTTTCATGTTTACATCAATCTCTCACATATAACTAGTGTAGGTTGTGTAGTCAGAAAATCTGTGTGAAAATAGAGTGCATTCTAGTAAGGAATTGAGGAAATTCTCTAAGGCATGTTACTACATTCGAAATGTGTTTTAAATGCTTAAATGCGAACTAGTATGTGGTGACTATGAGTAAGAATGTACTTAAGTGTAAAGATGGCTAAAATCTGTGGGAATAATGATTTTTAACATGTCATGTGCATTGGAAATCCCTGAGACGATTGTTGGAAGGTTTAGGTTGTGTTTTACTTGTTTAGTGTCGTTTTGTTTGTTTTGTTTTTCTGTTTTGCTCGAGGACGAGCAAAAGATAAGTGTGGGGGAATTTGATAGGAGCATATTTAGGCGACTTACTTAGCTTGTTTTCGTGCATTTATATTGTTAATTCATAGTTGTTTTAGTAGTTTAAGCCATTTTCGTGTGTTTTTAGGTTCATATGGCTAAGGAAGCAAAAAGATGCATTTTGGAGCATTTTGGAGCAAAATTGGACTTGGAATGGATAGCTTATGTTTGGAGCAAAAGGAATGGACGAAATTGAAGGATTCCTAATCCATTGCAGCCACATGCACCCATAATCATTCACACCTTGCAGCCACATGCATTCACTCTTCATAAATCAGCCACACGCACATTCAATCATTCACACCAAAACCTTGCACATGCAATCCCTTTAATTAATTCAACCTAGCTGTCATTGCACATGCATTCACTCTTTAACCCACATGCATTTCCACCCACATGCACTCCCATTCTTTAATCCATTCAGCCACAATACATTATCATTGCACCACATTCAGCCATTCCACATGCTATTTCAGCCACATGCACTCATAATCATTCAGCCAACTTTGCACATGCATTCATCATCATAACTTAGCTGCCATGTTCCCTCTTTTTCACCTATAAATAAGCATCCATTGCAGCCACAATTCATTCATTCTTCCATACATTCAGAAATTCACCAAGCAACAAAACCCCTTGTGCCGTGAGTTCCCTATCAATCCAAACACCATCCCTTCCATTTTCACCACTCCTCAAACCATTCACACCATCAAACTATCCTTAGACCTTGTGCTACAACGAAGAGGAAGATAAGAGGGCCTAAACGTTCATACAATTCAAGTTTGAGTTGTTGGAATGTTTAGGTGTTTCTTTGATTCTCTTTGTTTTGTACGTATGAGGAACTAAACCCCCCTTGGCTAGGGGGGAATTCGAAATATATGTTTATGCTTGCATTTTGATTTGATTACTTCTAATTGCGTTTCATAAGTTGTGGATTCAATTTGTTTAACCGTTTGATTGATAACTTATTTATGTATGTTTATTGAGAGTGCACGCTTAATTTTCATGCATGAATATGACGCTAGAATATAAATGAGTTTCACCTAATAGTTATGAACTTATATTCACAAGTAGTGGAGGTTGCTTATAAACAATCGCGTTAAACGAATCCTTGGCATAAGTTTCATGCGTATTCCATAGTTATGAATGCCTCGTCGATGTTTATGATTTCCGTTGAACTTAATGATCCTTGTTGAATGTCTCTATCATGCGTATTCCATAGTTAGGGACTTTGATTAGGAATAATTTGGTTGTAATGCGTATTCCATTCAATCCAATGAATCTAGGGAAATCTGAAAGTTAATTTAAGCGGATCTAATTAACTTGGAGCATTGAGAATTCATGGTTTATTGAAATGCAATTGGAAATCGTTTTATTATGCAAGTGTAACATGTGTGGAGATGAACCCCTTGGCTAGCTTCCATTCATTCCATTTCATCAAATTCATATTTACATTCTGCTTTAATTACAATTTGTTCATTTGGTTTAATTTCGTCAAAACTCAATCCCCCTTTACTTTATTGTCCAATTTAGTTAGAAAGTGTCTTAGTTTATGTTTCTAAGTGTTTTGATTCAATTTATTACATAATTTCGTCCAAATTCACCAAAGTGCTAAAAACTGCCCAGAAAGTGTTTTTAAGGCAGTTTTGAGTGTTTTGGGTGATTTTTGAGTCTTTTGGTTTGTTTTAGTGTTTTAAAGTTTAGTTTTGCATTCTTTGAGTCTAGTATAGTGTTTTATATTGTGTTTTTACGTTTTTGAGTCAAATCCAAGTGATTAACAATCCCTCCTAATCCCCGGTCCAGAACGATCCCTACTTCCATACTTACTACAATTGTCAAAAAGAGGGTTTAATTTGTGTGCGTATAATTTTCGCATCAGCAGTGATAGGAGCATATTTAGGCGACTTACTTAGCTTGTTTTCGTGCATTTATATTGTTAATTCATAGTTGTTTTTGGCGTTTAAGCCATTTTCGTGTGTTTTTAGGTTCATGTGGCTAAGGAAGCAAAAAGATGCATTTTGGAGCATTTTGGAGCAAAATTGGACTTGGAAGGGATAACTTATACTTGGAGCAAAAGGAATGGACGAAATTGAAGAGTTGATGTCACAAGGATTCCTACTTGAAGTAGCCACACACCTTCCACATTTCAGCCACATGCACTTGTTCCTCCATCATTGCACCAACAACAACATTGCACATGCACTCCCTTTAATTAATTAACCCACATGCACCCTTTATTCTTTCATCATTCCAGCCACTCCACATCCCTCACCAAGAAATCATTCAACACATGCATCCATAATCATTTCTCCACACCAAAACCGTGCACATGCATTCCCCTTGTGCAATTCCATCATTCCACACCTCCATGGCAGCCACCAACCAACCTAGCTGTCATGTTTCCCCTTTAATCATTCAAACATTCACCCACATGCATTTCTAACCCACATGCACCCTAGATTCTAATCAGCCATTCACATTTAATCATTCATTCCCATCAGATTTCCAACATTGCACATGCATTTCCACCCTTTAATCACATGCATAAATCAGCCACATGCATCTCCCATCACCATTCCAGATTTCCACCAAGTTCCTAGCTGTCATGTTCCCCCCATTTCACCTATAAATAAACCTTCATTGCAGCCACAAGGGGGGGGATCCATTCACCACAGAAATAAGGCCTTTGTGCCAGAAATTCACCCATTCCAAACACTCTTCCATAAACTCATCCATTGCAGAAATGTAGACCATCAAACCACCCCCTTTGTGCCGTGAGTCTCCCCTACAAATCCAAACACCATCCTTCCATTCCTCCACCACTACCCAAACCATTCACACCATCAAACTATCCTTAGACCTTGTGCTACAACGAAGAGGAAGAGAAGAGTGCCTAAACGTTCATACAATTCAAGTTTGAGTTGTTGGAATGTTTAGGTGTTTCTTTGATTTCAATGTTAATTTCAATACTCTTTGTTTTGTACGTATGAGGAATGGAAGAGAAGAGTGCCTAAACGTTCATACAATTCAAGTTTGAGTTGTTGGAATGTTTAGGTGTTTCTTTGATTTCAAAGTTATGAGGAATTTGAAATATATGTTTATGCTTGCATTTTGATTTGATTACTTCTAATTGCGTTTCATAAGTTGTGGATTCAATTTGTTTAACTGTTTGATTGATAACTTATTTATGTATGTTTATTGAGAGTGCACGCTTAATTTTCATGCATGAATATGACGCTAGAATATAAGTGAGTTTCACCTAATAGTTACGAACTTATATTCACAAGTAGTGGAGGTTGCTTATAAACAATCGCGTTAAACGAATTCTTGGCATAAGTTTCATGCGTATTCCATAGTAACGAATGCCTCGTCAACACTTATAATTTTCATAGAGCGTAATGATTCTTGCTTGTATCTCTATTATGCAATCATGTAGGGGACTTGTGGGGAATGTTTTGAATTGTTGTATGCGCTAACCCATCCAATTCAATAACGTTAGGAAGATTTGAAGGTTAATTAGTGCATCACGGTTAACTTGGGGTGTTGAGAATTCATGGTTTATTGAAATGCAATTGGAAATCATTTTATTATGCAAGTGCAATGATGCGAGATTTATACGCACCCAAATTAAACCCTCTCTTCGTCAAATTGTAGTATATGTATAAGTAGGGATCGTTCTAGACCGGGGATTAGGAGGGATTGTTAACCACTTGGATTTGACTCAAAAACGTAAAATAACAATATGAAACACTATACTAGACTCAAGGAATGCAAAACTAAACTTTAAAACACTAAAACAAACCAAAAAACTCAAAACAGCACCAAAACACTCAAAACTGCCTTAAAATCACTTTCTGGGCAGTTTTGAGCACCTTGAGTACTTTGGACGAATTTGGGAAACAAAATGAATCAAAACACTTACAAACACCAACTAAATGTATTTCTAACTAATCTAACACTTTAAAAGGAATGGGGGATTGGTTTTGAATGAAACTTGAAATAAAAAAAAAAACAGAAACTTGGAAACAAACAGATTATAAATTAAAGCAAAAGGAAATGAAGTAAACACAAGATGAATGAATCAACAACTAATAAAATAAGATAGTACCAATGAAGATGAAGCTAAAGATTCGATTTCACCATTGCTAAGCCAAGTCCATGCTTGTTAAGTCAGATTATACTCATCCCTCTACTTATTTCTTGGGTTTGTTTCACTTAGATATGATCAGCCATATGATGTGTGGATTTGATCAAATGTCTCTAATTATGAGCCTAATTGTGATGTGCAACTTTGGTTCCTAATCAAGACTATGTAGTGCACAAGAAACTTTCACAAAACCAAAGGGAACACTCGGCAGGATGTTTGCAAAACATTCCCTTCATTCATTCACATATCTACCAAGATTATGCATGATGTGTGCTTTAATCTTGGCTAAACAACCTGTGGTTAATTCAAATGATGATCAAGCATTAAAATCAACACACTAAGTCACAATTAAATCGGAGAATGAAGCAAGAAATAGATAGATTAAATGAGAATTCCGAATTAACTACATGGCAAACTTTGCAAGGCTACATCGAATCCATAGAGGAGGATTAGTTACAATTCATGTTTGCAAAGGATTTAACATAAAAACATGAATGAACATAGAATTAATAAGAAGAAAGAACCCTTGAAGCAAAACTGATGTAGAATCAAAGAAACACCTAAACATTCCAACAACTCAAACTTGAATTGTATGAACGTTTAGGCCCTCTTATCTTCCTCTTCGTCGTAGCACAAGGTCTAAGGGATGTTGTTGGTGTGTTGAATGGATTGGGGAATTATGGAAATGGAAGGATTGATGTTTGGATTGTAAGGGAGAGTCACGGCACAAAGGGGGGTTTATGGTCTACATTTCTGCAATGGATGAAGTGTATGAATGGAATGGATGGACTTTGTGAAGGGCATGGCCCCAAGGGACCAATTTCTGTTGTGAAATGAATTGTGTATGAATGAGAATGAATGAATGAGTATTTATAGGTGAAATGGGGGGAACATGACAGCTAGGTTGCATGTGCTAATGTTTGTGTGTGCATGTGAAATCTGGAATTGCATGTGTGTTGACAGAAATGAAAGGGAATGCACGGTTTTAAGAGGATTTCTGGATGTGTGTTGAATGTGAAAGCATGTGCAATGAATGTGTGGTGCAATGATGAAGGAATAATCTGAAAATGCAAGGTGAAATGAAGTGGAATGACAATGGCATGTGGAATGGCTGGAAAGTGTATGAAACTCACGGCAATGATGGTGATTTTCTGGTGGTGAATGGTAATGCAATGTGTTTGCATGTGAATTAAAGCTATGTGAATGATTAAGGTGAATGTGCATGAGTGCATGTGAAATCTGCCAAGATGCATGTGTTATGAAGTGGATTTTCTGATTGCATGTGGAATGAATGATTTCTTGGTGAGGGGATGCATGTGTTGATTAAAGGGGAAATGACAATCTGAAATGGGATAGCATGTGGGTGGAAATGCATGTGGGTGAATGTTTAAAGTGCATGTGCAATGTTTTAAAGGATGGAATGATGGAGGAACAAGTGCATGTGAATGCATGTGATAGCATGTGCACGGTTTTGGTTGGAATGATGGCAGATTGTGAAAACATGTGAATGCATGTGTTTGATGAATGATAAGTGGTGAATGATATGATAAGTGATAAGTGGTGAATGATAAGTGATGAATGATAAGTGGTGAATGATAAGTGATATGATATGTGATTATGATAAGTAATGGGAGCATGTGTATGGTTTTGGGAGAAAGGTGGAGATGCACGGCATAAGGGAATTGGAAAGGTTTAAATGTCCTAAAACTAAAGGGAACAAAGTTCCAACACTTTGGTCTTCAATTTCGTCCAACATTTTGGCGCCAAGCATAAGCTATCCATCCTTAGCCCAAAATTGCTCCAAAAGTCTCCAAAATGCATCTTTTTGCTCCTTTAGCCCTTTGGACCTACAAACACACGAAAATAGCTTAAAGGACTAAAATAACTAAAGAAACATAACGTAAATGCACGAGAACAAGCCATTTAAGTCGCATGAATATGCTCCTATCATGTAACATGTGTGGAGAAGAACCTTCTAGCTAGCATTCATCCATTCATTTTCATCGCATTCATATTTACATTCTGTCTAGTTTATTAAACTTGTTTCGTTATTTCAATTTTCGTCAAATTAAAATCCCCCTTTACTTTATTGTCTAATTTAGTTAGAAAGTGTCTTAGTTTATGTTTCTAAGTGTTTTGATTCAATTTATTACATAATTTCGTCCAAATTCACCAAAGTGCTCAAAACTGCCCAGAAAGTGTTTTTAAGGCAGTTTTGAGTGTTTTGGGTGATGTTTGAGTCTTTTGGTTTGTTTTAGTGTTTTAAAGTTTAGTTTTGCATTCTTTGAGTCTAGTATAGTGTTTTATATTGTTATTTTACGTTTGAATCAAGCCATAATCTTAAATTCGTCCAACATTGGGTTTAAGGTCAGAAACTGCCTAGTTAGTGTTTTTAGGCAGTTTTGAGTCTTTTGAACTTGTTTTGAGTCCTTTGAGTCTTTGTGAACGTTTTTAACTTTGTTTTTATGTTTTTGAGTCAAATCCAAGTGATTAACAATCCCTCCTAATCCCCGATCCAGAACTATCCCTACTTGCACCTATACTACAATTGATAAAAAGAGGGTTTAATTTGTGTGTGTATAAATCTCGCATCAAATTTTGGCGCCGTTGCCTGGTTTTAGAAAATTTGCTAATCCCTTGGATTGTTTTATTTTCGTTTGTTTTTATTTTATTCCAGATTCTTAATCTTGTTTTGTTTCTTGTTTTAGGTACTAGTTCATGACTCGGAGTTCTCATCCGATTCGTGAACATATCCTGGAGTGATTGGGTTCTTCGTCCGGCTGCAAGACCTAAAAGAAACGCTACTTGGGAGGCAACCCAATGCACTGAATAAAACAAAGCATGTTCATAAAAAAATAAAAAATAAAATAAAAAAAAAAAAAAAAAAAAGAAGATACTAAACATGGAGAAAGATGGGCCTTCACAGAGGTTGTTTACGTGAAGCCCCACTACGAGGCATAGAAGCGGAAGGCATAGAAGCGGGAGGCATAGAAGCGGGAGGCATCGGAGCGGGAGGCATCGGAGCGGAAGGCATCGGAGCGGGAGGCATCGGAGCTAGAGCATTTCAGGCCTCAATACTTGGCCAAACGCTGGATGACCCAGGAAAAATGTGCCTCTGGAGACAAGCCGCAAGCCTTTGACGGTCACTTTGAATTCGACCCTCAGATTCTTGCAGCTCATCAAGCTTCCTCTTCATGCCCGACGAATAGTTATTTGCAAGCACATGCAAACTTCTATTCTCGTACTTAAGCTGCTGGATCTCTTGCTTAAGACTGTCCACCTCTGCCATCAATGATTCCACCTGACGGGAGCGGGCAAGCAGGCGTTGGCCCATGTTGGACACAGAGCTCGCACACTGAACACTAAGAGCGAGGGATTCTTGAACGGCCAACTCATCGGACCGTCCTGACAGCAGCCTACTATCTTTTGGAGTGAGGAGGTTCCTAGCTACTATTGTAGCTGTTGTGGCGTCCTGCATCACGGAGTCTTCACCTGTGAGAGGACCGTTAGAAGATAAGAAAGAAGGGCGCCATACGTTACCTTGACACGGCGCACCCGTATCACTGCTGAGACTCAATTCTAAGCTATGGTTCGATGGGTTTGCCATTTTTCAAAAGTGTTCAAAGAGATGGGGTGGATGGAGTTAATTCTCAAAGGGCCGGAGTCGATTTTCAAGAATGGGAATTCTTCAGAGTGTGTTTTTTGTGGTGATCGATAGCTCTATAAAAAGCCAAGGCGACGCGACGCGTCCACCGATTCAAAAAGCCGGAATTTCCGGCGTAATTTAGGCGACGCTTTCTCGGCTTTTCAGAAGACGCGTTCAACTTTGTCAAAAGATTTCTTCTTTTCAGACAACACGTGGAGGCCATCATCGCAACTACACATCTTTGGCCGACAAGCGCAAAGTTCGGCGACGCTTTCTCTGCTTTTCAGAAAACGCGTGCAGCTTTGTCAAAAGGAGCTGCATCCGCACTACTACGTGTCGTTCAGAAAGAAAAGGGGCGTCGTTCAGAAATCGAAGGGGCGCCTGCTCAGAAATCGAAGAGGCGTCGTTCTGATATCGAAGAGACATTTGTCGACAAGGGTAAAAGAACAGTACCACCACTTGATATTATCTCTATATATGTCGACCTTCGTCTTTTATGGCAAGGCAGACCTGAAGAAAATGCCCAACTCTCCCTCACCTCTAAGGGCGCACTCCTAGCAAAGCCTTTCGAAATACTCAATTCTTTCTTCTTCCCCAAAGATGATACCAGATGCCTGGAGTACATATGACCCAGGAGGAAACGGCGGATTGAAGTGTGCTGATTCATTCACCGCTTCTTCAAAAGCAAAGGTATCTCATATCATCAAGGTCAAAAGCAAAAGTATCTCATATCATGCTCTTTCCCTGTCTTTTTCTTTGTCCTTGTTCTTACTCGCATGGCAAAGTAAAAGAAGCAATCAGCCGGCACTTGGAGTCAGTCTTCCAATCTGGAGCCAACTGCCTGGAATCTATTCCTGATTGCTTACCTAGCGTTGCTCTCGAGTAGTCATCTTCAACGGTTGATACACTTCCGGAGAAGGGACCACTTCTGCAAAGGGGAGCGAGTAAGGCAAGTGAAAATGATACATTGAAGCATGTGGAGACAAACATAGGCTGAGTTATCCTCCAACCCTTTTCAATACGAATTGGAAAGATTGAACAAAGAAATAGACCAAAGGGGTAAGCTCAGACCTTCGGGGAAGACCAAAAGAATCCTCCAGCCCAGTAGCACAAAGGAAAATCAACAAGTGGAGGAGACCAAAAGAATCATCCAGCCCAGTTCAAGAGTAAGCCTGTGGAATCACAAAGATCAAAGCCTCAATGCAATCACCAAGGAGAAGAGGGAATTTACACTCCATAACCAGATTTGCGTCCCTAAAGTCTTCTCTTTGTTAATTACATTCTGCCATGTTTAGTATGTTTAAGTGCTTTTTGTGTGTTTACTTATGTTTTGTGTGAATCTATGCTTAAAACATTGAGGACAATGTTTGATTTAAGTGTGGGGGGGGGGGGGTAACTAAGTATATTTAATGCAAATTCGTTGGATTTTATCACCCGTTACTTCAAATGTTGTTCCTTGCTGTTTTAAGGTGTTTTTTAAGTTGTTTTAGAGTGTTTTAGTATGTTTTGTTTTTATAACTCCGAAAATCACATAAAAATTTGAAAAACTTGTTTTAAAAAGCCTAAAAAGAGTGTTTTGAGTCGTTTTTGTGTGTTTGTGTCTTAGGGTACCTTCCAACACAATGATAAGGATTTGGTTTGTAATTGCATGACTGTTAAAAAGAGTTATAAACATGGATAAAAGTTTGATTTACTCTTGGTATATGCTTGGTTATGGTTATAATGTATGACTTCACATGCAATCATAAAAGAAAAATTCGTTTTTGTAACATGCTTGAAGGAAGGAACTCAAACAAACGCTACAACCCTGTGAGACTCGAGCCATTACCTTCTTTGGAGAGTTATTTTCTGTGATTCTTTGTTTTCTAAAGTTGTTGCATGATCTCATTATTCCTTGCTTGGTTGCTACTTAGAATGCAATTGTATCATGATAGAACTAAATGCTAGAACTTATATCCGTTTCATTCAAAGCATGACATTGAATTGCATAACACATATCAAGATGAAGTTGTGTAATTGCCACCATAACCAAATAGCCTTACTTCCCATATTTCATATTTGTTATTAGTTTTAACCCCGTTGAGCCTCGTTTAGCCTATTTTCTTTGCTAACCACATCACCCCTTACCTAGCCTAGATTAGGACCATCCGTACCCTTGTTCTTGAAGCATAGTAAGCATGACGGATAAGGAATTCCTTTTGATTAATATGTTGCAGAAAATAAGTGTGGGGGAAGGGATTTTTGTGTGTATGTATGTGCCTAAGTCTTAAAGGAGGCACGGGAAAAAGAAAAAAAAAATGTGAGAAAAAGAAGAAGAAAAGAAAGAAAAGAAAGAAAAGAAAAAAAGTGAAAAAAAGTGAGAATGGACTCACAAGTGTGATTGTTGAAGAAAGGGCCCAAAAAGTTTGAATATGGCCCTAAGTTTTGTGACTTCCCCTTGGGTGTTCAAAGTTGACTTCTGCGTTCTAAAGGGAATTCTAAGTGCCTAATTCAATACTTTGCTCACTATTGCTTTAAGAATGTTTGTTTATCCTTCACCTTTCATTGTTAGCCAATACCCTAGCCCCGTTTCAACCTTATGCTTCTATCTTGAGTGTTATGTATTTCAATTTGTGGAGTTTGAACTTGGTATAAGCTTATGGTGTCACTGGTTCTCGCTTCTAAGTAGTAGCATTCCATTCATGAGATCATACCTAAACATGCTTATTAACTCCAGAAATTGCTCTCTTTATGATACATATATGTGAGTGTTCGTTTTCATGTTTACATCAATCTTCTCACATATAACTAGTGTAGGGTGTGAAGTTAGAAAATCTGTGTGAAAAACGAGAGTACATCTAGTAAGGAATTGAGCAAATTCTCTAAGGCATGTTACTACATTCAAAACATGGTTTTAAATGCTTAATTGTGAAATAGTATGTGGTGACTATGATTAAGAATGTACTCAAGTGTGAAGATGACTAAAATCTATGGGACTAATGATTTTTAACTTGTCATGTGCATTGGAAATCCGTGAGACGATTGTTGGAAGGTGAAGGTTGTGTTTTGTTCGTTTTGTTTTGTTTTTGGTTTCTTTTGTTTTGTTTTGCTCGAGGACTAGCAAAAGCTAAGTGTGGGGGAATTTGATAGGAGCATATTTAGGCGACTGATGCGATATTTATACGCACACAAATTAAACCCTCTTTTTATCAATTGTAGTAAGTATGTAAGTAGGGATCGTTCTGGACCGGGGATTAGGAGGGATTGTTAATCACTTGGATTTGACTTAAAAACGTAAAAACATAATATAAAACACTAAACTAGACTCAAAGAATGTAAAACTAAACTTTAAAACACTAAAACAAATCAAAAGACTCAAAATGCTTTTAAAAACATAAACTAAAATGCTATACTAAACTCGAAGAATTCAAAACTAAAAATAAGAAAGATTAAGACTAAGACTTAAACGAAATATGGGGGGATTGATTTTGGACGAATTTAAACTAAAATGGATAGATTGTAAAGAAAACAAATTGTAAATATGAAATTGACGGAAATGAATGGATGGTATGGCTAGCTAAGGGGTTCATCTCCATACATGTTACACTTGCATAATAAAATGATTTCCAATTGCATTTCAATAAACCATGAATTCTCAACACCCCGGGTTAATTAGGTCCGCTTAAATTAACCGTCAAGTTTTCCTTAAGTTAATGAATTGGATGATTGCATACTACAACCCAAAGCATTCCTCACAAGTTCCCTACATGAATTGCATAATAGAGATACAAGCAAGAATCATTAAGCATCATGAAAACTATAAGTGTTGACGAGGCATTCGTTACTATGATTACGCATGAAACTCGTGCCAAGAATTCATTTAACGCGATTGTTTATAAGCAACCTCCACTACTTGTGAATATAAGTTCGTAACTATTAGGTGAAACTCACTTATATTCTAGCGTCATATTCATGCATGAAAATTAAGTGTGCACTCTCAATAAACATACATAAATAAGTTATCAATCAAACGGTTAAACAAATTGAATCACAACTTATGAAACGCAATTAGAAGTAATCAAATCAAAATGCAAGCATAAACATATATTTCGAATCACCCCCTAGCTAAAGGGGGTTTAGTTTATTATAACATTGAAATCAAAGAAACACCTAAACATTCCAACAACTCAAACTTGAATTGTATGAACGTTTAGGCACTCTTCTCTTCCATTCCTCATACGTACAAACAAAGAGAATTGAATTTAAACATTGAAATCAAAGAAACACCTAAACATTCCAACAACTCAAACTTGAATTGTATGAACGTTTAGGCCCTCTTCTCTTCCTCTTTATTGTAGCATAAGGTCTAAGGATAGTTGGTTTGGGGGAATGGAAGTGTGGAATGGAGTGAGGAGTGATGGAAATGGAAAGATGGTGTTTGGATTACAAGGGAACTCACGGCAACAAGGGGGGGTTTGGATGTGTTTGTGGTATGTACAATGGAATGGATGTGTTGTGTGTGGAATTGTGTATGAATTGTGGAAGAATGGATGCTTATTTATAGGTGAAATGGGGGAACATGGCAGCTAGGAGGGAATGTGGCTGCATGTTTGAATGATTAAAGGATGCATGTGGGTTGAAATGAAAGGGAAATGCATGTGCAAAGCTGGAAATGCATGTGAAGATGTTGGAAATGGAATGAAACTCACGGCAATAGTGTAATGGTGCTGAAAATGCATGTTTGTGCATGTGATTTGAAGTGATTATTGTTTGGAAATGAATATGAAGGCATGTGAAAGCTGGAAATGCATGTGAAGATGTTGGAAATGGAATGAAACTTACGGCAATAGTGTAATGGTGCATGTGTTGGCTGTTTTGTTTGTTGGTTAAAGCTTGTGTTTGCATGTGAATGTTGTTTGTGTGAAGTGTGTGTGAATGCATGTGGATTAAAGAGTGAATGCATGTGTTGAATGATTTCTTGGTGAGGGAATGCATGTGCAAATGCATGTGGAATGTGGCTGAAAATGAAAGGAGGAGTGCAATGGAATGTGCACGGCAATAATGTGTGTTTGTGCATGTGGGTGAATGTGCATGTGTTTTAGGTTGTAATGTGTAGATAATTATGAGTATGATAAATGATAAGTGTATGATATGTTGAGTGATATGTTGAGTGGTAAGTGAATGATAAGATAAGTGATAAGTGAATGATATGTTGAGTGATAAATGAATGATATGTTGAGTGATAAGATAAGTGGTTATTGATATGTAGATGAATGAATGATATGATAAGTAATAAATGAATGATAAGTGGTTATTGATATGTAGATGAATGAATGATATGATAAGTAATAAATGAATGATATGTGGTGATGATAAGATAAGTGTATGATATGATAAGTGGTGAATGAAGGAGTGGAATGTTGGAATGTTATGCACGACTAAGGATATAGGAAAGGTTTAAATATCCTAAAACTAAAGGGAACAAGGTTCCAACACTTTGGTCTTCAATTAGGTTTTCAATTTCGTCCAACACTTTGGCTCAAAGCATAAGCTATCCATCCTTAGCCCAAAAGTGCTCCAAAAGTCTCCAAAATGCATCTTTTTGCTCCTTTAGCCCTTTCGGCCTACAAACACACGAAAATAGCTTAAAGTACTAAAATAACTAAAGAAAAATAACGTAAATGCACGAGAACAAGCCATTTAAGTCGCATGAATATGCTCCTATCAAATACCCCCACACTTATCTTTTGCTAGTCCTCGAGCAAAACAAAACAAAAGAAACCAGAAACAAAACAAAACGAACAAGTAAAACACAACCTAAACCTTCCAACAAACGTCTCAGGGATTTCCAAAGCACATGACAAGTTAAAAAAAACATTATTCCCACAGATTTTAGCCATCATTACACTTAAGTACATTCTTAATCATAGTCACCACATACTAGTTCACAATTAAGCATTTAAAACACATTTCGAATGTAGTAACATGCCTTAGAGAAATTGCTCAAATCCTTACAAGATATGCACTCGTTTTTCACACAGATTTTCTGACTACACACCCTACACTAGTTATATGTGAGAAGATTGATGTAAACATGTAGACAAACTGATAGGAGCATATTTAGGCGACTTACTTAGCTTGTTTTCGTGCATTTATATTGTTAATTCATAGTTGTTTTTGGCGTTTAAGCCATTTTCGTGTGTTTTTAGGTTCATGTGGCTAAGGAAGCAAAAAGATGCATTTTGGAGCATTTTGGAGCAAAATTGGACTTGGAAGGGATAACTTATACTTGGAGCAAAAGGAATGGACGAAATTGAAGAGTAGATGTCACAAGGATTCCTACTTGAAGTAGCCACACACCTTCCACATTTCAGCCACATGCACTTGTTCCTCCATCATTGCACCAACAACAACCAAACATGCACTCGCTTTAATCACATGCATAAATCAGCCACATGCATCTCCCATCACCATATCAGATTTCCATCATATTCACATGCATTCCATCCTTTAAAACATTGCACATGCACTCCCTTTAATTAATTAAGCCACATGCACTCCCATCCATTTCATCATTGCAGCCAACACATGCTTTCACATGCATTTTCAGATTGTCCCCTTGCACATGCAGCCACATATTCATTGCACATGCAATTCCAACCCACATGCATCCTTTAATCATTCAAACATGCAGCCACATTCCCTCCTAGCTGTCATGTTCCCCCCATTTCACCTATAAATAAGCATCCATTGCATTCATTCTCATTCAATTCGTCCATATTCAGACAATCCATTCACCACAGAAATAAGGCCTTTGTGCCAGAAATTCACCCATTCCAAACACTCTTCCATAAACTCATCCATTGCAGAAATGTAGACCATCAAACCACCCCCTTTGTGCCGTGAGTCTTCCCTACAAATCCAAACACCATCCTTCCATTCCTCCACCACTACCCAAACCATTCACACCATCAAACTATCCTTAGACCTTGTGCTACAACGAAGAGGAAGAGAAGAATGCCTAAACGTTCATACAATTCAAGTTTGAGTTGTTGGAATGTTTAGGTGTTTCTTTGATTTCAATGTTTAATTTCAATACTCTTTGTTTTGTACGAATGAGGAATGGAAGATAAGAGGGCCTAAACGTTCATACAATTCAAGTTTGAGTTGTTGGAATGTTTAGGTGTTTCTTTGATTCGCTTTGTTTTGTACCATGAGGAACTAAACCCCCTTGGTTAGGGGGTGATTCGAATATATGTTTATGCTTGCATTTTGATTTGAATACTTCTAATTGCGTTTTATAAGTTGTGGATTCAATTTGTTTAACCGTTTGATTGATAACTTATTTATGTATGTTTATTGAGAGTGCACGCTTAATTTTCATGCATGAATATGACGCTAGAATATAAGTGAGTTTCACCTAATAGTTATGAACTTATATTCACAAGTAGTGGAGGTTGCTTATAAACAATCGCGTTAAATGAATTCTTGGCATAAGTTTCATGCAATCCATAGTAACGAATGCCTCGTCAACACTTATAATTTTCATAGAGCGTAATGATTCTTGCTTGTATCTCTATTATGCAATCATGTAGGGGACTTGTGGGGAATGTTTTGAATTGTTGTATGCGCTAACCCATCCAATTCAATAACGTTAGGAATATTTGAAGGTTAATTAGTGCATCACGGTTAACCCGGGGTGTTGAGTTTCATGGTTTATTGAAATGCAATTGGAAATCATTTTATTATGCAAGTATAACATGTATAGAGATGAACCCCTTAGCTAGCCTTCATTCCATTCAAATTCTATCACACATTCACATTTACATTTTGCTTTAATTTGAATCTGTGCATTTTAGTTAATTTTCGTATAAATCTAAATCCCCCTTTACTTTAATGTCCAATTTAGTTAGAAAGTGTTTTAGTTTGTGTTTATGAGTGTTTTGATTCATTTTATTTCCCAATTTCGTCCAAATTTACCAAAGTGCTCAAAACTGCCCAGAAAGTGATTTTAAGGCAGTTTTGAGTGTTTTGGGTGATGTTTGACTCTTTTGGTTTGTTTTAATGTTTTAAGTGATTAGTTTTACATTCTTTGAGTTAGTTTAGTGTTTTATATTGTGTTTTTACGTTCTTAAGTCAAGTTATTACTTAATTTCGTCCAAATTTGTGTTTGTGCTCAAATCTGCCCAGAAAGTGGTTTTTAGGCAGATTTGAGTGTGTTTGTGTTGTTTTGAGTCTTTTGGTTTGTTTTAGTGTTTTAAAGTTTAGTTTTACATTCTTTGAGTCTAGTTTAGTGTTTTATATTACGTTTTTACGTTTGTGATTCAATTTGTTACATAAATTCGTCCAAAGTACTCAAAGTGCTCAAAACTGCCCAGAAAGTGATTTTAAGGCAGTTTTGAGTGTTTTGGGTAATGTTTGAGTCTTTTGGTTTGTTTTAGTGTTTTAAAGTTTAGTTTTGCATTCCTTGAGTCTAGTATAGTGTTTCATATTGTTATTTTACGTTTTTGAGTCAAATCCAAGTGGTTAACAATCCCTCCTAATCCCCGGTCCAGAACGATCCCTACTTATACTTATACTACAATTGACAAAAAGAGGGTTTAATTTGTGTGCGTATAAATCACGCATCACAAACACTCACATATGTTATAACAAGGAAAGCATTTTCTGGATTTACGATAATGACATGAATATGATCTCATGAATGGAATGCTACTACTTAGAATGAGAACCAGTGATGCCATAAGCTCATATCAATTTCAAACTCCACATTATTGAACACATAACGATCAAGATAGAAGTCAAAGGGGTGTAACGGGGCTAAAGGTGTTTGGCTAACAAAGAAGGTATATGGAAAACAAAGGTTCTTAAAGAAATAGCGAGCAAAGCATTTGAATTAACGTAGAATTCACTTTTGAATGAAAACTTAACTTTTGAACAACAAGGGGGAACAAGCTCTTTTTTTTTTTCTTTCTTTCTTTTCTCTTCTTTTCTGTTTTTCTTTTTCATATGTTTTTCACAATTTTTTTTTCTTTTCTTTTGACTCTCAAAACATACAAACTTAAGAACAAACTTTTACTCCCCCACACTCATTTTCTTGCAAAATGTACTCAAAAGGAATTCATTTAAGTCATGCTCACTATCTTTTAAGAACAAGGGTACGGATGGTCCTAATCTAGGCTAGGTAAGGGGTGATATGGTTAGCAATGAAAATAGGTTAAACGAGGCTCAACGGTGTTAAGACTTACAATATATACGAAATATGGGAAGTAAGGCTATTTGGCTATGGTAGCAACTACACAACTTCATCTTGATATATGTTATGCAACTCAATATCATGCTTTGAATGAAACGGATATAAGTTCTAGCATTTAGTTCTATCATGATACAATTGCATTCTAAGTAGCAACCAAGCAAGGAATAATGAGATCATTCAACAACTTTAGAAAACAAAGAATCACAGAAAATAACTCTCCAAAGAAGGTAATGGCTCGAGTCTCACAGGGTTGTAGCGTTTGTTTGAGTTCCTGTTGATGTATAATTCCTTCCTAATGCTAGAATATATTTAGTATAATGGCACAAGCAAGGGTGTCGAATCCACAGGGACTAATTGGACCTATGTAACTACTTGTTTGCAAGAAATCTAAGAAATGAATCAAACTAGTCTAAATAGGCAGATTTGAATCAAACTAATCAAACTATGCAGATTTGTTGTTTTAACTTGAAAGCATAAGAGAATGAAGTAAACACAAATCAATGAATCAACAACCAATATAATGAGATAGTATCAATGGAAATGAAACTAGGGATTCGATTTCACCATTGCTCAATTAAATCCATGTTTGTTAAGTTGGTTTATACTCATTCATCTACAAATTTCTTGAGTTTGTTTCACTTGGATATGATCAACCATATGATGTGTGGATTTGATCAAATGTCTATAATCTTGAACCTAATTGTGATGTGCAACTTTGGTTCATAATCTAGAGTATGTAATGCACAAGAAACGTTCACTAAACCAAAGGGAACACTTGGCAGGATGTTTGCCAATCTTTCCCTTCATTCATTCACAAATCCACCAATATTAGACATGATGTATGTTTTAATCTTGGCTAAATAACTTGTGGTTAACTCAAATGGCGATCAAGCATACAAATCAACCCACAAATTCACAATTATAACAGAGAATGAATCAAGAACTAGGTAGACAAACTGAGCATTCTAACTTAATTACATAGCAAACTTTGCAAGGTTACATCGAATCCCTAGAGGAAGCTTAGTTACAATTCATGTCTACAAAAGATTTGACATAAAAGTATAAAACATGAATGAACACAGAATTGATAAGAATGAACCCTTGAAGCAAAACTGATGTTGAAGTCCTTGAAGAGTTCCTTGGTGTTGCTTCTCCAAATGTGGTGCGGATGAAGTAGATTGGTTTGGTTTGAATGGTTTCTGCCCTTAGGACAGAAATGGACAGAGAATGGAGTGAAATGGGAGAGGTTATGGGTGTGTAAATGGACTGAAATCAGAGGAAAACTTGCGGATGGAAAAGGGAGAGAATAATGGACAGTTTCTGTGAAAGGAAAAGAATGTAGAATCCAATCCAATGGAGAGGGCGAATTAGTGTGTATGATGGACAGAAAATGGAGCCAAATAGAGTGTGTGTGATCCCCCAACATTCAGATTGGATCTAGCCTTTGTTTACTCAGATGGCAGAGCATAATTTAGGTGGAATGATGGGTTTCTGAGTGTAGTGGACGCATGGCTTGGACAACTCTGCAAGTATGTGTTTTGTTTAATCAAAATGCATGTGTAAAGTCTGCCACAAGGGAGTGGAACCTGCAAAGGTCAATTGGAGCACCAGAAAATGTTTATACAAGTCTGAAAATGGGAAGAACACACGGCATGGACAAAGGAATGGGTTGGGTTTCTGAAATGATGGCATGAAATGGAATTTCTGGAATAAAGGATGCAAGGAATGGACATAATCTGCAGGTATGTGGATATTTAATCCAAGAAACATGTGCAAAGTCTGCCACAAGGGAGTGGACAATCTGAACTTGGTTAGAATAATCTGGAATTGGGTATGGACATGCACGGCACAAGGTATGAACATGCATGTGAATGCATGTTTTGATGTTTTTAAAAGTGCATAATCTGATTTGGAACCAAATGGGAGTGCACGGGCAGGTTGTGGACATGCATGTGATTGCATGTTTTTGCCTTGTTTAGAACCACCCAAAGTGACTCCAACGCATCACTTTCTGTTTAGAACCATCCAATGTGGTCGAATTACACACTTGGCTGCACACTAACACAAAACAATGTAAAACGCAACTAGTTTAATCCAAAACATTACAAAGACACCAAATAAGGGAGATATAGATGCATGCAAAATGTGACTTATCAAATACCCCCAAACCTGGTTTTTGCTAGTCCTCGAGCAAACTTAAAACTAAAACACACAAAACAAACATCTAACTAAACCACTTTCGCTGGCCAAACGATTGCACTGAGCATGTGCAACAAGCCTTTGAACCCCTAGGTGTCCCTAGTTGGAGGAGTTGTGTCTCCTGAGGGTTTACAGTGATGACACCCACAAACATTTACAAAATCTGCAAACAACTTGGTTAAAACATGCTTTAAACAAACTAATAAGAACCAATGAAGATTTTGTCATTCATTCAACTCAAAAGATTGCCACTTCAAAGAATCGTATCAATTGAAACGTATAAAGATATTTCTCAATGTCTTACAACTTCAAGGTCACCATACCCAAATGCTTAAGAAGGAATTCGCCTCAACTCTACTCCTCACAGAATCCACTCAAGTTTTCACTCAGATCTTAAGGTTTAGTCTCTCAACAACATATATGAGTGAAATTATGTCAATGAAATCAAAATTCTCACATATGAAATCTGAAATGGAAGCACAGTTTCTGAGTAGATCTCATGAAATGAATCAAATGCTAAGAATATAGATAACACACACACTTACCATCACCCATGCATACATCCTCAATGATCAGCTAGGTCTTTCTCAAGATTGTAATGTAAGGCTTAGGTTATAGGTTACGAGAGAAGTGATATGAAATACTAGAGCTTGGGGCTTACCAAAGTGTTCTTGAGGATCATGCTCTTCACTTGCATTTGTTTTCTTTCTTCTTTGTTTTTGGCATCCAGGCCCTATGTCTTATAATGAGGAGATTTGGAATTTGTATCCATTTTAATTCTCTTCTGTTCTTTTTTTATTTTTTTATTTTTTATAACCCTTTTTTTTTTAGAAACATCTTCAACATAGGTGCCCTCGGTACATGCCACAATCTTGTTCTAAGCTCAATTTACTTTTAGTCTTCATCACCTTGGTATTCCCCAAACTATAAGGTATGGCTTGTAATTGGCTAGAACGTGGTGTGGGTGATGAAAGAATTGGGCTAAAGTGTTTGGCTGCAACGAGGGTGAATGGAACACACAAATGGGTAGGATTTAAGCCTTTTAGTAGTTAAACATGCATAGCCTAACATCATCTCATTGAGTTCATTCACGAATGATACTAAACACATGGTATCTGCAAAGAGAGTAATTCTTAGTATCCAATCAAAATAGAAGTAATGAGATCATTTAAAGTGAAATTGAACGAAAGAGATAGGAGTAGAAACACTTTAAACCCTCTCAAAGAAGCAAATAGGCTCAAAATAACTCACTAGGGTAGTCTCCACTATTCTTCTTCCAGAATTTGAGTATGGTACCTCTATCATCATAATTTCAAGAGTTATAGCTTTATAAATGACAACAAGATGCAACTCTTTTCCATAGCAACCCAATCGTTTGTTTTCAAACATATTCCTCATATACATTCGTATTAGCATGCAAAAACATTCTTAACCAACACTAACACTTCAAATAGGCACAAACACAACACAAAACTTCAAATAGGCACAAACACAACACAAAACTTCCAAACCACCCCCAAACCTAAACTAAACATTGTCCTCGATGTTTAAAATTGTATGCAATGTAAGTAGGCAAAGAAAATGGAATGGTAACAAAATAAACACAACATAAAGAAAGAACACAAACCACACTAGGTTGCCTCCTAGCAAGCGCTTTATTTAATGTCTAGGCAAGACATGGTAGCTTGTTCATGGTGTTGAAAATTCAAGAACATCTACGACTTGATACACTTGCTCTTCATCCACTTTATCCAAATATGGTTTCAATCGCTGCCCGTTGACTTTAAAAGAGGTGCCATTCTTCATGTTCTCTATCTCCACAGCTCCATGGGGAAATGTTTGCAAGACTTTGAATGGTCCCACCCACCTAGACTTCAATTTTCCTGGAAAAAGTCTCAAACGTGAGTCAAACAAAAGTACTTTCATACCTTGGTGAAACTCCTTCCTTAGGATGGCCTTGTCATGATAGAGCTTAGTCCGTTCCTTGTAGATTTTGGCATTCTCATATGCCTCATTTCTAAGCTCTTCCAACTCATTAAGTTGGAGCTTCCTTGCTACTCCAGCATCCTTGTAATCAAAGTTGAACTTCTTGATGGCCCAATATGCACGGTGTTCAAGCTCCATTGGCAAATGACAAGCTTTCCCAAACACAAGGCGATAAGGACTCATGCCAATGGGGGTCTTGTATGCTGTTCTATATGCCCATAGTGCATCATTTAACCTCAATGACCAATCCTTCCTTGTAGGGCTCACAGTCTTCATCAAAATGTTCTTGATCTCCCTATTGCTAATCTCCACTTGTCCTGAAGTTTGAGGATGGTACGGGGTTGCCACTTTGTGATTGATGTTGTACTTCTTCATCAAGGATTCAAAAGGTTTGTTGCAGAAATGGCTGCCACCATCACTAATAATAGCTCTTGGGGTTCCAAACCTACAAAAAATCACATCTTTAAGAAAATTCAACACAACCTTATGATCATTAGTTCTTGTAGCAATGGCTTCAACCCATTTGGATACATAATCCACTGCCACTAATATGTATAAGTAGCCAAAAGAGGATGGAAATGGTCCCATGAAATCGACTCCCCAAACATCGAAGAGTTCCACCACAAAAATGTTGTTTAATGGCATCTCATTTCTTCGGCTAATGTTCCCCATTTTCTGGCACCTATCACATTTAGAGCAAAAATCAAAAGCATCTTTGAATAAAGTAGGCCAAAAGAAACCAGATTGTAAAACCTTTAGTGATGTCTTTTTGGCACCAAAATGGCCTCCACATGCCAATGTGTGGCTAAACGTTAGAATGCTTTGTTGCTCACTCTCTGGGACACATCTCCTAATGATTTGATCAGGGCAATATTTAAACAAATATGGTTCGTCCCAAACGTAGTGCTTTACCATGGCAAGGAACTTCTTTCTTTCCTGAAAAGAAAGGTCATTTCTCATTATACCACAAGCAAGATAATTCACAAAGTCCGCATACCATGGTTCTTTTTCTTGAACAACAAAGAGTTGTTCATCTGGAAATGATTCATTTAGGGGCAAAGGTTGTCCCACTCCATGGTTTTCATTAAGCCTGGACAAATGGTCAGCCACAACATTATCACTGCCCTTCTTATCTCAAATTTCCAAGTCAAACTCTTGTAGTAAGAGTATCCATCTAATCAAGCGTGGTTTAGCATCTTTCTTTGTCATCAAATACCTAATGGCTGCATGATCAGAAAACACAATAACTTTAGATCCCACAAGATATGACCTAAACTTTTCTAAGGCAAAAACAACAGCAAGCAACTCCTTTTCAGTTGTGGAATAGTTAAGTTGAGCATCATGCAGAGTCCGGCTTGCATAGTAGATCACATGTGGAAGCTTGTTCACCCTTTGCCCTAAAACTGCACCAATAGCATAGTCAGAGGCATCACACATCAATTCAAAAGGTAAAGACCAATCTGGTGCCATAATAATAGGAGCCGATGTTAGTTCATTTTTCAAAATATTGAATGCATCCATACAAGCCTTATCAAAATGAAATACAACATCTTTAGCTAACAGATTGCATAATGGACGAGTGATCATTGAAAAGTTCTTAATGAAACGACGATAAAAACCCGCATGGCCCAAAAAACTTCTTACTCCCTTCACAGTGGTGGGGGCTACCATATTGGTGATGACGTCAATTTTGGCTTTGTCCACCTCCATTCCTTTGCTAGAGATTACATGCCCCAACACAATTCCTTGTTTCACCATAAATTGGCACTTCTCCCAATTGAGGACCAAATTTGTTTCCTGACATCTTTGAAGTACTAACGATAGATGGTTAAGACATTCATCAAAAGAGGAACCAAACACTGAGAAGTCATCCATAAATACCTCAATGAACCTTTCTACCATGTCAGAGAAGATGGCCAACATGCATCTTTGGAATGTTGCCGGAGCATTGCAAAGTCCAAAAGGCATTCTCCGGTATGCAAATGTGCCAAAGGGGCAAGTAAAGGTTGTTTTCTCTTGATCCTCCGGAGCGATTGCAATTTGATTGTAGCCTGAGTAACCATCAAGAAAACAATAGTGTGAGTAACCCGCCAATCTCTCAAGCATTTGATCTATGAAAGGCATAGGAAAGTAATCTTTTCTAGTGCTAGAATTCAACTTCCTGTAATCGGTGCAAACACGCCAACTGGTCGTGGGCTTTGTGGGCACAAGCTCATTGTTTTCATTCCTCATCACAGTGATTCCCACCTTCTTAGGCACCACCTGAATAGCACTCACCCATTTGCTATCAGAAATGGGATATATGATCCCCACATCTAACAATTTCAACACCTCATTCCTAACAACTTCCTTCATGTGTGGATTGAGCCTTCTTTGTGGCTCACGGCTTGTTTTTGCTCCTTCCTCCAAAAGGATCCTATGCATGCACATGGTAGGGCTTATTCCCTTGATATCTGCAATAGACCAACCAAAAACAGATTTGAACTCTTTTAACACCCTAATTAGTTTATCTTCTTCATTTGGGGTGAGATCAGAAGCGATGATAATTGGAAGAGTTTCAAATTCAGCTAGATATGCATATTTTAGATGTGGTGGAAGTGGTTTAAGTTCAAGTTTTGGTGCTTTAACAGTAGAAGGAGTTAGATGTGACATTGATGATTCTAAAGGCTCAAAACGAGGTGAAACATTGAAAGGATACAATGCTAATGCTTCCAAAGCAGCTAATTCTTCCATGAGTGCATCTTCCTCATCAAACTCATCTTGAGATTGACTCAAAACAGTTTACAATGGTTCATTCGATTGTGTCTGCAAGAACTTAGAGAATACAAGTGAATCAAGCACATCAATGGCATAACAATCAAGAGATGACGAAGGATGAGAAAGAGATTCAAACACTTTGAATTGAACTGTCTCTCCTAACACTGTCATAGTGAGGAGTCCATTTTGCACATCAATGATGGTCTTGGCCGTGGCCATGAAAGGTCTCCCAAGCAATATTGGCAACTCACGATCATGTATAGGAGCTTCTTCCATGTCCAACACTACAAAATCTGCAGGCAAGATTAGTTTATCAACTTGAACTAGAATATCTTCTACTATACCTCTTGGATATTTCACGGATCTGTCTGCAAGTTGTAATGAAATGGTGGTGGCTTTCAAATCTCTCAACCCTAGTTGAAGGTACACTGAATAAGGCATTAAATTGATGCTAGCACCCAAATCAAGCATTGCCTTCTCTACTTTCTTATCCCCTATGGTGATGTTGATAGAGAAACTTCCTGGATCCTTGAGCTTTGGTGGAAGTTTTCTTTGCAAAACTGCACTCACATTCTCAGACACCACAACCTTCTCATGTGGTCCATACTTCCTTTTGTAGCTGTTTAACTCCTTGAAGAACTTCCCATATGCCGGCATGTTCCTAATGACATCAAGCAAAGGTAAGTTAACATTCACTTTGCTTAGTATATCAAAAATTTCTTTGAATGACTTATCCTGCTTGCTTTTGGCAAGTCTTCCAGGGAATGGTATTGGTGGAGTGTATGGTTTCTCGGCCTTGTGAAGATTTGGTGCTTCTAGTGAGGAAGTGGCATGGCTTGGTTCCTCAATTGATTTCTCATTGTCTCCTTGAGTGACACCTGCATTCACATGATCATATTCATTAGTAACTTCATTGCCAACTCTATTATCAATAACCTTACCACTTCTAAGTGTAGTGATTGCTTTGGCTTGCTCTTGATTCCTTTGGAGTATCACGGGTTGGCTTGGAAACTTCCCAACCTCTCTTTGGTTCAAGGCATCTGCAATCTGCCCCAATTGCGTCTCCATTTTGGTTAGGGCGGCTGAATGTTGTTGGAGTGCGCTATTGGTGGAATGTTGGAATTGCAAGGTGTTTTGGGCTAACAATTTAACCGTGTCCTCAAGGGTAGTGGCAGGTTTTGGTTGGAAATTTTGGGTTGGATTGTTGTTCTTCCATGAAAAGTTGGGATGATCTCTCCAACTCGGGTTATATGTATTGGAATACATATCATTCCTTGGTCTTTGGTTGTAAGAATTCATGAGGTTCACTTGTTCTTGAACATACTCGGGGTAAGCTTCCCTAGATGGGCATTGGTGAGTAGGATGGCTTGGTATGTTGCAAATGGCACACACTTCATTAGCTTTTGGCACCATGTTGAGCACGGATTCAAGCTTCCTTTCTAGGTTAGCTACCTGCAACAAAAGCTCATGATTAGAACTTGTTTCATAAACTCCAACTTTCTTACCCCTTAAATCTTTGTGTTGAGCATTAGACCCCAACATCTCATAAATGTTATATGACTCTTGAGCATTCTTTTTCTTCAATGCTCCACCTGCTGCATTATCCACAGTTGATTGACAATTTTGGGTTAGTCCATCATAGAAAATTTGCATTTGTAAGTGAAAAGGTAACCCATGGTGTGGACATTGTATCAAGAGGCCTTTAAAACGCTCCCAACACTCATTGAAAGGTTCACCATCATCTTGTTTGAAGTTGAAGATTTGTCCCCTTAATGTGGCTGTCTTTTGAGTGGAAAAGAACTTCTCCAAGAACTTCTTAGCCACGGCATCCCATGTAGTGAGGGAACCTGGTGTTAGAGTCATCAACCAACTCTTGGCCCTATCTTTCAAGGTGTAAGGAAACACCCTCATCCTCAAATTCGCTTCACTCACTCCCTGCAAAGGTAAACCACTCACAACATTGTAAAACTCTTTAATATGAGCTAAAGGGTCTTCATTAGGTAAGCCATAAAATGAAGGAAACATATGGAAATGTGAAGATTTGAGATCATAGTTTCTAGCTTCTGTGGGCAGCAAGATGCATGAAGGTGAATTTGGTATGATTGGTTGAGCAAAGTCCTCCAAAGCACGAAGTTCATCTTCGTTGCCCGCCATCTCTTCTTCTCTTTCCCAATTAAATTGCTCAGATTCTTTACTTGTTGAACTAGGTGAATTCCCTTCCTCTTCCTCACGGTCAAAGGGTGAACTTGATGGCACAAAGTTGTCCAAAGTGTGGCCCTTCAACCGTTCAATTCTTTGGCCTAACTCAACAAGTTTATTTGACATATACTACCTGAAACAAAGTAACACAAGTGTGAATGAAAATCAAGAAGCAAAAAACAATGAAAAGAACAAAATAAACTTAAAAACGTTTGAAAAGACTCAAGGGATGTGGAACTAAACTCTTAGAACACTTAAACAATCCTAAAACCCAAAACAGCAACTAGAAGACTCAAAATTGCCTAAAAACCACTTTCTGGGCAGTTTTGAGCACCTACACTAATTTGGACGAAAATTGGATGGAAACTTGAATCAAAACACTTATAAACACAAATCAAAACACTTTCTAACTAATTTGGACAAAACAAAGACTCAAAGGATTCAAAACAGATTCACAAGACTCAAAACAAGCTAAAAACTCTCAAAACTGCCTAAAAACACAAACTGGGCAGTTTTGACACTAAACTCAATTTGGACGAAAATTAGGTTTGAGCTTGACTCAAAATGCTTCAAAACACAAGATAAGACAGATTCTAAGCCTAAAACCTAACAAAATATGGGGGAAATTGTATTTGGACGAAATGCAATTAAATGGTCAGATTATAACAAAAGCAGATTGTAAAGCAAGTTGATGTAAACCAATGGATAATGGAATGGCTAAGGGATTCTTTTCCACACCTGAAATGTATGCAACTTAAATCAACTTCCAATTATCAAATCGACAAGTTATGAACCTTGACACTAATCAAAATAGCAAACAAGCAAACAAGCAATTACAAGGGACTGAAATCAGTCCCCGGCAACGGCGCCATTTTTGTTGATGTATAATTCCTTCCTAATGCTAGAATATATTTAGTATAATGGCACAAGCAAGGGTGTCGAATCCACAGGGACTAATTGGACCTATGTAACTACTTGTTTGCAAGAAATCTAAGAAATGAATCAAACTAGTCTAAATAGGCAGATTTGAATCAAACTAATCAAACTATGCAGATTTGTTGTTTTAACTTGAAAGCATAAGAGAATGAAGTAAACACAAATCAATGAATCAACAACCAATATAATGAGATAGTATCAATGGAAATGAAACTAGGGATTCGATTTCACCATTGCTCAATTAAATCCATGTTTGTTAAGTTGGTTTATACTCATTCATCTACAAATTTCTTGAGTTTGTTTCACTTGGATATGATCAACCATATGATGTGTGGATTTGATCAAATGTCTATAATCTTGAACCTAATTGTGATGTGCAACTTTGGTTCATAATCTAGAGTATGTAATGCACAAGAAACGTTCACTAAACCAAAGGGAACACTTGGCAGGATGTTTGCCAATCTTTCCCTTCATTCATTCACAAATCCACCAATATTAGACATGATGTATGTTTTAATCTTGGCTAAATAACTTGTGGTTAACTCAAATGGCGATCAAGCATACAAATCAACCCACAAATTCACAATTATAACAGAGAATGAATCAAGAACTAGGTAGACAAACTGAGCATTCTAACTTAATTACATAGCAAACTTTGCAAGGTTACATCGAATCCCTAGAGGAAGCTTAGTTACAATTCATGTCTACAAAAGATTTGACATAAAAGTATAAAACATGAATGAACACAGAATTGATAAGAATGAACCCTTGAAGCAAAACTGATGTTGAAGTCCTTGAAGAGTTCCTTGGTGTTGCTTCTCTAAATGTGGTGCGGATGAAGTAGATTGGTTTGGTTTGAATGGTTTCTGCCCTTAGGACAGAAATGGACAGAGAATGGAGTGAAATGGGAGAGGTTATGGGTGTGTAAATGGACTGAAATCAGAGGAAAACTTGCGGATGGAAAAGGGAGAGAATAATGGACAGTTTCTGTGAAAGGAAAAGAATGTAGAATCCAATCCAATGGAGAGGGCGAATTAGTGTGTATGATGGACAGAAAATGGAGCCAAATAGAGTGTGTGTGATCCCCCAACATTCAGATTGGATCTAGCCTTTGTTTACTCAGATGGCAGAGCATAATTTAGGTGGAATGATGGGTTTCTGAGTGTAGTGGACGCATGGCTTGGACAACTCTGCAAGTATGTGTTTTGTTTAATCAAAATGCATGTGTAAAGTCTGCCACAAGGGAGTGGAACCTGCAAAGGTCAATTGGAGCACCAGAAAATGTTTATACAAGTCTGAAAATGGGAAGAACACACGGCATGGACAAAGGAATGGGTTGGGTTTCTGAAATGATGGCATGAAATGGAATTTCTGGAATAAAGGATGCAAGGAATGGACATAATCTGCAGGTATGTGGATATTTAATCCAAGAAACATGTGCAAAGTCTGCCACAAGGGAGTGGACAATCTGAACTTGGTTAGAATAATCTGGAATTGGGTATGGACATGCACGGCACAAGGTATGAACATGCATGTGAATGCATGTTTTGATGTTTTTAAAAGTGCATAATCTGATTTGGAACCAAATGGGAGTGCACGGGCAGGTTGTGGACATGCATGTGATTGCATGTTTTTGCCTTGTTTAGAACCACCCAAAGTGACTCCAACGCATCACTTTCTGTTTAGAACCATCCAATGTGGTCGAATTACACACTTGGCTGCACACTAACACAAAACAATGTAAAACGCAACTAGTTTAATCCAAAACATTACAAAGACACCAAATAAGGGAGATATAGATGCATGCAAAATGTGACTTATCAGTTCCTTCCTTCAAGCATGTTACAAAAACGAATTTTTCTTTTATGATTGCATGTGAAGTCATACATTATAACCATAACTAAGCATAAACCAAGAGTAAATCAAACTTTTCTCTATGTTTATAACTCTTTTTAACAGTCATGCAATTACAAACCAAATCCTTATCATTGTGTTGGAAGGTACCCTAAGACACAAACTCACAAAAACGACTCAAAACACTCTTTTTAGGTGATAGGAGCATATTCATGCGACTTAAATGGCTTGTTCTCGTGCATTTACGTTATGTTTCTTTAGTTATTTTAGTCCTTAAAGCTATTTTCGTGTGTTTGTAGGTCCAAAGGGCTAAAGGAGCAAAAAGATGCATTTTGGAGACTTTTGGAGCACTTTTGGGCTAAGGATGGATAGCTTATGCTTGGCGCCAAAATGTTGGACGAAATTGAAGACCAAAGTGTTGGAACTTTGTTCCCTTTAGTTTTAGGACATTTAAACCTTTCCAATTCCCTTATGCCGTGCATCTCCACCTTTCTCCCAAAACCATACACATGCTCCCATTACTTATCATAATCACATATCATATCACTTATCATTCACCACTTATCGTTCATCACTTATCATTCACCACTTATCACTTATCATATCATTCACCACTTATCATTCATCAAACACATGCATTCACATGTTTGCACAATCTGCCATCATTCCAACCAAAACCGTGCACATGCTATCACATGCATTCACATGCACTTGTTCCTCCATCATTCCATCCTTTAAAACATTGCACATGCACTTTAAACATTCACCCACATGCATTTCCACCCACATGCTATCCCATTTCAGATTGTCATTTCCCCTTTAATCAACACATGCATCCCCTCACCAAGAAATCATTCATTCCACATGCAATCAGAAAATCCACTTCATAACACATGCATCTTGGCAGATTTCACATGCACTCATGCACATTCACCTTAATCATTCACATAGCTTTAATTCACATGCAAACACATTGCATTACCATTCACCACCAGAAAATCACCATCATTGCCGTGAGTTTCATACACTTTCCAGCCATTCCACATGCCATTGTCATTCCACTTCATTTCACCTTGCATTTTCAGATTATTCCTTCATCCTTGCACCACACATTCATTGCACATGCTTTCACATTCAACACACATCCAGAAATCCTCTTAAAACCGTGCATTCCCTTTCATTTCTGTCAACACACATGCAATTCCAGATTTCACATGCACACACAAACATTAGCACATGCAACCTAGCTGTCATGTTCCCCCCATTTCACCTATAAATACTCATTCATTCATTCTCATTCATACACAATTCATTTCACAACAGAAATTGGTCCCTTGGGGCCATGCCCTTCACAAAGTCCATCCATTCCATTCATACACTTCATCCATTGCAGAAATGTAGACCATAAACCCCCCTTTGTGCCGTGACTCTCCCTTACAATCCAAACATCATCCTTCCATTTCCATAATTCCCCAATCCATTCAACACACCAACAACATCCCTTAGACCTTGTGCTACGACGAAGAGGAAGATAAGAGGGCCTAAACGTTCATACAATTCAAGTTTGAGTTGTTGGAATGTTTAGGTGTTTCTTTGATTCTACATCAGTTTTGCTTCAAGGGTTCTTTCTTCTTATTAATTCTATGTTCATTCATGTTTTTATGTTAAATCCTTTGCAAACATGAATTGTAACTAATCCTCCTCTATGGATTCGATGTAGCCTTGCAAAGTTTGCCATGTAGTTAATTCGGAATTCTCATTTAATCTATCTATTTCTTGCTTCATTCTCCGATTTAATTGTGACTTAGTGTGTTGATTTTAATGCTTGATCATCATTTGAATTAACCACAGGTTGTTTAGCCAAGATTAAAGCACACATCATGCATAATCTTGGTAGATATGTGAATGAATGAAGGGAATGTTTTGCAAACATCCTGCCGAGTGTTCCCTTTGGTTTTGTGAAAGTTTCTTGTGCACTACATAGTCTTGATTAGGAACCAAAGTTGCACATCACAATTAGGCTCATAATTAGAGACATTTGATCAAATCCACACATCATATGGCTGATCATATCTAAGTGAAACAAACCCAAGAAATAAGTAGAGGGATGAGTATAATCTGATTTAACAAGCATGGACTTGGCTTAGCAATGGTGAAATCGAATCTTTAGCTTCATCTTCATTGGTACTATCTTATTTTATTAGTTGTTGATTCATTCATCTTGTGTTTACTTCATTTCCTTATGCTTTAATTTATAATCTGTTTGTTTCCAAGTTTCTGTTTTTTTTTTTTTATTTCAAGTTTTATTCAAAACCAATCCCCCATTCCTTTTAAAGTGTTAGATTAGTTAGAAATACATTTAGTTTGTGTTTGTAAGTGTTTTGATTCATTTTGTTTCCCAAATTCGTCCAAAGTACTCAAGGTGCTCAAAACTGCCCAGAAAGTGATTTTAAGGCAGTTTTGAGTGTTTTGGTGCTGTTTTGAGTTTTTGGTTTGTTTTAGTGTTTTAAAGTTTAGTTTTGCATTCCTTGAGTCTAGTATAGTGTTTCATATTGTTATTTTACGTTTTTGAGTCAAATCCAAGTGGTTAACAATCCCTCCTAATCCCCGGTCTAGAACGATCCCTACTTATACATATACTACAATTTGACGAAAAGAGGGTTTAATTTGGGTGCGTATAAATCTCGCATCAAATTTTGGCGCCGTTGCCAGGGATTAGAAAATTTGCTAATCCCTTGGATTGTTTTATTTTTGTTTGTTTTTCTTCCAGATTCTTAATCTTGTTTTGTTTCTTGTTTTAGGTACTAGTTTATGACTCGGAGTTCTCATCCAATTCGTGAACATATCCTGGATTGATTGGGTTCTTCATCCGACTGCAAGACGTAAAAGAAAGCGCTACTTGGGAGGCAACCCAATGCACTGAGAAAAAAAAAAAAAATTTCATTTATTAAAAAAAAGATACTAAACATGGAGAAAGGTGGAGCTTCACAAAGGTTGTTTACGTGAAGCCCCACTACGAGGCGCAGAAGCGGAAGGCATAGAAGCAGAAGGCATAGAAGCGGGAGGCATCGGAGCGGAAGCCATCGGAGCGGGAGGCATCGGAGCTAGAGCATTCCAGGCCTCAATACTTGGCCAAGCGCTGGATGACCCAGGAAAAAGGTGCCTCTGGAGATAAGCCGCAAGCCTTTGACGGTCACTTTGGATTCGACCCTCAGATTCGTGCAGCTCATCAAGCTTCCTCTTCATCCCCAACGAATAGTTATTTGCAAGCACATGCAAACTTCTATTCTCGTACTTAAGCTGCTGGATCTCTTGCTTAAGTCTTTCCACCTCTGCCATCAATGATTCCACCTGACGGGACCGAGCAAGCAGGCGTTGGCCCATGTTGGACATAGAACTCGCACACTGAACACTAAGTGCGAGGGACTCTTGAACGGCCAACTCATCGGACCGTCCTGACAGCAGCCTACTATCTTTTGGAGTGAGGAGGTTCTTAGCTACTATTGTAGCTGTTGTGGCGTCCTGCATCACGGAGTCTTCACCTGTAAGAAGACCGTTAGAAGATAAAAAAGAAGGGCGCCATACGTCACCTTGACGCGGCGCGCCCGTATCACTGCTAAGGCTCAATTCCAAGCTAAGGTTCGATGAGTTTGCCATTTTTCAAAAGTGTTCAAAGAGAAGGGATGGAGTTAAATTTCAAAGGGCCGGAGTCGATTTTCAAGAATGGGAAATCTTCAGAGTGTGTTTGTTGTGGTGATCGATAGCTCAATAAAAATGCCAAAGCGACGCGTCCACCGATTCAAAAAGCCAGAATTTCCGGCGTAATTTAGGCAACGCTTTCTCGGCTTTTCAAAAGACGCGTTCAACTTTGTCAAAAGATTTCTTCTTTTCAGACAACACGTGGAGGCCATCACCGCAACTACACATCTTTAGCCGACAAGCGCAAAGTTCGGCGACGCTTTCTCTGCTTTTCAGAAAACGCGTGCAGCTTTGTCAAAAGGAGCCGCATCTGCACTACCACATGTCGTTCAGAAAAAGAAAGGGTGTCGTTCAGAAATCGAAGGGGCGCCTGCTCAGAAATCGAAGAGACGTCTTCAAAGTTCGAACAGGCGCCACTATTTCAAAAAGCCGGATTTGCGGGATCAAAACGTTTGTCGACAAGGGTAAAAGAAGAGTACCACCACTTGATATTATCTCTATATATGTCGACCTTCGTCTTTTATGGCAAGGGAAACCTGAAGAAAATGCCCAACTCTCCCTCACCTCTGAGGGCGCTGATGCGAGATTTATACGCACACAAATTAAACCCTCTTTTCGTCAAATTGTAGTATATGTATAAGTAGGGATCGTTCTAGACCGGGGATTAGGAGGGACTGTTAACCACTTGGATTTGACTCAAAAACGTAAAATAACAATATGAAATACTAACTTAGACTCAAAGAATGCAAAACTAAGCTTTAAAACACTAAGACAAACAAAAAGACTCAAAACAACACAAACACACTCAAATCTGCCTAAAAACCACTTTCTGGGCAGATTTGAGCACAAACACAAATTTGGACGAATTTATGTAATAACTTGACTCAAGAACGTAAAAACACAATATAAAACACTAAACTAACTCAAAGAATGTAAAACTAAACACTTAAAACATTAAAACAAACCAAAAGACTCAAACATCACCCAAAACACTCAAAACTGCCTTAAAATCACTTTCTGGGCAGTTTTGAGCACTTTGGTGAATTTGGACGAAATTGGGAAATAAATTGAATCAAAACACTTAGAAACATAAACTAAGACACTTTCTAACTAAATTGGACAATAAAGTAAAGGGGGATTGAGGTTTATACGAAATTAAATTAAATTGCACAGATTGTAAATTAAAGCAAAATGTAAATGTGAATGTGTGATAGAATTGAATGGAATTGAAATGAATGAATGCTAGCTAAGGGGTTCATCTTCACATATGTTACACTTGCATAATAAAATGATTTCCAATTGCATTTCAATAAACCATGAAACTCAACACCCCGGGTTAACCGTGATGCACTAATTAACCTTCAAATCTTCCTAACGTTATTGAATTGGATGGGTTAGCGCATACAACAATTCAAAACATTCCCCACAAGTCCTCAACATGAATGCATAGAAGAGGTACAAGCAAGAATCATTACGCTCTATGAAAATTATAAGTGTTGACGAGGCATTCGTTACTATGGAATACGCATGAAACTTATGCCAAGAATTTGTTTAACGCGATTGTTTATAAGCAACCTCCACTACTTGTGAATATAAGTTCGTAACTATTAGGTGAAACTCACTTATATTCTAGCGTCATATTCATGCATGAAAATTAAGTGTGCACTCTCAATAAACATACATAAATAAGTTATCAATCAAACAGTTAAACGAATTGAATCCACACTTATGAAACGCAATTAGAAGTAATCAAATCAAAATGCAAGCATAAACATATATTCGAATCACCCCCTAACCAAGGGGGGTTTAGTTCCTCATGGTACAAAACAAAGAGAATCAAAGAAACACCTAAACATTCCAACAACTCAAACTTGAATTGTATGAGCGTTTAGGCCCTCTTATCTTCCATTCCTCATTCGTACAAAACAAAGAGTATTGAAATTAAACGTTGAAATCAAAGAAACACCTAAACATTCCAACAACTCAAACTTGAATTGTATGAACGTTTAGGCACTCTTCTCTTCCTCTTCGTTGTAGCACAAGGTCTAGGGATAGTTTGATGGTGTCAATGGTTTGGGGAGTGGTGGAAATGGAAGGATGGTGTTTGGATTGTAAGGGAGAGCACGGCACAAAGATGGTTTGATGGTCTACATTTCTGCAATGGATGAGTTTATGAATGGAATGGATGGACTTTGTGAAGGGCACGGCCCTAAGGGACCAATTTCTGTTGTGAAATGAATGTGTATGAATGAGTGTGAATGAATGAGTATTTATAGGTGAAATGGGGGGAACATGACAGCTAGGTTGCATGTGCACATGTTGGTTGAATGATTATGAGTGCATGTGGCTGAAATAGCATGTGGAATGGCTGGAAATGCAAGGAGAAGGCATGTGCACGGTTTTGGTGTGAATGATTGAATGTGCATGTGGCTGCAATGGAGGAGGAATCCTTCAATTTCGTCCATCCTCTTGGCTCCAAGCATATGATATCCATTCCAATCTCTAATTTGCTCCAAAAGGCTCCAAAAGGCATCCTTTTGCATACTTTGCCCTTAGAACCTGAAAACACACAAAAGAAGCATAAAGGACTAAAATAACTAAAGAAACATAACGTAAATGCACGAGAACAAGCCATTTAAGTCACATGAATATGCTCCTATCAGGCGCACTCCCAACAAAGCCTTTCGAATTACTCTAATTCTTCTTCTTCCCCAAAGATGATACCAGATGCCTGGAGTACAGATGACCCAGGAGGAAACGGCGGATTGAAGTATGCTGATTCATTCACCGCTTCTTCAAAAGCAAAGGTATCTCATATCATCAAGGTCAAAAGCAAAAGTATCTCATATCATGCTCTTTCCCTGTCTTTTTCTTTGTCCTTGTTCTTACTCGCATGGCAAAGTAAAAGAAGCAATCAGCCGGCACTTGGAGTCAGTCTTCCGATCTGGAGCCAACTGCCTGGAATCTATTCCTGATTGCTTACCTAGCGTTGCTCTCGAGTAGTCATCTTCAACGGTTGATACATTTCCGGAGAAGAGACCACTTCTGCAAAGGGGAGCGAGTAAGGCAAGTGAAAATGATACATTGAAGCATGTGGAGACAAACATAGGCTGAGTTATCCTCCAACCCTTTTCAATACGAATTGGAAAGATTGAACAAAGAAACAGACCAAAGGGGTAAGCTCAGACCTTCGGGGAAGACCAAAAGAATCCTCCAGCCCAGTAGCACAAAGGAAAATCAACAAGTGGAGGAGACCAAAAGAATCATGCAGTCCAGTTCAAGAGTATGCCTGTGGAATCACCAAGATCAAAGCCTCAATGCAATTACCAAGGAGAAGAGGGAATTTACACTCCATAACCAGATTTGCGTCCCTAAACTCTTCTCTTTGTTAATTACATTCTGCCATGTTTAGTATGTTTAAAGTGCTTTTTGTGTGTTTACTTATGTTTTGTGTGAATCTATGCTTAAAACATTGAGGACAATGTTTGATTTAAGTGTGGGGGGGTAAGTAAGTATATTTGATGCAAATTCGTGGGATTTTATCACCCATAACTTCAAATGTTGTTCCTTGCTGTTTTAAGGTGTTTTAAAGTTGTTTTAGAGTGTTTTAGTATGTTTTGTTTTTATAACTCCGAAAATCACATAAAAATTTGAAAAACATGTTTTAAAAAAGCCTAAAAGAATGTTTTGAGTCGTTTTTGTGTGTTTGTGTCTTAGGGTACCTTCCAACAAAATGACATGGATTTGGTTTGTAATTGCATGACTGTTAAAAAGAGTTATAAACATAGGGAAAAGTTTGATTTACTCTTGGTATATGCTTGGTTATGGTTATAATGTATGACTTCACATGCAATCATAAAAGAAAAATTCGTTTTTGTAACATGCTTGAAGGAAGGAACTCAAACAAACGCTACAACCCTGTGAGACTCGAGCCATTACCTTCTTTGGAGAGTTATTTTCTGTGATTCTTTATTTTCTAAAGTTGTTGCATGATCTCATTATTCTTTGCTTGGTTGCTATTTAGAATGCAATTGTATCATGATAGAACTAAATGCTAGAACTTATATCCGTTTCATTCAAAGCATGACATTGAATTGCATAACACATATCAAGATGAAGTTGTGTAATTGCCTGATAGGAGCATATTTAGGCGACTTACTTAGCTTGTTTTCATGCATTTATATTGTTAATTCATAGTTGTTTTTGTTGTTTAAGCCATTTTCGTGTGTTTTTAGGTTCATATGGCTAAGGAAGCAAAAAGATGCATTTTGGAGCATTTTGGAGCAAAATTGGACTTGGAATGGATAGCTTATGTTTGGAGCAAAAGGAAGGGCTTTGTGACCTGATTTGCAAGCTGTGAAAACAAGAAAAAAAAACGCTCAAAACACATGCCATATGTGGAAATACCATTTACATCAGATTTGAGCCATTTAACTTACCTTAAATACTTACCTTGTTTGTCATCCTCTCAGCCATATTTTAAAGTAATGAAAACCTGAATTGGAGGTGGAAAATGAGGAAACAAAGTTCAAAACAAATGCCATTCTCTTTGAATCAGATTCTAGCCTTTTATACACACTTCATTCCAGCCACTCCACATGCATTTCCAACCCACATGCACCTTTAATCATTCAACCATGCAGCCACACATTCACCCACATGCATTTCCACCCACATGCTCTCCCAATTCATCATTGCAGCCACATATCCATCCCACTTCATCATTTCAGTCACCAAAACACCCACATGCATTCCTAATCACCCTTCCACACAACTTGCCTTCATTCATTCAGAAAATACACCCCTTGCCGTGGCTTTCCACCATTCCACACCATCATTTCAGCACATGCACTTCCCCCTTTCTTTAATCCATTGCAGCCACATGCAATTCCCACTCCAGATTTTCAGCCATCCCAATTCATCATTGCACATCAACATATTTCAGCACACTCCACATGCATTTCCACAATCACATTCACTTCATCATTGCACCACAAATCAGCCACACATTCACCCACATGCACCCTTTCATTTCTGTCAAAGCACATGCACTCCCACCCTTTAATCACATGCACAAATCAGCCACATGCATCTCCCATCACCATTTCAGATTTCCACCAAGTTCCTAGCTGTCATGTTCCCCCCATTTCACCTATAAATAAGCATCCATTGCATTCATTCTCATTCACTCTTCCATATTCAGAAAACCATCTCATATACACATCCATTCACGCCAGAAATTCATGCTTTCTCTCTAACACAGCCATACTTCACCATTCTTCATATTTTCTGCCCAAAAACACTCCTTGCCTTCCCCTACATCCATCCCTACCCTAAACACATCATTCTACATCATCTATAACCCCCAAAACTCACCAAAACCCCTTGTGCTGCAGCAACTAAAGGAGAAGAGGCCTAAACGTTCATACAATTCAAGATTGAGTTGTTGGGATTTTTAGGTGTTCTTCGTTCTTGTTTTCAATGTTTACCTTGTTATTACTATCTAAGTTTGTTGTAATCATGAGTGGCTAAACCCCTAATTAGTTAGGGGAAAATTTGAAGCCATGAACATGTTTGAAATATGAATTGATTTCTTCCAATTGTGATTTGTTAAGTTATGATTGCAATTCAATTATCATGTTTATTAAAAACTTGTTTTTGTATGTTGATTAGGGATGCATACTTAGTCTTCATGCATAAACTCGATGCTAGTTTATAAACGAGTTTCACCTAATCGTCACAAGTTTATAAACATGAGTAGTGAAGGTTGTTAGTCACAACCGCGTTAATTGAATTCTTGGCAAGAGTATCATGCATTCATAGTTACAATTGCCTCGTCAACACTTATAATTCTCATAGAGCATAATGATCTCTCATTGTATCTCTTCTATGCATTCATGTTGAGAACCATTGGAGAATGATTTGAATTGTCGCATGCATCATCCAATTCAATAACATAAGGAAAATTTGAGAGTTAATTAGTGCATCACGGTTAACTTGGGGTGTTGAGCATCATAGATAATGAAAAGCAATTGGAGAATCGATTCATATATAAATGTGTCATGTGTGGAGAATGGACCTCTAACTAAACCATCCATCATCTTGTTTTTCAAATCCGTTTATACAATCTGCCTAGTTTATTAACTTGTTTTATTTAATTTAATTTCGTCAAAACCTTAATCCCCCTTTACTTTAGTGTCCAACTTAGTTAGAAAGTGTCTTAGTTTGTGTTTTTAAGTGTTTTGATTCAATTTGTTACACAAATTCGTCCAAATTCACCAAAGTGTCCAAAACTGCCCAGAAAGTGTTTTTAAGGCAGTTTTGAGTGTTTTGGGTGATGTTTGAGTCTTTTGGTTTGTTTTAGTGTTTTAAAGTTTAGTTTTGCATTCTTTGAGTCTAGTAAGTGTTTTATATTGTGTTCTTACGTTTTTGAGTCAATTTCACATTGATTAGCATCCCTAGTTAATCCCCGGTCTAGAACGATCCCTATTTGCTCATTTACTACAATTGTCATCCATAGGGTTTAATTTGTGTGTTTAATTATTTTCGCATCAAATTTTGGCGCCGTTGCCGGGGATTAGCAAAATTGCTAATCCCTTGTGTTTTTGCCGTATGTTTTTAGTGTAATTTACCTAGTTTTCTTGTTTTGTTTTCTTGGTTTAGGTACTAGTGCATGACGCGGAGTTCTCAAACTGTGCATGCACATATCTTGGACTTTAACGACGATTTTGAACGTGATTTGAGAAGAAAGAGGAGGCATCCCGAACCTAGTGAACCTAGTTCAAGTTCAGAGGCCGAATCTGAGTTTGAAAGTGTGGAAGAAGAAGTTATGGCAGCGGACAATCGGACCATTAAAGAGCTTTCGGCCTCGGGGTTGACCAATGCCGCACCATTATGCCGTGCATCTCCACCTTTCTCCCAAAACCATACACATGCTCCCATTACTTATCATAATCACATATCATATCACTTATCATTCACCACTTATCATTCATCACTTATCATTCACCACTTATCACTTATCATATCATTCACCACTTATCATTCATCAAACACATACATTCACATGTTTTCACAATCTGCCATCATTCCAACCAAAACCGTGCACATGCTATCACATGCATTCACATGCACTTGTTCCTCCATCATTCCATCCTTTAAAACATTGCACATGCACTTTAAACATTCACCCACATGCATTTCCACCCACATGCTATCCCATTTCAGATTGTCATTTCCCCTTTAATCAACACATGCATCCCCTCACCAAGAAATCATTCATTCCACATGCAATCAGAAAATCCACTTCATAACACATGCATCTTGGCAGATTTCACATGCACTCATGCACATTCACCTTAATCATTCACATAGCTTTAATTCACATGCAAACACATTGCATTACCATTCACCACCAGAAAATCACCATCATTGCCGTGAGTTTCATACACTTTCCAGCCATTCCACATGCCATTGTCATTCCACTTCATTTCACCTTGCATTTTCAGATTATTCCTTCATCATTGCACCACACATTCATTGCACATGCTTTCACATTCAACACACATCCAGAAATCCTCTTAAAACCGTGCATTCCCTTTCATTTCTGTCAACACACATGCAATTCAATACCCCGCGGCTGCCCAAGGCAAGACCGATGAATTCGAGTTGAAGTCAAGCTTGTTGCACCACATTCCGAAATACCATGGGCTTTCCATGGAAGATCCCAACAAGCATCTCAAGGAGTTCGAGGTTGTTTGTTCGAGCATGACACCCATAAATGTCGATGGGAACATTTTAATGATGAAAGCTTTTCCATTCTCTCTTGTGGAAAAGGCTAAGGATTGGCTTTATGAATTGGCACCCGGGACCGTTACTTCTTGGGAGAGCATGAAGAGAGCATTCTTGGAGAAGTTCTTCCCTACTTCAAGAGTCATTCTATTGAGGAAGAAAATTAGCGGAATCCAACAAAGTCAAGGAGAATCTTTTCCGGCATACTACGAGCGTTTTAAAGCCCTTGTTCCATCGTGTCCTCAACATCAAATGAAGGAGGAGCTTCTCCTTCAATATTTCTATGAGGGCCTTCTTCCCATTGAAAGGCAAATGCTCGATGCTTCGGCGGGAGGTGCATTGGTGGACAAAACTCCTATGTCGGCCAAGACCCTAATTGCAAGCCGTGCTCTAAATGCACAACAATATGAAGGACTTGGGCAAAGGGACCCCCCACGGCAACACTTGAATGAGGTAAGTTCTCAATCCGATATTCAATCTCAGATAGCTAATCTTACTTCTATTGTGTCTCCGATGGCCGAAGGAATGAAGATACAAGGACCGATTGTATGTGGTGTATGTTCTATCCAAGGACACCCTTCGGAAAAATGCCCTCAATTGATTGAGAATGGGGGATGGGAGAGTGCAAATGCCATTGGATTTCCAAGCCACAATCAACCAAGGAATGATCCATATTCCAACACATACAATCCGGGTTGGAGAGACCATCCAAACTTCAAGTGGAGGGAGCCTCAACAACCTCAACAACAAGGAGGCTTTAGACAACAACCCCCGGGGTTCTACACCAAGCCATTCGGCCCCAATCCAAACCAAGCACAACCTGCCCAAAACAATCAAGGTACGTCGTTGGGCAATGAAACACTTCTTAAATTACTTACCAATTTGTCTCAGGGGCAAGAGGATTAAACCAAAGCCATGCAAAACCAAGACAAAAGGGTGGATCACTTGGAGAAACAAATTGGGCAGATTGCGGAATTTGTAGGACAATTCCGAGACAAAGGCAAGCTCCCTAGCTCAACCATTGTCAATCCAAGGGGAGGGTGCGAATCTGCCAAGGCAATCATGTTGAGAAGTGGTAAGGAGGTCGGAACCACCTCAAGGCCATCCAAAACAAGTCAAGAAGAGGACATGTTGCCGCAGCCTCCTATTGTGCCAAAACCGTCCAACACGCCTAAGGTAAGTCCAAATTCGACTTTGTCAAGTTCTATTCCACTAAACGTGCCCTTTCCTGGCAGGTTTAGGCAAACAAAGAAGGAGGAGCATGAGAAGGACATTCTTGAGACGTTTAGGAAAGTTCAAGTCAATATCCCGCTCCTAGATGCCATAAAGCAAGTGCCCAAATACGCTAAGTTCTTGAAGGAATTGTGCACTACAAGGAAGAGGGCGTCACATAAAGAGGTAGTAAGGGTAAGTGAGAACGTTTCCGCTGTTCTACAAAGAAAGTTACCACCAAAGTGCAAAGATCCAGGTAGCTTTACAATCCCTTGTATTATTGGTCAAACTAAGTTCGAACATGCTATGTTAGACTTAGGAGCTTCAATTAACGTCATGCCATACTCTATTTATGCTTCAATGAACCTTGGCGAATTGAAAAATGATGGTGTGGTTATTCAGTTGGCCGATAGATCTAATGCCTATCCAAAGGGCGTATTGGAAGATGTCTTAGTGCAGGTGAATGATTTGATCTTCCCGGCGGATTTCTATGTCCTTGAAATGGAGGAAACCACCCATGCTCCATCCTTGCCGATTCTTCTTGGGAGGCCATTCATGAAGACGGCCCGAACTAAGATAGACGTGTTTAAAGGCACTTTAACAATGGAATTCGATGGGGAAGTGATTGATTTTAATATTTCTGAAACTATGAGATTTCCTAATGATGATCACTCATGTTTCTCTATTGATATTCTTGATTCTTTGGCGCAGCACACCTTGATCAATTACATGGCGATGCACTTGAAACAGTCATTACAAATGGCATCGAAATGAAGGTTCACATGGATGTCACCATAACAAACCACGGCACACAATTGAACACCCATGCCGTGGCCTTTGATGAAGATGTAATTGAGACCGTGGCAGCCCTAGAGTCATTGCCACGGCTCCAAGGTAAGTTCCCTAGTTCAATTTCAATCCCAATTTCGACTGATAACTTGCTTCCTTCTACAGAACAACCACCTACACTCGAGCTCAAACCGTTGCCAAATCGCTTGAAGTATGTGTTTTTGGGCGAGCAAGACACATTGCCCGTCATTATAGCTTCATCACTCACGGCACAAGAGGAGGAGAAGTTGGTGAGGGTTCTCAAAGAGCACAAGACGGCAATAGGGTGAACTTTGGCCGACATCAAGGGTATAAGTCCTACCACGTGCATGCATCGAATTCTCATGGAAGAAGGCGCCAAACCATCAAGGGAAGCCCAACGTCGACTCAACCCACCAATGATGGAAGTAGTGAAGAAGGAAATCATCAAATTGCTTGATTGTGGCGTCATCTATCCCATCTCGGATAGTTGTTGGGTTTCACGGGTCCAAGTGGTTCCCAAGAAGTCCGGAGTCACGATGGTGAAAAATGAAGAAGATGAACTTGTGCCTACACGCATTCAAACCGGTTGGAGGGTGTGCATTGACTATAGGAAGCTAAATGCAGCAACAAGGAAAGATCACTTCCCTTTGCCATTCATCGATCAAATGCTTGAAAGGTTAGCCGGTCATTCTTTTTATTGCTTTCTTGATGGTTATTCGGGATATAATCAAATTGTCATAGCGCCGGATGATCAAGAAAAGACCACCTTTACTTGTCCATTTGGTACTTTTGCATATCGTCGTATGCCATTTGGTTTATGCAATGCACCGGCCACTTTCCAACGATGCATGGTAAGTATCTTCTCTGATTATGTTGAAAAGATAATTGAAGTATTTATGGACGATTTTAGTGTGTTTGGAGACTCATTTGATGCTTGTTTGCATAATCTCACTTTAATCTTGAAAAGATGCATGGAAACTAACCTTGTTTTGAATTGGGAAAAATGTCATTTTATGGTTAAACAAGGTATAGTTTTGGGTCATATCATCTCTGAAAAAGGAATTGAAGTTGATAAGTCTAAAATAGATCTTGTACGTCACTTACCCTCTCCTACTTCGGTTAGAGAGGTCCGTTCTTTTCTTGGCCATGCAGGATTCTATAGGCGATTTATCAAGGATTTTTCTAAGATTGCACAACCACTATGCCGTCTCCTACAAAAAGAAGTGGCGTTTGAATTCACTAAGGAGTGCACGGCATCATTCAACCAACTCAAGGAGTTGTTGACCACGGCACCCATTATTGTTCCCCCGGATTGGAGCCTCCCGTTCGAGCTTATGTGTGATGCGTCCGACTATGCTTTAGGAGCAGTTGTAGGACAAAGAAAGAACAAGAGGCCGCATGTCATCTACTACGCCTCACGAACGTTGAATGATGCTCAACTTAATTATTCCACAACCGAAAAAGAACTCTTGGCTATTGTATTTGCATTAGATAAGTTTAGATCATATCTTCTTGGTACTAAAAGTAATTGTTTTCACTGACCATGCAGCCTTGAAGTATCTTCTCACCAAAAAGGAGGCTAAGCCAAGACTCATTCGTTGGATGCTCCTACTTCAAGAGTTCGATCTTGAAATCCGAGACAAGAAAGGGTGTGAAAACGTGGTGGCTGACCACCTAAGTAGAATGGTGCGTGAGGAAGAGTCCACCCCCATTTTAGAAACGTTTCCGGATGAGCAACTTTTGTCCATTGAGGTAAGAACCCCTTGGTATGCCGATTTGGTAAATTTCTTGGTGTCTAAGCAAGTTCCTAGTACCCTAAACAAGTTCCAACGTGATAAACTTGTTCATGATGCACGTTTTTATGTTTGGGATGATCCATATTTATGGAAATTCTGCCCAGATCAGATTGTGCGTAGATGTGTGCCCGAATCTGAATTTAATTCCATTCTTACATTCTGCCATACTTATGCATGTGGGGGACATTTTGGCACCCAAAGGACAGCCCTAAAGGTGTTACAATCTGGATTTTATTGGCCTAATCTCTTTAAAGACGCTAAAATGTTTTGTTTAACATGCGATAAGTGTCAAAGAACAGGTAACATAGGGCCTAAGGACCAAATGCCGCAACAATCTCTCTCCTTTGTGGAAATTTTTGATGTTTGGGGTATTGATTTCATGGGCCCCTTCCCTCCATCTTTTGGTTTCACTTATATCTTGCTAGCTGTCGATTATGTTTCCAAATGGGTGGAAGCCAAAGCCACCCGTACTAACGATTCTAAGGTTGTTGCAGATTTTGTGAAATCTAATATTTTTGCTAGGCTTGGGATGCCACGAGTTTTAATAAGTGATGGGGGTTCTCACTTTCGTAACCGCACCATTGAAGCTTTGCTCAAGAAGTACAACGTTACTCATAAGGTTTCCACACCTTATCACCCTCAAACTAATGGGCAAGCAGAGGTTTCAAATAGGGAGATCAAACAAGTCCTAGAGAAAACCGTGGGACCCTCAAGAAGAGATTGGAGTTTGCGCTTGGACGATGCATTGTGGGCCTATCGTACGGCTTACAAAACTCCCCTTGGCATGTCACCTTTTCGGCTTATATATGGTAAGCCATGTCATTTGCCCGTTGAGTTAGAGCACAAGGCACTTTGGGCTGTGAAAACCTTCAATTTGGACATAGACGCTGCTGGAGTTCATAGGAAGCTCCAATTAGATGAACTTGAGGAGATTAGGAACGAGGCTTACGAGAATGCTCGCATCTACAAGGACAAAACGAAGGCTTATCATGTGATGCGAAAATTAGCTTAACACACAAATTAACCCTCTTTTGACAATTGTAGCATATAAATAAGTAGGGATCGTTCTTACACCGGGGATTAGGAGGGCTTGCTAAACACTCTAAACTGACTCAAATAAATAAACTTAATCTTTAAAACACTTAAACTCACTTAAAAAGACTCAAACACGTTCACAAAACTCAAAATAGGCTAAAAACACTCAAAACTGCCTTAAAAACACAATCTGGGCAGTTTTGAGCCTAAACACAATTTTGGACGAAAATTGGTTCTAACTTGACTCAAAACTCTTAAAAACACAATCTAAAACATAATTGGACCAATTAGACACTCTAAGACAATTGGGGATTTGGTTTTTGACGAAAATCAAACAAACAAAACAAATATGTAAACTAGGCAGATTCTGACGAAATTGGTGAAATTAAATGGATGGTGAGATGGCTAGGAGGTTTTTCTCCACACATGGCATACTTGCATACAAAATAATCTCCAGTTGCTTATTCGATGAATTTATGAACCTCAACACCCCAAGTTAATTAGGTACGCTTAAATTAACTCTCAGAATTTCCTTAGGTCATTGAATTGAATGGAATTAGCGCATTGCAATCAAATTATTCCTTAAAAGTTTTCTATATGAAAGCGCATGATAGAAAGACAATCAAAGATCATTAGGTTCTATGGAAATCATAGGTGTTGACGAGGCATTCGTAACTATGAAAGCGCATGATACTTATGCCAAGAATTCACTTATCATAATTGTGACCAACAATCTTAACTACTCATGAATATAAGTTCCCAACGATTAGGTGAAGTTCCCTCATACCCTAGCATCATGTTTATGCATGCAAATTAAGCGTGCACTCTCAATTCATATACATAAGCAAGTTTTAATTAAAACAGATAAGCAAATTGAATTCATCATTCATGAAATCACAACTAAAAGTAATCAAATCATCATGCAAATATAACCATGGTTTCGAAATTCCCCCCTAGCCAAAGGGGGGATTAGTTCCTCATGCTTGCACAACAAAAAGTATTGAATTTAAACATTGAAATCATAAGAAAGAATACACCTAAATGCTCAGCAATTCCAAGATGAATTCGATGCACAGATTGGCTCCTCTTCCTCCTCCTTGCTGCGGCACAAAGTTGGGTGATGGAATTTGTGGTTTTGGATGGTGTTTTCTAGTTTGGAGGGATGGAGGATGGTTGATTATGGTGGGGAATGGTGCGGCAGAGGTGTATGGATGTGGAGGGAGGTCTATGGAGGTCAAGAATGGGGAATGGAGGTGCGGCACAAGGGTTTTCTGTCTAGCATAAGGGGTCTACGAATTTGTGGCTGAAAATATGTTTATATAGTCCTAGGGTTTATTAGATTAGGGTTTACTTAACAGGTTTGGTGGATTAGGGCCCTAGAATTCGGCTAGGGTTAATCAAATCCACTTAGGAGAAGGTTTTGGCCCACATATTTTTATAAACTGATTTGTATACCCAAATCCACAAGGATTAGGCCTTGGAATTCAGAATCCCAAAGGGATTAGGCCTAGGAAGGTGTGGCTGATTTAGGGGAGAGGGTAGCTTGGCTTGCAAGGCAAGGTAAAGCCTTCTAGAAAGGTTTGGGCGCCACTTTTCTAGGGTTTCTAGAAAGAATAGGTTTTGTGGCAGATTTGGGCCTTCTAGACTAGGATGCTTCTAGAAATAGGTTCTAGAATGATCCATTTAAGTCCCCATGTAATTAGGAGTAAGACATGATAAGGTTTGGATAGGATAAGATGAGATAAGGTTTGGATAATGTTTTGGATAATTGGATAATGTTGGATAATGTTTTGGATAATTGGATAATGTTGGATAAGGTTGGATAATATTTTGGATAATGTTTCCTCTTTTCTTGCACTTTCCTTATCCACTTTGTCCTTAGCTTAGTTTCTTCCTCTTCTTATCACATTTCCAACTTCTTGAAGTCCAAATTCGTCCATCCATGTTAGCCCACATGCAAGCTCACCACCTAGTGTCCAAAATAGCTCCAAAATGCACCAAAATGCACTTTCTTGATACTTTAACCCATAGGACCTACAAACACACGAAATTGAGTTGTAATACGACATTAACTAAGAAATAATAGCACAAATGCACAAGAATAAGCTAGTTAAGTCGCCTAAATATGCTCCTATCATCATGATAAGATGCTTCGTACCAAAACGTTCTCCAAGGGGCAGAAAGTGTTGCTTTTTGATTCAAGACTTCGGTTATTCCCTGGTAAGTTACGTTCCAAATGGATTGGACCTCTTGTTGTTACTAATGTTTTTCCTCATGGTGCAGTCCAAGTCCAAAGCTTAAAAAGTGGCCACGAGTTCAAGGTGAACGGACATAGATTGAAGCCATACTATGAGAACTTTGTGGAGCATGTTGTGGAAGAACTTCCCTTGGGTACCGTGGGCTCCAATCTGGAGTGATTTGGGTTCTTCGTCCGGCTGTACGACGTTAAAGCAAGCGCTACTTGGGAGGCAACCCATGCATTTAACAAAAGAAGACCTAGAATGCACTCCAATTCCAGATTTGCGTTCCTAAACTCTTCTCTTTGTTGCTATTTCGTTTCTGCCATGTTAGGTTGTTTAGTTGCTTTTTGTGTGTTTACTTATGATTTGTGTGAATCTAAGCTTAAAACATTGAGGACAATGTTTGATTTAAGTGTGGGGGGGGTAACTAAGTTTATTTAATGCAAATTCGTGGGATTTTATCACCCATTACTTAAAATGTTGTTCCTTGCTGTTTTAAGGTGTTTTTAAGTTGTTTTAGAGTGTTTTAGTATGTTTTGTTTTTATAACTCCGAAAATCACATAAAAATTTGAAAAACATGTTTTAAAAAGCCTAAAAAGAGTGTTTTGAGTCGTTTTTGTGTGTTTGTGTTTTAGGGTACCTTCCAACACAATGATGAGGATTTGGTTTTAAATTTCATGACTATTATAGAATGTTGTAAACATGGCTGGAAGATGATTTATGCTTTGGTTTATGCTTGGTTATGGTTATAGCTTATGAATTCACATGTAATTACAAAGAGAAAATCTGTTTTTTTTTGTAACATGCTTGAACGAAGGAACTTAAACTAAAGCTACATCCTTGTGAGACTTGAGCCTATAACGTTCTTTGGAGAGTATAAATCTGTGATTTCTTGTTTTCTAAAGTCGCTGCATGATCTCATCATTCTTTGCTTGGTTGCTACTTGGAATGCATTTCATTATAGTTCCAAATACTAGAACTCATGCCCAATTCATTCAAAGCAGGATATTGATTGCATAACATACAATAAGATGAAGTTGTTAGTCAAGCCAAAGCCAAAAAGCCTATCCCTTTTCACATGTATTGTAGGATTACCCCTTTTGAGCCTTTTCAAGCTTATTTTCTTTGTTAAACCACATTATCCTCACCTAGCTTAGATTAGGACTTTCCATACCCTTGTTCTTAAAGGATAGTGAAGCATGACTTAGAATGAACTCCTTTTGATCAATATATTGCAGAAAACGAGTGTGGGGGAAGATAATAAGGCACGGCAAAGAAGAAAATAAAAGGAAAAAAAAAAAAAAAAAGTGGTGAAAAGAAAGAAAAAGAGTTGAAAAAGAAGTAAGAATGATCTCACAAGTGTTGGTTATTGAAGGAAGGGTCCAAAAGAGTGAATTTGACCCTAATTGTGCATGAATCTTCCCTTGTGTTTAAAAGTTGACTTCTGCCATTAAAAGTGAGTTTAAGTGTCAATCTCATTACTTTGCTTCCTATTGCTTTAAGAACCTTTGTTTGTCCTTTGCTTTTCCTTGTTAGCCATTACCCTTAGCCCCGTTACAACCCTCAACTTCTATCTTGATGTTATGTATTCAATATGTGGAGTTTGAATTTGGTATGAGCATATGGAATCACTGGTTCTCGTTCTAAGTAGTAGCATTCCATTCATGAGATCATATTCATGTCATTGTCGTAAATCCAGAAAATGCTTTCTTTGATATAACATATGTGAGTGTTAGAATTCATATTTACATCAATCTTCTCACATATACCTAGTGTAGGGTGTGAAGTTAGAAAATCTGTGTGAAAATAGAGTGCATTCTAGAAAGGAATTGAGGAAATTCTCTAAGGCATGTTACTACATTCCAAATGTGTTTTAATTGATTAAATGCGAACTAGTGAATGGTAACTATGATTAAGTGTTTGTTGAAGTGTAAAGAAAGCTAATTGTTGTGGGAATGATGTTCTATATTGTGTCATGTTCGTTTGAAATCCCTGAGATACATGTTGGAAGGTTTAGATTGTGTTTTGTTTTGTTTTTGGTTTCTTTTGTTTTGTTTTGCTCGAAGACTAGCAAAAGCTAAGTGTGGGGGAATTTGATAGGAGCATATTTAGGCGACTTACTTAGCTTGTTTTCATGCATTTATATTGTTAATTCATAGTTGTTTTAGTTGTTTAAGCCATTTTCGTGTGTTTTTAGGTTCATATGGCTAAGGAAGCAAAAAGATGCATTTTGGAGCATTTTGGAGCAAAATTGGACTTGGAATGGATAGCTTATGTTTGGAGCAAAAGGAAGGGCTTTGTGACCTGATTTGCAAGCTGTGAAAACAAGAAAAAAAACGCTCAAAACACATGCCATATGTGGAAATACCATTTACGTCAGATATGAGCCATTTAACTTACCTTAAACACTTACCTTGTTTGTCATCCTCTCAGCCATATTTTAAAGTAATGAAAACCTGAATTGGAGGTGGAAAATGAGGAAACAAAGTTCAAAACAAATGCCATTCTCTTTGAATCAGATTCTAGCCTTTTATACACACTTCATTCCAGCCACTCCACATGCATTTCCAACCCACATGCACCTTTAATCATTCAACCATGCAGCCACACATTCACCCACATGCATTTCCACCCACATGCTCTCCCAATTCATCATTGCAGCCACATATCCATCCCACTTCATCATTTCAGTCACCAAAACACCCACATGCATTCCTAATCACCCTTCCACACAACTTGCCTTCATTCATTCAGAAAATACACCCCTTGCCGTGGCTTTCCACCATTCCACACCATCATTTCAGCACATGCACTTCCCCCTTTCTTTAATCCATTGCAGCCACATGCAATTCCCACTCCAGATTTTCAGCCATCCCAATTCATCATTGCACATCAACATATTTCAGCACACTCCACATGCATTTCCACAATCACATTCACTTCATCATTGCACCACAAATCAGCCACACATTCACCCACATGCACCCTTTCATTTCTGTCAAAGCACATGCACTCCCACCCTTTAATCACATGCACAAATCAGCCACATGCATCTCCCATCACCATTTCAGATTTCCACCAAGTTCCTAGCTGTCATGTTCCCCCCATTTCACCTATAAATAAGCATCCATTGCATTCATTCTCATTCACTCTTCCATATTCAGAAAACCATCTCATATACACATCCATTCACGCCAGAAATTCATGCTCTCTCTCTAACACAGCCATACTTCACCATTCTTCATATTTTCTGCCCAAAAACACTCCTTGCCTTCCCCTACATCCATCCCTACCCTAAACACATCATTCTACATCATCCATAACCCCCAAAACTCACCAAAACCCCTTGTGCTGCAGCAACTAAAGGAGAAGAGGCCTAAACGTTCATACAATTCAAGATTGAGTTGTTGGGATTTTTAGGTGTTCTTCGTTCTTGTTTTCAATGTTTACCTTGTTATTACTATCTAAGTTTGTTGTAATCATGAGTGGCTAAACCCCTAATTAGTTAGGGGAAAATTTGAAGCCATGAACATGTTTGAAATATGAATTGATTTCTTCCAATTGTGATTTGTTAAGTTATGATTGCAATTCAATTATCATGTTTATTAAAAACTTGTTTTTGTATGTTGATTAGGGATGCATACTTAGTCTTCATGCATAAACTCGATGCTAGTTTATAAACGAGTTTCACCTAATCGTCACAAGTTTATAAACATGAGTAGTGAAGGTTGTTAGTCACAACCGCGTTAATTGAATTCTTGGCAAGAGTATCATGCATTCATAGTTACAATTGCCTCGTCAACACTTATAATTCTCATAGAGCATAATGATCTCTCATTGTATCTCTTCTATGCATTCATGTTGAGAACCATTGGAGAATGATTTGAATTGTCGCATGCATCATCCAATTCAATAACATAAGGAAAATTTGAGAGTTAATTAGTGCATCACGGTTAACTTGGGGTGTTGAGCATCATAGATAATGAAAAGCAATTGGAGAATCGATTCATATATAAATGTGTCATGTGTGGAGAATGGACCTCTAACTAATCCATCCATCATCTTGTTTCTCAAATCCGTTTATACAATCTGCCTAGTTTATTAACTTGTTTTATTTAATTTAATTTCGTCAAAACCTTAATCCCCCTTTACTTTAGTGTCCAACTTAGTTAGAAAGTGTCTTAGTTTGTGTTTTTAAGTGTTTTGATTCAATTTGTTACACAAATTCGTCCAAATTCACCAAAGTGTCCAAAACTGCCCAGAAAGTGTTTTTAAGGCAGTTTTGAGTGTTTTGGGTGATGTTTGAGTCTTTTGGTTTGTTTTAGTGTTTTAAAGTTTAGTTTTGCATTCTTTGAGTCTAGTAAGTGTTTTATATTGTGTTCTTACGTTTTTGAGTCAATTTCACATTGATTAGCATCCCTAGTTAATCCCCGGTCTAGAACGATCCCTATTTGCTCATTTACTACAATTGTCATCCATAGGGTTTAATTTGTGTGTTTAATTATTTTCGCATCAAATTTTGGCGCCGTTGCCGGGGATTAGCAAAATTGCTAATCCCTTGTGTTTTTGCCGTATGTTTTTAGTGTAATTTACCTAGTTTTCTTATTTTGTTTTGTTTTCTTGGTTTAGGTACTAGTGCATGACGCGGAGTTCTCAAACTGTGCATGCACATATCTTGGACTTTAACGACGATTTTGAACGTGATTTGAGAAGAAAGAGGAGGCATCCCGAACCTAGTGAACCTAGTTCAAGTTCAGAGGCCGAATCTGAGTTTGAAAGTGTGGAAGAAGAAGTTATGGCAGCGGACAATCGGACCATTAAAGAGCTTTCGGCCTCGGGGTTGACCAATGCCGCACCATTATGCCGTGCATCTCCACCTTTCTCCCAAAACCATACACATGCTCCCATTACTTATCATAATCACATATCATATCACTTATCATTCACCACTTATCATTCATCACTTATCATTCACCACTTATCATTCATCACTTATCATTCACCACTTATCACTTATCATATCATTCACCACTTATCATTCATCAAACACATACATTCACATGTTTTCACAATCTGCCATCATTCCAACCAAAACCGTGCACATGCTATCACATGCATTCACATGCACTTGTTCCTCCATCATTCCATCCTTTAAAACATTGCACATGCACTTTAAACATTCACCCACATGCATTTCCACCCACATGCTATCCCATTTCAGATTGTCATTTCCCCTTTAATCAACACATGCATCCCCTCACCAAGAAATCATTCATTCCACATGCAATCAGAAAATCCACTTCATAACACATGCATCTTGGCAGATTTCACATGCACTCATGCACATTCACCTTAATCATTCACATAGCTTTAATTCACATGCAAACACATTGCATTACCATTCACCACCAGAAAATCACCATCATTGCCGTGAGTTTCATACACTTTCCAGCCATTCCACATGCCATTGTCATTCCACTTCATTTCACCTTGCATTTTCAGATTATTCCTTCATCATTGCACCACACATTCATTGCACATGCTTTCACATTCAACACACATCCAGAAATCCTCTTAAAACCGTGCATTCCCTTTCATTTCTGTCAACACACATGCAATTCCAGATTTCACATGCACACACAAACATTAGCACATGCAACCTAGCTGTCATGTTCCCCCCATTTCACCTATAAATACTCATTCATTCATTCTCATTCATACACAATTCATTTCACAACAGAAATTGGTCCCTTGGGGCCATGCCCTTCACAAAGTCCATCCATTCCATTCATACACTTCATCCATTGCAGAAATGTAGACCATAAACCCCCCTTTGTGCCGTGACTCTCCCTTACAATCCAAACATCATCCTTCCATTTCCATAATTCCCCAATCCATTCAACACACCAACAACATCCCTTAGACCTTGTGCTATGACGAAGAGGAAGATAAGAGGGCCTAAACGTTCATACAATTCAAGTTTGAGTTGTTGGAATGTTTAGGTGTTTCTTTGATTCTACATCAGTTTTGCTTCAAGGGTTCTTTCTTCTTATTAATTCTATGTTCATTCATGTTTTTATGTTAAATCCTTTGCAAACATGAATTGTAACTAATCCTCCTCTATGGATTCAATGTAGCCTTGCAAAGTTTGCCATGTAGTTAATTCGGAATTTTCATTTAATCTATCTATTTCTTGCTTCATTCTCCGATTTAATTGTGACTTAGTGTGTTGATTTTAATGCTTGATCATCATTTGAATTAACCACAGGTTGTTTAGCCAAGATTAAAGCACACATCATGCATAATCTTAGTAGATATGTGAATGAATGAAGGGAATGTTTTGCAAACATCCTGCCGAGTGTTCCCTTTGGTTTTGTGAAAGTTTCTTGTGCACTACATAGTCTTGATTAGGAACCAAAGTTGCACATCACAATTAGGCTCATAATTAGAGACATTTGATCAAATCCACACATCATATGGCTGATCATATCTAAGTGAAACAAACCCAAGAAATAAGTAGAGGGATGAGTATAATCTGACTTAACAAGCATGGACTTGGCTTAGCAATGGTGAAATCGAATCTTTAGCTTCATCTTCATTGGTACTATCTTATTTTATTAGTTGTTGATTCATTCATCTTGTGTTTACTTCATTTCCTTATGCTTTAATTTATAATCTGTTTGTTTCCAAGTTTCTGTTTTTTTTTTTTTATTTCAAGTTTCATTCAAAACCAATCCCCCATTCCTTTTAAAGTGTTAGATTAGTTAGAAATACATTTAGTTTGTGTTTGTAAGTGTTTTGATTCATTTTGTTTCCCACATTCGTCCAAAGTACTCAAGGTGCTCAAAACTGCCCAGAAAGTGATTTTAAGGCAGTTTTGAGTGTTTTGGTGCTGTTTTGAGTTTTTGGTTTGTTTTAGTGTTTTAAAGTTTAGTTTTGCATTCCTTGAGTCTAGTATAGTGTTTCATATTGTTATTTTACGTTTTTGAGTCAAATCCAAGTGGTTAACAATCCCTCCTAATCCCCGGTCTAGAACGATCCCTACTTATACATATACTACAATTTGACGAAAAGAGGGTTTAATTTGGGTGCGTATAAATCTCGCATCATTAGGCTTTTCAAAACAATTTTTCAAATTTTTATGTGCTTTTCGGAGTTATAAAAACAAAACATACTAAAACACTCTAAAACAACTTAAAAACACCTTAAAACAGCAAGGAACAACATTTGAAGTTATGGGTGATAAAATCCCACGAATTTGCATTAACAACATTAGTTACCCCCCCACACTTAAATCAAACATTGTCCTCAATGTTTTAAGCATAGATTCACACAAAACATAAGTAAACACACAAACAACAACTAAACATACTAAACATGGCAGAATGTAATTAACAAAGAGAAGAGTTTAGGGACGCAAATCTGGTTATGGAGTGTAAATTCCCTCTTCTCTTTGTTGATTGCATTGAGGCTTGATCTTGATGATTCCACAGGCTTACTCTCGAACTGGTTTCCGCCCATCATTGATTTTCCTTTGTGCTACTGGGCTGGAGGATTCTTTTGGTCTGTTTCTTTGTTCAATCTTTCCAATTCGTATTGAAAAGGGTTGGAGGATAACTCAGCCTATGTTTGTCTCCACATGCTTCAATGTATCATTTTCACTTGCCTTACTCGCTCCCCTTTGCAGAAGTGGTCCCTTCTCCGGAAGTGTATCAACCGTTGAAGATGACTACTCGAGAGCAACGCTAGGTAAGCAATCAGGAATAGATCCCAGGCAGTTGGCTCCAGATCGGAAGACTGACTCCAAGTGTCGGCTGATTGCTTCTTTTACTTTGCCATGCGAGTAAGAACAAGGACAAAGAAAAAGACAGGGAAAGAGCATGATATGAGATACTTTTGCTTTTGACCTTGATGATATGAGATACCTTTGCTTTTGAAGAAGCGGTGAATGAATCAACACATGTATTTGTTGTGCTGTTTCCTCCTGGGTCATATGTACTCCAGGCATCTGGTATCATCTTTGGGGAAGAAGAAAGAATTGAGTATTTCGAAACGCTTTGCTGGGAGTGCGCCCTCAGAGGTGAGGGAGAGTTGGGCATTCTCTTCAGGTTTGCCTTGCCATAAAAGACGAAGGTCGACATATATAGAGAAAATATCAAGTGGTGGTACTGTGTTTTTACCCTTGTCGACAAATGTCTCTTCGATATCTGAACGACGCCTCTTCGATTTCTGAGCAGGCGCCCCTTCGATTTCTGAACGACGCCCCTTTGCTTTCTGAACGACACGTAGTAGTGCGGATGCGGCTCCTTTTGACAAAGCTGCACGCGTTTTCTGAAAAGCAGAGAAAGCGTCGCCGAACTTTGCGCTTGTCGGCAAAAGTGTAGCTGCGATGATGACCTCCACGTGAACTTTTGACAAAGTTGAACGCGTTTTCTGAAAAGCAGAGAAAAGCGTCGCCGAACTTCTGCCGGAATTTCCGGCGTTTTGAATCGGTGGACGCGTCGCCTTGGCTTTTTTATTGAGCTATCGATCACCACAACAAACACACTCTGAAGATTTCCCATTCTTGAAATTTAACTCCATCCCTTTTCTTTGAACACTTTTGAAAAATGGCAAACTCATCGAACCTTAGCTTGGAATTGAGCCTTAGCAGTGATACGGGCGCGCCGCGTCAAGGTAACGTATGGCGCCCTTCTTTCTTATCTTCTAACGGTCTTCTTACAGGTGAAGACTCCGTGATGCAGGACGCCACAACAGCTACAATAGTAGCTACGAACCTCCTCACTCCAAAAGATAGTAGGCTGCTGTCAGGACGGTCCGATGAGTTGGCCGTTCAAGAGTCCCTCGCACTTAGTGTTCAGTGTGCGAGTTCTGTGTCCAACATGGGCCAACGCCTACTTGCCCGCTCCCGTCATGTGGAATCATTGATGGCAGAGGTGGAGAGTCTTAAGCAAGAGATCCAGCAGCTTAAGTACGAGAATAGAAGTTTGCATGTGCTTGCAAATAACTATTCGTCGGGCATGAAGAGGAAGCTGGATGAGCTGCAAGAGTCTGAAGGTCGGATTCAAAGTGACCGTCAAAGGTTTTCGTCTTTCCTCCAGAGGCATCTTTTTCCTGGATCATCGAGCGCTTGGCCAAGTATTGAGGCCTGGAATGCTCTAGCTCCGATGCCTTCCGCTCCGATGCCTTCCGCTCCGATGGCTTCCGCTTCGATGCCTCCCGCTTCTATGCCTTCGGCTTCTGCGCCTCGTAGTGGGGCTTCACATAAACAACCTTTGTGAAGCTCCACCTTTCTCCATGTTTAGTATCTCTTTTTTTTTTTTTTTTTTTTTTTTTATGAACATGCTTTGTTTTATTCAGTGCATTGGGTTGCCTCCCAAGTAGCGCTTTCTTTTACGTCTTGCAGCCGGACGAAGAACCCAATCACTCCAGGATATGTTCACGAATCGGATGAGAACTCCGAGTCATGAACTAGTACCTAAAACAAGAAACAAAACAAGATTAAGAATCTAGAATAAAAACAAACGAAAATAAAACAATCCAAGGGATTAGCAAATTTTCTAATCCCCGGCAACGGCGCCAAAATTTGATGCGATATTTATACGCACACAAATTAAACCCTCTTTTTATCAATTGTAGTAAGTATGTAAGTAGGGATCGTTCTGGACCGGGGATTAGGAGGGATTGTTAATCACTTGGATTTGACTTAAAAACGTAAAAACATAATATAAAACACTAAACTAGACTCAAAGAATGTAAAACTAAACTTTAAAACACTAAAACAAATCAAAAGACTCAAAATGCTTTTAAAAACATAAACTAAAATGCTATACTAAACTCGAAGAATTCAAAACTAAAAATAAGAAAGATTAAGACTAAGACTTAAACGAAATATGGGGGGATTGATTTTGGACGAATTTAAACTAAAATGGATAGATTGTAAAGAAAACAAATTGTAAATATGAAATTGACGGAAATGAATGGATGGTATGGCTAGCTAAGGGGTTCATCTCCATACATGTTACACTTGCATAATAAAATGATTTCCAATTGCATTTCAATAAACCATGAATTCTCAACACCCCGGGTTAATTAGGTCCGCTTAAATTAACCGTCAAGTTTTCCTTAAGTTAATGAATTGGATGATTGCATACGACAACCCAAAGCATTCCTCACAAGTTCCCTACATGAATTGCATAATAGAGATACAAGCAAGAATCATTAAGCATCATGAAAACTATAAGTGTTGACGAGGCATTCGTTACTATGATTACGCATGAAACTCGTGCCAAGAATTCATTTAACGCGATTGTTTATAAGCAACCTCCACTACTTGTGAATATAAGTTCGTAACTATTAGGTGAAACTCACTTATATTCTAGCGTCATATTCATGCATGAAAATTAAGCGTGCACTCTCAATAAACATACATAAATAAGTTATCAATCAAACGGTTAAACAAATTGAATCACAACTTATGAAACGCAATTAGAAGTAATCAAATCAAAATGCAAGCATAAACATATATTTCGAATCACCCCCTAGCTAAAGGGGGTTTAGTTTATTATAACATTGAAATCAAAGAAACACCTAAACATTCCAACAACTCAAACTTGAATTGTATGAACATTTAGGCACTCTTCTCTTCCATTCCTCATACGTACAAACAAAGAGAATTGAATTTAAACATTGAAATCAAAGAAACACCTAAACATTCCAACAACTCAAACTTGAATTGTATGAACGTTTAGGCCCTCTTCTCTTCCTCTTTATTGTAGCATAAGGTCTAAGGATAGTTGGTTTGGGGGAATGGAAGTGTGGAACGGAGTGAGGAGTGATGGAAATGGAAAGATGGTGTTTGGATTACAAGGGAACTCACGGCAACAAGGGGGGTTTGGATGTGTTTGTGGTATGTACAATGGAATGGATGTGTTGTGTGTGGAATTGTGTATATAATTATGAGTATGATAAATGATAAGTGTATGATATGTTGAGTGATATGTTGAGTGGTAAGTGAATGATAAGATAAGTGATAAGTGAATGATATGTTGAGTGATAAATGAATGATATGTTGAGTGATAAGATAAGTGGTTATTGATATGTAGATGAATGAATGATATGATAAGTAATAAATGAATGATAAGTGGTTATTGATATGTAGATGAATGAATGATATGATAAGTAATAAATGAATGATAAGTGGTTATTGATATGTAGATGAATGAATGATATGATAAGTAATAAATGAATGATATGTGGTGATGATAAGATAAGTGTATGATATGATAAGTGGTGAATGAAGGAGTGGAATGTTGGAATGTTATGCACGACTAAGGATATAGGAAAGGTTTAAATATCCTAAAACTAAAGGGAACAAGGTTCCAACACTTTGGTCTTCAATTAGGTTTTCAATTTCGTCCAACACTTTGGCTCCAAGCATAAGATATCCATCCTTAGCCCAAAAGTGCTCCAAAAGTCTCCAAAATGCATCTTTTTGCTCCTTTAGCCCTTTCGGCCTACAAACACACGAAAATAGCTTAAAGTACTAAAATAACTAAAGAAACATAACGTAAATGCACGAGAACAAGCCATTTAAGTCGCATGAATATGCTCCTATCAGCGACTTACTTAGCTTGTTTTCGTGCATTTATATTGTTAATTCATAGTTGTTTTTGGCGTTTAAGCCATTTTCGTGTGTTTTTAGGTTCATGTGGCTAAGGAAGCAAAAAGATGCATTTTGGAGCATTTTGGAGCAAAATTGGACTTGGAAGGTGATAGGAGCATATTTAGGCGACTTACTTAGCTTGTTTTCGTGCATTTATATTGTTAATTCATAGTTGTTTTTGGCGTTTAAGCCATTTTCGTGTGTTTTTAGGTTCATGTGGCTAAGGAAGCAAAAAGATGCATTTTGGAGCATTTTGGAGCAAAATTGGACTTGGAAGGGATAACTTATACTTGGAGCAAAAGGAATGGACGAAATTGAAGAGTTGATGTCACAAGGATTCCTACTTGAAGTAGCCACACACCTTCCACATTTCAGCCACATGCACTTGTTCCTCCATCATTGCACCAACAACAACATTGCACATGCACTCCCTTTAATTAATTAACCCACATGCACCCTTTATTCTTTCATCATTCCAGCCACTCCACATCCCTCACCAAGAAATCATTCAACACATGCATCCATAATCATTTCTCCACACCAAAACCGTGCACATGCATTCCCCTTGTGCAATTCCATCATTCCACACCTCCATGGCAGCCACCAACCAACCTAGCTGTCATGTTTCCCCTTTAATCATTCAAACATTCACCCACATGCATTTCTAACCCACATGCACCCTAGATTCTAATCAGCCATTCACATTTAATCATTCATTCCCATCAGATTTCTAGCATATTCACATGCATTCCATCCTTTAAAACATTGCACATGCACTCCACATGCATTCATCCTAGCTGTCATGTTTCCCCTTTCATCATTCCCTCACATTCTTTAAATCAGCCAACACATGCATCCACCTTTCTCCCATCAGATTTCCAACATTGCACATGCATTCCCCTTACAATTTCAGCCATCCTAGCTGTTTTGCACATGCATTCACTTAACCTAGCTGTCATGTTCCCTCTCCCATCCATTCATCTCCCTATAAAAACCATTCACACTCATTCACACTCATTCATTCTCATTCACTCTTCCATATTCAGAAATTCTCATACATTCATTCTCATAAATTCGTCCATATTCAGAAAATCATCCAAAACACCACTCCAACCACTCCCCATCCCTCCAAAACACTTCACACTATCCCAAAACACACCTTAGACCTTGTGATACAACAACGAGGAAGAGAAGAGTGCCTAAACGTTCATACAATTCAAGTTTGAGCTGTTGGAATGTTTAGGTGTTTCTTTGATCTCAATGTTTAAATTCAATTATCTTTGTTTTGTACGTATGAGGAATGGAAGAGAAGAGTGCCTAAACGTTCATACAATTCAAGTTTGAGTTGTTGGAATGTTTAGGTGTTTCTTTGATTTCAAAGTTATGAGGAACTAAACCCCCCCCCCTTGGCTAGGGGGGGATTCGAAATATATGTTTATGCTTGCATTTTGATTTGATTACTTCTAATTGCGTTTCATAAGTTGTGGATTCAATTTGTTTAACCGTTTGATTGATAACTTATTTATGTATGTTTATTGAGAATGCGCGCTTAATTTTCATGCATGAATATGACGCTAGAATATAAGTGAGTTTCACCTAATAGTTACGAACTTATATTCACAAGTAGTGGAGGTTGCTTATAAACAATCGCGTTAAATGAATTCTTGGCATAAGTTTCATGCGTATTCCATAGTAACGAATGCCTCGTCAACACTTATAATTTTCATAGAGCGTAATGATTCTTGCTTGTATCTCTATTATGCAATCATGTAGAGGACTTGTGGGGAATGTTTTGGGTTGTCGTATGCAATCATCCAATCCAATAACGTTAGGAAGATTTGAAAGTTAATTTAAGCGGACCTAATTAACTTGGAGTGTTGAGAATTAATGATTTATTGAAATGCAATTGGAATTCATTTTATTATGCAAGTGTAACATGTGTGGAGATGAACCCCTTAGCTATTCTATCATCCATTCATTCCATTTCATCACATTCATCTTTACTATCTGTTTTTACTTACAATCTGTTCTTTTACTTTAAATTCGTCAAAACCAAAATCCCCCTTTACTTTCTTGTCGAATTAGTTAGAAATCAATTTAGTTTGTGTTTATAAGTGTTGTGATTAAATTTGTTACATAAATTCGTCCAAATTCACCAAAGTGCTCAAAACTGCCCAGAAAGTGATTTTAAGGCAGTTTTGAGTGTTTTGGGTGATGTTTGAGTCTTTTGATTTGTTTTAGTGTTTTAAAGTTTAGTTTTGCATTCCTTGAGTCTAGTATAGTGTTTCATATTGTATTTTTACGTTTGAATCAAACCATAATCTTAAATTCGTCCAACATTGGGTTTAAGGTCAGAAACTGCCTAGTTAGTGTTTTTAGGCAGTTTTGAGTCTTTTGAACTTGTTTTGAGTCCTTTGAGTCTTTGTGAACGTTTTTAACTTTATTTTACGTTTTTGAGCCAGTTTCCAAGTGATTTGCAATCCCTCCTAATCCCCGGTCCAGAACGATCCCTACTTGCACCTATACTACAATTGATAAAAAGAGGGTTTAATTTGTGTGCGTATAAATCACGCATCAAATTTTGGCGCCGTTGCCGGGGATTAGCAACTTTGCTAATCTCTTGGATTGTTCGTTTCTGTTATGTATTTTAGTTTTAATTTTTTATTTGTGTTTTGTTTGTTGAATTCAAGTACTAGAGAAGAACAACATGGCACTTGATAATGCTTCTCTTTTGTCACAGCTCATGGAACGGTCCCAAATGCAAAGCGTTGATATATTTGATCTTCAATCAAGGAATAATATGTTTTCCAATACTTACAATTCAGATTGGAGTGATCATTCAACTTCTATGTGGTGGGAACCTCAAAATGTTCAACAAGAAGGATATTGGCAGCCACCTCATATTCAATATGCCCAACCAAACTCAAGTTCGTCAATAGATTATAATCAAAAGCTTAATGAATTAATTTGTTTGGTGCAGGGCTCACAAAATCAAGACAATGAGGCTCAACAAGAAGACAAAAGGTTGGACCACTTGGAAATGCAAATTGGGCAGATCGCGGAGTTCATAGGACAGTTTCGAGACCAAGGCGAACTCCCTAGTTCAACCATTGCAAATTCGAAGGGAGAATTTGAAACTGCCAAGGAAATCATGTTGAGAAGTGACAAGGAGGTTGGAACGGACCCTCAACCATCAAAATCAAATCACAAGGAAGAGGAATACACCCAACCCACGGAACGGGTGGAAACACCTTTACCGGAGGCACCTATTGCTCCTATGCCATCTAATACAGGTATGTGATAGAAGCATATTTAGGCGACTTACTTAGCTTGTTTTCGTGCATTTATATTGTTAATTCATAGTTGTTTTAGTCGTTTAAGCCATTTTCGTGTGTTTTTAGGTTCATATGGCTAAGGAAGCAAAAAGATGCATTTTGGAGCATTTTGGAGCAAAATTGGACCTGGAATGGATAGCTTATGTTTGGAGCAAAAGGAATGGACGAAATTGAAGGATTCCTAATCCATTGCAGCCACATGCATTCACATGCATAAATCAGCCACATGCATCTCCCATCACCATATCAGATTTCCATCATATTCACATGCATTCCATCCTTTAAAACATTGCACATGCACTCCCTTTAATTAATTAAGCCACATGCACTCCCATCCATTTCATCATTGCAGCCAACACATGCTTTCACATGCATTTTCAGATTGTCCCCTTGCACATGCAGCCACATATTCATTGCACATGCAATTCCAACCCACATGCATCCTTTAATCATTCAAACATGCAGCCACATTCCCTCCTAGCTGTCATGTTCCCCCATTTCACCTATAAATAAGCATTCATTCTCATTCATTCTTCCACATTTCAGAAAATCATCCATTCACACGAAGAAACATCCCCTTGGCCGTGAGTTTCCCTACAAATCCAAACACCACTCCTCTTCCATTTCCATCACTCCCCAAACCATTCACACCATCAAACTATCCTTAGACCTTGTGCTACAACGAAGAGGAAGAGAAGAGTGCCTAAACGTTCATACAATTCAAGTTTGAGTTGTTGGAATGTTTAGGTGTTTCTTTGATTTCAATGTTAATTTCAATACTCTTTGTTTTGTACGTATGAGGAATGGAAGAGAAGAGTGCCTAAACGTTCATACAATTCAAGTTTGAGTTGTTGGAATGTTTAGGTGTTTCTTTGATTTCAATGTTATGAAGAACTAAACCCCCCTTAGCTAGGGGGTGATTCGAAATATATGTTTATACTTGCATTTTGATTTGATTACTTCTAATTGCGTTTCATAAGTTGTGGATTCAATTTGTTTAACCGTTTGATTGATAACTTATTTATGTATGTTTATTGAGAATGCGCGCTTAATTTTCATGCATGAATATGACGCTAGAATATAAGTGAGTTTCACCTAATCGTTATGAACTTATATTCACAAGTAGTGGAGGTTGCTTATAAACAATCGCGTTAAACGAATTCTTGGCATAAGTTTCATGCAATGATAGGAGCATATTCATGCGACTTAAATGGCTTGTTCTCGTGCATTTACGTTATGTTTCTTTAGTTATTTTAGTACTTTAAGCTATTTTCGTGTGTTTATAGGTCGAAAGGGCTAAAGGAGCAAAAAGATGCATTTTGGAGACTTTTGGAGCACTTTTGGGCTAAGGATGGAAAGCTTATGCTTGGAGCCAAAGTGTTGGACGAAATTGAAAACCTAATTGAAGACCAAAGTGTTGGAACCTTGTTCCCTTTAGTTTTAGGATATTTAAACCTTTCCTATATCCTTAGTCGTGCATAACATTCCAACATTCCACTCCTTCATTCACCACTTATCATATCATTCATCTACATATCAATAACCACTTATCATTCATTTATTACTTATCATATCATTCATTCATCTACATATCAATAACCACTTATCATTCATTTATTACTTAACATATCATTCATTTATCACTCAACATATCATTCACTTATCACTTATCTTATCATTCACTTACCACTCGACATCTCACATCTCATTTCATACACAACACACCACAAACACTTCCATTCCTTCCCTTTGCCGTGAGTCCCCTTAGAATCCAAAACCATTTTTCCATTCCCCTTCCACTTCTCCACCACTCCTTTTCCATTCCACACTTCCATCCCCCAAACCAATTATCCCTAGACCTTATGCTACAATAAAGAGGAAGAGAAGAGGGCCTAAACGTTCATACAATTCAAGTTTGAGTTGTTGGAATGTTTAGGCGTTTCTTTGATTTCAATGTTTAATTTCAATTCTCTTTGTTTTGTATGAGGAACTAAACCCCCCTTTAGCTAGGGGGGGATTCGAAACATATGTTTATGCTTGCATTTTGATTTGATTACTTCTAATTGCGTTTCATAAGTTGTGGATTCAATTTGTTTAACCGTTTGATTGATAACTTATTTATGTATGTTTATTAAGAATGCGCGCTTAATTTTCATGCATGAATATGACGCTAGAATATAAGTGAGTTTCACCTAATCGTTATGAACTTATATTCACAAGTAGTGGAGGTTGCTTATAAACAATCGCGTTAAACGAATTCTTGGCATAAGTTTCATGCAATCATAGTAACGAATGCCTCGTCAACACTTATAGTTTTCATGATGCTTAATGATTCTTGCTTGTTTCTCTATTATTGATAAGTCATATTTTGCATGCATGTATAGCTTTCTTATTTGGCGTTTTTGTATTGTTTTTGGATTAAACTAGTTGCATTTCACATTATTTGGTGTTAGTGTGCAGCCAAGTGTGAATTTGGATCAAAGGGAAAGCAAATGAAGTAAAAACATTCCAGAAATGATGTGAAGTGTTAAGAGATGTAATTCAGCCATTTTGGGTGATTCTAAACAAAGCAAAAACATGGATGTCACCTATGTGGTTCCAACATCAAAACATGCATTCACATGCATGTCACAACCTTAGCCGTGTGTTCCCATATCATCCCATCAGATTATACACTTCTAAACACCAAACATGCAATCACATGCATGATAACATCCATTCCGTGCAGATTCCATGTTTTAACACCCAAAACATCCCTCACATGCATGTCCACAACCTGACCCGTGCATTCCATTTCCCTTCTTCACTTCTCTTTGCAGAAATTCACATGCATGGTGATTAAACAAGTAACTCCTTGCAGCCACCATTTCAGAAATCAAACCCATCCCTTTGTCCATGCCGTGAGCTTTCTGCCATTCCCAGAGTTTTATAACCAATTTGCAGATTCCACTCCCTTGCTTGCAGACATTCCACATGTGTTTGGATTAAATAAACCACTTACTTGCAGAGCATGTCCATGCTTTGCAGGTAGCATGCCAGAAATCCACTAAAACAACCATTTCATGCGATCCCAACTCTAATGCCCATTTGATGCACATTAATACTCTCTGCAGCACCCCTTTCACATGGACCATGTCAGATTTTCACATGCATTCCAATTGTCTTCCCATCATCAATCATATTCAGAAATTAATTAAGGGGAATCACTCATCTCTCTCTCGGATCCAATTTCCATTACACACTCAATTGGCTCCATTTTTCTGTCTTCCATCTCAGAAACACAATCATTTCCATCACTTAAGCTCTGCCATCTGAGTTAAAAAAAAGCTAAGATCCAATCTGATTGTCTCCCCATCATTAGACTCATTCAGAAATTCACCAAGGGGGGCAGATTGCTTTTTCGGATTCATGGGATCACACACACTCTATTTGCTCTAATTTCTGTCCATCATTCACTCTCATTCCCCCTCTCCATTCCATTGCATTCGACACTCTCACACTTTCACAGAAACTGTCCATTTCTCTCCATTTATGCACCACTCACAGAAACCATTCAACATTAGTTTCTCCACCCTCATTTACAATCACATTTGGGAGCTCCAACACCGAAGGCACTCTTCAAGGAATTCAATATCAGTTTTGCTTCAAGGGTTCCTTCTACTTCATTCTATGTTCATTCATGTTGTGTATGTTTATGTTAAATCTTGTGTAAACATGAATTGTAACTAATCCTCCTCTAGGGATTCGATGTAACCTTGCAAAGTTTGCCATGTAATTAAGTTAGAATGCTCATTTTGTCCATCTATTTCTTGTTTCATTTTCTGTTTTAATGGTGACTTAGTATGTTGATTTTAATGTTTGATCATCATTTGAATTAATCACTAAGTTGTGTAGCCAAGATTAAAGCACACATCATGCATAATCTTGGTAGATATGTGAATGAATGAAGGGAGTGTTTAGCACACATCCTGCCGAATTACTCCCTTTGGTTTTATGAAAGTTTCTTATACATTATATAATCTTGATTATGAACCAAAGTTGCACATCACAATTAGGTTCATGATTAGAGACATTTGATCAAATCCACACATCATATGGTTGATCATATCCAAGTGAAACAAACTCAAGAAATAGGTAGATGGATGAGTATAAACTAACTTGACAAACATGGACTTAGTTGAGCAATGGTGAAATCGAATCCCTAGTTTCATTTCCATTGATACTATCCCATTACATTAGTTGTTGATTCATTTATTTGTGTTTATTTCATACTCTTATGCTTTCAAGTTAAAACAACAAATCTGCATAGTTTGATTAGTTTGATTCAAATCTGCCTATTTAGACTAGTTTGATTCATTTCTTAGATTTCTTGCAAACAAGTAGTTACATAGGTCCAATTAGTCCCTGTGGATTCGACACCCTTGCTTGTGCCATTATACTAAATATATTCTAGCATTAGGAAGGAATTATACATCAACAATTATGCAATTCATGTAGGGAACTTGTGAGGAATGCTTTGGGTTGTCGTATGCAATCATCCAATTCATTAACTTAAGGAAAACTTGACGGTTAATTTAAGCGGACCTAATTAACCCGGGGTGTTGAGAATTCATGGTTTATTGAAATGCAATTGGAAATCATTTTATTATGCAAGTGTAACATGTATGGAGATGAACCCCTTAGCTAGCCATACCATTGATAGGAGCATATTCATGCGACTTAATTAGCTTGTTCTTGTGCATTTATGTTGTGTTTACTTAGCTATTTTAGTGTTTAAGGCTACTTTTGTGTATTTTCAGATTATAAGGCCAAAGTGTGCAAGAAGATGCAAATTGGAGTATTTTGGAGCGAAAGAGGAATGAATGAGTTGAAGATTTGAAGAAACGACGAATTCCTACTCCAACGATGAATTCTTACCAAAACGAGGAATCCTACTCAAACAAGGTTTCCTACTTGAAGTAGGAAAGTTAACCCTAAGTTTCCCGTTTTGGTAACCTTTCCTAAACTTAAACGTCCGTATTTTCTAGCCACTTTGTAGGCCTTGTATACACTTTAGTACACAAGACCAAGGCCCTAGCCCAATTTCCAACCTATGCCGTGCCTTTAGCCCAATTCCCTTCCCTTGCCGTGCAAGGGGGGGGGTAGTTTTGTCTCATTTCATGCATTAAACCCTAAACTCTAATCACCCTAATTACATGCAGCCGCACCCTATTCACCTCTCATTAATTCTTTCAATTTTCAGCCACAAAATCCATATTAGCCGCAAGTCCCCATCCATTCACCCTAAGCCTTCTAACTTCTAATCTGGGCCGTACCTTTTATTTTTAACCCTAGCTTCTCTTTCATTTTTTTTATTCTTCTCATAAGCCGCACCATATACCTCTCATTCTAATTTTTTATTCAGCCATACACCCTAATTCATTCTTCCATCCGTAGCCACCTTTACACCCCATTCACTTAAAGCCGTGGCCCCCCATATATTATTTTACCCTAATTCTCTCCACTCTCCCAAAAGCCGTGCATCATTTACCCTAATAAACAATACACACTAATCAGCCATTGACCCTAATATTCATTATCTAAGCCGTGACTCCCATCCATATTCTCCCAAAAAAAAAACCCGTGCATCCCATCATTCACAAAACCATATAAGGCAGCCACCTAAAAACCTAATAAAAAATCCCTGCTTGCCGCTGCCATCATATCAATTCCAGCATTCTCCCTAAGCCATATCCTACCTTCACACACACAAAAAGCTAGCCGTCACTCCCATATTGATTCTACCATTTTTCTCTCCCAAAACCGTGCAACAATCTCCCATTCTCTAAAACAGCCGCAGCCACCATACCATCCTTCCTCAATAAATCCATCCCTAAGCCCGCAAATCATCCACCAACACCATTTAACCTCACTGCCGCAGCAAGAAGAAAGGAGAAAGAGGAGCTTGGACGCGCCGAAATTCACGTGGATTCGTTGGGCGTTCTAGGTGTAATCAATCCTTTGTGCTTTATGTTTAAATTCAATTGTATTTTTCTTTTTGTGAACATGAGAGGCTAAACCCCCTAGTTAGCTAGGGGGTGATTTGAAACCATGATTATATATGTGAAATAAGTTGATTACTTCCAATTATTGTTGCATAAGTTTTGAATACAATTTGCTTAACCGTTTGATTTAGAACTTATTCTTGTATGTTGATTGAGAGTGCACGCTTAATTTGCATGCTTGAATTTGATGCTAGGATATAAGTTTGTTTCACCTAATCGTTATGAATTTATATTCACAAGTAGTGAAGGTTGCTAGTCACGATCATGTTAAGTAGATTCCTGGCAAGCGTATCATGCTTTTCATAGTTACAAATGCCTTGTCGATGCTTATGATTTCCAAAGAACGTAATGATTCTAACTTATATCTTTATCATGTTGTTCATATAGAGAATTTGTTAGGAATAATTTGTTTGCGATGCATATTCATCCAATTCAATGATTCTAGGGAAATCTGAAGGTTGATTTAAGCGGACCTAATTAACTTGGAGTGTCGAGGTTCATAACTTATTGGATTGATAATTGGAAATTGATTTACGTTGCATATATTTCATGTGTGGAGAAGAACCCCTTAGCTATCCCATCATCCATTGATTCATCCAAATTTTGTCTTAAAATCTATTTTCTTTACAATCTGCCCATTTAGTTTAAATTCATCCAACCACAATCCCCCCATATTTTGTTGAGTCGTAGTCATTTGTATTTGTTTTATTTTGTGTTTTTAAGCATTTGGAGTCATAAACACTTTCAAATTCGACCAAATTAAATTTTAGTTTTTGTGTTTTTGAGTCAATTCAAATTAGATTAGCACCCCTAGTTAATCCCCGGTTAGAACGATCCCTACTTACTTCATTACTACAATTGTCACAAATAGGGTTTAATTTGTGTGTCAACATAATTTTCGCATCAAATTTTGGCGCCGTTGCCGGGGATTAGCAAAGTTGCTAATCCCTTGTCTTGAGTCTTGTTTAAATTGTTTAGTTTCTGTTTTGTTTTAATTTTTTTTGCACCGTGTGTGTATGTTTTGTTTTTGTGTCGTGTGTGGCACCTTATTTCCTTACTTGTGCCGAGTCTATTAGGTTGATTGCTAACCTTGTTTGCTCTTGTGTGCAGGTACTAGTTTATGACCCGTGGCTCACAACCTGTTCGTGAGCATATCTCCGACTTTGACGGTGATTTCGAGAGGACTTTGAGAAGGAAAAAGAAATCGCAACCGTCTAATCCTCCTAGTCCCGAACCTGAATTAGAAGAGCAAGAAGTTGAAGTTGAGGTTGAAGAGGAGGCCACGGATTGGGTTGAAGAGGAAGTACCAACCATGGCAGTGGACAATCGAACCATCAAGGAGCTTTCTGCCTCGGGTTTGGCCAATGCAGCACCTCTTTGCATCCAATACCCTAGGGCAGCCCCTGAGAAGACCGATGAATTTGAGTTGAAGTCCAGCTTGCTCCACCATATTCCGAAATACCATGGGTTGGCCATGGAAGATCCGAACAAGCATCTAAAGGAATTCGAGGTGGTGTGCTCAAGTATGACACCGGTGAACGTGGACAGCAACATATTGAAGATGAAGGCTTTTCCTTTTTCTTTGGTGGAGAAGGCCAAGGATTGGTTGTATGAGTTGGCTCCCGGAACTGTCACATCATGGGAGAGTATGAAGCGAGCCTTTTTAGAGAAGTTCTTTCCGACATCACGAGTCATTCTTCTTCGCAAGAAGATTAGTGGAATTCAGCAAAGCCAAGGTGAATCTTTTCCTACGTATTACGAACGTTTTAAATCTCTTGTTGCTTCCTGTCCACAGCACCAGATGAAGGAGGAGCTACTTCTTCAATATTTTTACGAAGGCCTTTTACCACTTGAACGGCAAATGTTGGATGCATCCGCGGGAGGAGCTCTAGTGGACAAGACGCCTAGGGATGCCAAAATTCTCATTGCTAATCGAGCACTCAATGCACAACAATATGAAGGTGTTGGGCAGAGAGACACCCCACAGCCACAACATGTAAATGAGGTAAGTTCTATTTCTGAGTTACAATCCCAAATGGCTAACCTTACGTCTATGTTATCGCAGTTTGTTGAAGGCCCTAAGACGCAAGGCACTACAATCTGTGGTGTATGTTCCATTCAAGGACACCAATCTGATCAATGCCCTCAATTAATTGAGAACGGAGGGTGGGAATCTGCCAATGCCGTGGGCTATGGGAATCAGAACCAACCAAGAGGTGATCCTTTCTCCAACACATACAATCAGGGATGGCGTGACCACCCCAATTTCAGATGGAGAGATGCACCACAATATGCCCAACAAAGTGGATTCCGACAACCCCCGGGTTTCTTTCCAAGACCAATGGCACCACAACCACCTCCTCAAGCACAATCATCCCAAACCAACTCAGGTACGTCTATGAATGACGATAAAACATATCAGTTACTAACCACAATGGCGCAGGGAATGCAGAACCAAGCAAAGGAGGTTAATGAGCTAAAGAAGCAAATGGGCCAAATGGCCGAATTTTTGGGACAATTCCGTGAAAATGGTAAGTTACCAAGCACTACGGTGGTCAATCCCAAGGGTGGTTTCGAAACGGCCAACGCAATCACCTTGAGAAGTGGAAAAGAAGTTGGCATTACATCCAAACCATCACCATCAAGCCCCGAAGAGGATGAAAAACGGAGAATTGAAGAAGAGGAGGCAAGCAAGCCCACGGCAAGGGTACAAACACCCTTGCCGCAACTACCGAGGGACATTAATGCACCCACCTCATCCCATTCGGCCACCAAAGGTAAGTTAGGTTCAAAATTGATTAATTCTAACTTTGTTCCACCCGATGTTCCTTTTCCTAGCAGGTTTATGCAAACAAAGAAGGAGGAGCAGGAAAAAGACATTCTGGAGACGTTTCGGAAAGTCCAAGTAAACATTCCTTTACTTGATGCCATTAAGCAAGTCCCGAGGTATGCAAAGTTTTTAAAAGAGTTATGCACAACTAGGAAAAGAATTGCAAACAAAGAAGTTGTGAAAGTAAGTGAAAATGTATCAGCAGTTTTGCAACGAAAGTTGCCTCCAAAATGTAAGGATCCAGGGAGCTTTACTATCCCATGCACAATTGGAAACACGAGATTTAAACAATGCATGTTAGATTTAGGTGCGTCTATTAATGTCATGCCATATTCCATTTATGCATCTATGAACCTTGGTGAGTTAAAACAAGATGGTGTTATAATTCAGTTGGCCGATCGTTCTAATGTTTATCCCAAGGGAGTCCTTGAGGATGTTTTAGTGCAGGTCAATCATCTCATCTTTCCTGCAGATTTTTATGTCTTAGAAATGGAGGATTCGAGCGATGCTCCATCATTGCCACTCTTGCTAGGCCGTCCGTTCATGAAAACAGCTCAAACAAAGATCGATGTGGCCAAGGGAGCACTAACAATGGAGTTTGGGGGTGAAATAATTAAATTCAATGTTTATGACTCTAGTAAGAATCCTAACGATAGTCATTCTTGTTTTGTCGTAGATGTGCATAAGGATAAAGGACCGAAAGGATCCACACTTACCACGAAGGATGTGTCAAGCACCACCATGGGAAAAGAACTTGGAGTGATTGCCCTACAACCACCCAATATGGCCGAAACTTTAAATGGGGACATTGTTGATAGGGCTGCCGATTTTGAGCCTTCAATACAATATGTTTGTAAGTCACCAAGCCCAATTCCAATTCCCATTTCAACTAATAGGTTGTTACCTTCTTTGGTGCAGGTACCCAATCAATTTCAAGGTGGTGGGAGCATTTATATGGATTTTAGGAACCCAACCACCAAAATCAGGGAGGATCACTATCCCCTCCCATTCATCGAGCCATACTACGAGAAATTCATGGAGCATGTTGTGGAGGAGATCCCATGGCATGCCGTGGGTCCTAAGTGAGAAAAGAAGGACTCGTCCAGCTGGAAGACGTTAAAGCAAGCGCTACTTGGGAGGCAACCCATGCAATCAACAAAGGAAGAACTTGGGAATCGCTCCACACTCAGATTTGCGTCCCTAAACCCCTTCCTTCGTTGCTTACTTTATGTTATGTGTAATGTGTTCAATTGTGTCTAAAACATTGAGGACAATGTTTAGTTTAAGTGTGGGGGGGGTAACATTATGTTTTGAGATATTTTTGCATGAAATTCGTAGGGAATTACCACCTAACATGTCTAAACTTGTTTCCCACTGTTTTTAAGTGTTTTTAAGCTATTTTAGAGTGTTTTAGAGTATGTTGACTTAAAAATCCGAAAATACCATAAAAATTTGAAAAATTGTTTTGCAAAACCCAAAAAGAGTTGTTTTTGTGTGTTTGTTTGTGTCGTAGGTCACCTTCCAACGCAATGATGAGGATTTGGTTTTTAATTGCATGATGGTTAAAGAAAGTTATAAACATGGATGGACGTTTGATATACTCTTTGGTTTATGCTTGTTTGTAGTTATAGTTTACGAATTCACATGTAATCACAAAGAAAAAAATTAGTTTTTGTAACATGCTTGAAGGAAGGAACTCAAACAAACGCTACATCCCTGTGAGACTTGAGCCTAAACGTTATTTGGAGAGTTAAAATCTGTGCATTAATGTTTTCTAAGTCGTTGCATGATCTCATTATTCTTTGCTTGGTTACTACTTAGAAGGCGTTTCATCACTTAGTTCCAAATGCTAGAACTCATGCCCATTTCATTCAAAGCATGTCATTGATTTGCATAACACGTATTCAAGATGAAGTTGTGTAGTGACCACCATCAAAGCCAAACAGCCATGTGCCCTTCACTCATTTTGTGTTTAAGTTTAACCCCATTGAGCCGTGTTAGCCCATGTTCTTTGTTAACCCATATCATCCTCACCTAGCCTAGATAGGACCATCCGTATCCTTGTTCTTGAAGCATAGTAAGCATGAATGAATTCCCTTTGATTAATGTGTTGCAGAAAATAAGTGTGGGGGAAGGATTATTGATATGAGTTTATGTGCCATAGGCATGGTTAGAAAAAAAAAAAAAAAGAAAAAAAAAACAACAAAAAGAAAAGAAGAAAGAAAAGAAAAGAAAAAAAAAAAGTGAAAAAAAGAGTTGAAAATAGTTGAAAAGTATTGGTTGTTGAAGTAAGGGCCCAAAACAATGAATTAGGCCCTAAGAGTTGTTTGAATCTCCCCTATTTGTCTAACAGTTGATTTCGGCATTCTAAGGGAATTCTAGGTCTTAATTTCATTACTTTGCTTTCTATTGCTTAAAGAACTTTTGTTTATCCCTACCTTTCGTTGTTAGCCAATACCCCAAGCCCCGTTACAACCCTTGACTTCTATCTTGAGTGTTGTGCATTTCAATGGTGGAGTTTGAATTTGGTATGAGCATATGGTGTCACTGGTTCTCGCATCTGAGTAGTAGCATTCCATTCATGAGATCATATCTAAACACGTTTTATTACTCTAGAAATTGCGTTCTTTGTTATACCATATGTGAGTACTAGTCTTTCATGTTTACATCAATCTTCTCACATATAATTAGTGTAGGGTGTGTAGTCAGAAAATCTAAGTGAAAATTGAATGCATAACTAGTGAGGAATTGAGGGAATTCTCTAAGGCATGTTACTACATTCAAAATGTGTTTTAATTGATTAAATGCGAACTAGTGAATGGTGACTATAATTAAGTATGTGCTCGAGGGGAAGGAGGACTAAAAGCTATGTGAGTAATGATCTTTGACATGTCATGTTTCATTGGAAATCCCTGAGGCAAATGTTGGAAGGTTTAGGTTTTGTTTGTTTGTTTTGTTTCGTCTTGGTTACTTTAGTTGTTTTGTTTTGCTCGAGGACTAGCAAAAGTTAAGTGTGGGGGAATTTGATAGGAGCATATTCATGCGACTTAATTAGCTTGTTCTTGTGCATTTATGTTGTGTTTACTTAGCTATTTTAGTGTTTAAGGCTACTTTTGTGTATTTTCAGATTATAAGGCCAAAGTGTGCAAGAAGATGCAAATTGGAGTATTTTGGAGCGAAAGAGGAATGAATGAGTTGAAGATTTGAAGAAACGACGAATTCCTACTCCAACGATGAATTCTTACCAAAACGAGGAATCCTACTCAAACAAGGTTTCCTACTTGAAGTAGGAAAGTTAACCCTAAGTTTCCCGTTTTGGTAACCTTTCCTAAACTTAAACGTCCGTATTTTCTAGCCACTTTGTAGGCCTTGTATACACTTTAGTACACAAGACCAAGGCCCTAGCCCAATTTCCAACCTATGCCGTGCCTTTAGCCCAATTCCCTTCCCTTGCCGTGCAAGGGGGGGGGTAGTTTTGTCTCATTTCATGCATTAAACCCTAAACTCTAATCACCCTAATTACATGCAGCCGCACCCTATTCACCTCTCATTAATTCTTTCAATTTTCAGCCACAAAATCCATATTAGCCGCAAGTCCCCATCCATTCACCCTAAGCCTTCTAACTTCTAATCTGGGCCGTACCTTTTATTTTTAACCCTAGCTTCTCTTTCATTTTTTTTATTCTTCTCATAAGCCGCACCATATACCTCTCATTCTAATTTTTTATTCAGCCATACACCCTAATTCATTCTTCCATCCGTAGCCACCTTTACACCCCATTCACTTAAAGCCGTGGCCCCCCATATATTATTTTACCCTAATTCTCTCCACTCTCCCAAAAGCCGTGCATCATTTACCCTAATAAACAATACACACTAATCAGCCATTGACCCTAATATTCATTATCTAAGCCGTGACTCCCATCCATATTCTCCCAAAAAAAAAACCCGTGCATCCCATCATTCACAAAACCATATAAGGCAGCCACCTAAAAACCTAATAAAAAATCCCTGCTTGCCGCTGCCATCATATCAATTCCAGCATTCTCCCTAAGCCATATCCTACCTTCACACACACAAAAAGCTAGCCGTCACTCCCATATTGATTCTACCATTTTTCTCTCCCAAAACCGTGCAACAATCTCCCATTCTCTAAAACAGCCGCAGCCACCATACCATCCTTCCTCAATAAATCCATCCCTAAGCCCGCAAATCATCCACCAACACCATTTAACCTCACTGCCGCAGCAAGAAGAAAGGAGAAAGAGGAGCTTGGACGCGCCGAAATTCACGTGGATTCGTTGGGCGTTCTAGGTGTAATCAATCCTTTGTGCTTTATGTTTAAATTCAATTGTATTTTTCTTTTTGTGAACATGAGAGGCTAAACCCCCTAGTTAGCTAGGGGGTGATTTGAAACCATGATTATATATGTGAAATAAGTTGATTACTTCCAATTATTGTTGCATAAGTTTTGAATACAATTTGCTTAACCGTTTGATTTAGAACTTATTCTTGTATGTTGATTGAGAGTGCACGCTTAATTTGCATGCTTGAATTTGATGCTAGGATATAAGTTTGTTTCACCTAATCGTTATGAATTTATATTCACAAGTAGTGAAGGTTGCTAGTCACGATCATGTTAAGTAGATTCCTGGCAAGCGTATCATGCTTTTCATAGTTACAAATGCCTTGTCGATGCTTATGATTTCCAAAGAACGTAATGATTCTAACTTATATCTTTATCATGTTGTTCATATAGAGAATTTGTTAGGAATAATTTGTTTGCGATGCATATTCATCCAATTCAATGATTCTAGGGAAATCTGAAGGTTGATTTAAGCGGACCTAATTAACTTGGAGTGTCGAGGTTCATAACTTATTGGATTGATAATTGGAAATTGATTTACGTTGCATATATTTCATGTGTGGAGAAGAACCCCTTAGCTATCCCATCATCCATTGATTCATCCAAATTTTGTCTTAAAATCTATTTTCTTTACAATCTGCCCATTTAGTTTAAATTCATCCAACCACAATCCCCCCATATTTTGTTGAGTCGTAGTCATTTGTATTTGTTTTATTTTGTGTTTTTAAGCATTTGGAGTCATAAACACTTTCAAATTCGACCAAATTAAATTTTAGTTTTTGTGTTTTTGAGTCATCAACAATTATGCAATTCATGTAGGGAACTTGTGAGGAATGCTTTGGGTTGTCGTATGCAATCATCCAATTCATTAACTTAAGGAAAACTTGACGGTTAATTTAAGCGGACCTAATTAACCCGGGGTGTTGAGAATTCATGGTTTATTGAAATGCAATTGGAAATCATTTTATTATGCAAGTGTAACATGTATGGAGATGAACCCCTTAGCTAGCCATACCATCCATTCATTTCCGTCAATTTCATATTTACAATTTGTTTTTTTTACAATCTATCCATTTTAGTTTAAATTCGTCCAAAATCAATCCCCCCATATTTCGTTTAAGTCTTAGTCTTAATCTTTTTTATTTTTAGTTTTGAATTCTTCGAGTTTAGTATAGCATTTTAGTTTGTGTTTTTTAAAAGCATTTTGAGTCTTTTGATTTGTTTTAGTGTTTTAAAGTTTAGTTTTACATTCTTTGAGTCTAGTTTAGTGTTTTATATTATGTTTTTACGTTTTTAAGTCAAATCCAAGTGATTAACAATCCCTCCTAATCCCCGGTCCAGAACGATCCCTACTTATACTTATTCTACAATTGTCAAAAAGAGGGTTTAATTTGTGTGCGTATAAATCTCGCATCATGCAATCATAGTAACGAATGCCCCGTCAACACTTATAATTTTCATAGAGCGTAATGATTCTTGCTTGTATCTTGATGCGGGATTTATACGCGCACAAATTAAACCCTCTTTTTGACAATTGTAGTATAAGTATAAGTAGGGATCGTTCTGGACCGGAGATTAGGAGGGATTGTTAATCACTTGGATTTGACTCAAAAACGTAAAAACGTAATAATAAACTCTAAACTAGACTCAAAGAATGTAAAACTAAACTTTAAAACACTAAGACAAACCAAAGACTCAAAATACTTTTAAAAACACAAACTAAAATGATTTCTAACTAAATTGACATTAAAGTAAAGGGGGATTTAAGTTTATACGAAATTAAATTAAATGAACAAATTAAAACAGAATGTAAATATGAAATTGATGAAATAGAATGGATGAATGCTAGCTAAGGGGGTCATCTCCACATATGTTACACTTGCATAATAAAAAGATTTCCAATTACATTTCAATAAATTATGAAACTCATCACCCCGGGTTAATTAGGTCCGCTTAAATTAACCGTCAAGTTTTCCTTAAGTTAATGAATTGGATGGGTTAGCGCAACGCAATTCACAACATTCTCCAAAAGTCCTTTACGTGAACAGCACAATAAAGATACAATCAAAGATCATTAAGCATTATGAAAACTATAAGTGTTGACGAGGCATTCGTTACTATGATGAGCATGAAACTCGTGCCAAGAATTCATTTAACGCGATTGTTTATAAGCAACCTCCACTACTTGTGAATATAAGTTCATAACGATTAGGTGAAAATCACTTATATTCTAGCGTCATATTCATGCATGAAAATTAAGCGCGCATTCTTAATAAACATACATAAATAAGTTATCAATCAAACGGTTAAACAAATTGAATCAACAACTTATGAAATGCAATTAGAAGTAATCAAATCAAAATGCAAGCATAAACATATATTTCGAATCACCCCCTAGCTAAGGGGGGGTTTAATTTATTATAACTTTGAAATCAAAGAAATACCTAAACATTCCAACAACTCAAACTTGAATTGTATGAATGTTTAGGCACTCTTCTCTTCCATTCCTCATACGTACAAACAAAGAGAATTGAATTTAAACATTGAAATCAAAGAAACACCTAAACATTCCAACAACTCAAACTTGAATTGTATGAACGTTTAGGCACTCTTCTCTTCCTCGTTGTTGTAGCACAAGGTCTAAGGATAGTTTGATGGTGTGAATGGTTTGGGGAGTGGTGTTTGGATTAATAGGGAAATGGAAAAATGGTGTTTGGATTACAAGGGAAATGGAAAAATGGTGTGTTGTGTATGAAATGAGATGTCCATGAATGAATGAATGCAAGGGTATTTATAGGAGTAGTGGAGGGAACATATGGCTATGTCATTTGTAGGTGAAGTAGGTGGATGTTGTAGGTGAAGTAGGTGGATGTTGTAGGTGAAGTGGGTGGATGTTGTAGGTGAAGTAGGTGGATGTTGTAGGTGAAGTGGATGTTGTAGGTGAAGTAGGTGGATGTTATGTTAAGTGATAAGTGATAAGTGATATGATATGTGGTTATGATATGATAAGTGGTTAAGTGGTGATGATAAGTGATAAGTGATTAAGTGATATGATATGTGGTGATGATAAGTGATAAGTGCATGTGGGTTAACTAATGAAGGAAATGCATGTGCAATGACAATGTGTTAGAATGGATGTGTGTTATGCATGGCATGATTGGGATTAGGAAAGGTTTAAATGTCCTAAAACTAAAGAGAACAAGGTTCCAACACTTTGGCTCCAATTAGGTCTTCAATTTCGTCCAACACTTTGGCTTCAAGCATAAGCTATCCGTCCTTAGCCCAAAAGTGCTCCAAAAGTCTCCAAAATGCATCTTTTTGTTCCTTTAGCCCTTTGGACCTACAAACACACGAAAATAGCTTAAAGTACTAAAATAACTAAAGAAACATAACGTAAATGTACGAGAACAAGCCATTTAAGTCGCATAAATATGCTCCTATCAAATACCCCCACACTTAGCTTTTGCTAGTCCTCGAGCAAAACAGAAAAACAAAACAAAAAGAACAAAACACAACCTACACCTTCCAACAATCGTATCAGGGACTTCCAATGCACATGACAAGTTAAAAATCATTATTCTTACAGATTTGAGCCATCTTTACACTTAAGTACATTCTTAATCATAGTCACCACATACTAGTTCACAATTAAGCATTTAAAACCATGTTTTGAATGTAGTAACATGCCTTAGAGAATTCCCTCAATTTCTTACTAGATGTACTCTCGTTTTTCACACAGATTTTCTGACTACACACCCTGCACTAGGTATATGTGAGAAGATTGATGTAAACATGTAGACGAACACTCACATATGTTATAATAAGGAAAGCATTTTCTGGAGTTAATAAGCATGTTTAGATATGATCTCATGAATGGAATGCTACTACTTAGACGCGAGAACCAGTGAGACCATAAGCTCATACCAAGTTCAAACTCCACAATTGAAATACATAACACTCAATATAGAAGTCAAGGGTTGTAACGGGGCTTGTGGTAATTGGCTAAAAATGAAAGGTAAGGATAACAAACGTTCTTCAAGCAATAGTGAGCAAAGTATTGAATTAGGCACTTAGAATTTCCTTTAGAATGCAGAAGTCAACTTTGATCACCGAAGGGGGAATTACACAGAACTTAGGGCCATATTCATTTTTTTTTGGACCCTTTCTTCAACCATCAACGCTCGTGAGTTCATTTTCACTTATTTTCATTTTTTTTTTTAAGCTCTTTTTTCTTTCTTTCTTTCTTTTTTCTTTTTTTTTTTTTCTTTTCTTTTTCTTTTCTTTTGAATCTCAAAACATAAACACTTAAACATTCTCTCCCCCACACTTATTTTCTTTCATAATGTAACTCAAAAGGAATTCAATTAAGTCATGCTCACTATCTTTTAAGAACAAGGGTGGGGATTGTCCTAAACTAGGCTAGGTGAGGAAAATGTGGGTAAACAAAGAATAAAGGCTAAACAAGGCTCAACGGGGTTAAAACTTACAACATATACGAAGTATGGGAAGTAAGGCTATTTGGCTATGGTGGTGGTCACTACACAACTTCTTCTTGAATATGTGTTATGCAAATCAATAACATGCTTTGAATGAAATGGGCATGAGTTCTAGCATTTAGTTCTATCATGATACAATTGCATTCTAAGTAGCAACCAAGCAAGGAATAATGAGATCATGCAACAACTTTAGAAAATAAAGAATCACAGAAAATAACTCTCCAAAGAAAGTAATGGCTCGAGTCTCACAGGGATGTAGCGTTTGTTTGAGTTTCTTCCTTCAAGCATGTTACAAAAACGAATTTTTCTTTTATGATTGCATGTGAAGTCATACATTATAACCATAACCAAGCATATACCAAGAGTAAATCAAACTTTTCTCTATGTTTATAACTCTTTCTAACCGTCATGCAATTATAAACCAAATCCTTATCATTGTGTTGGAAGGTACCCTAAGACACAAACACACAAAAACGACTTTTAAAACAACTCTTTTTGGGTTTTTCAAAACAATTTTTCAAATTTTTATGGGATTTTCGAATTATAAAACAAAACACACTAAAACACTCTAAAACAACTTAAAAACACCTTAAAACAGCAAGGAACAACATTAGAAGTTATGGTGGATAAAACCCTACGAATTTGCATCAAAACACTTTAGTTACCCCCCCACACTTAAATCAAACATTGTCCTCAATGTTTTAAGCATAGATTCACACAAAACATAAGTAAACACACAAAAAGCAACTAAACATTTTAAACATGGCATAATGTAATTAACAAAAAGAAGAGTTTAGGGACGCAAATCTGGTTATGGAGTGTAAATTCCCTCTTCTCCTTGGTGATTGCATTGAGGCTTTGATCTTTGTGATTCCACAGGCTTACTCTTGAACTGGTTTCTGCCCATCGTTGATTTTCCTTTGTGCTACTTCTTGAACTGGGCAGCAGGATGGTTCTTTTGGTTTCCCCCGAAGGTCTGAGCTTCCTCCTGTTATCTGTTTCTTTGTTCAATCTTTGCAGGAGTGGTCCCTTCTCTGGAAGTGTATCAACCGTTGAAGATGACTACTCGAGAGCAACGCTAGGTAAGCAATCAGGAATAGATTCCAGGCAGTTGGCTCCAGATCGGAAGACTGACTCCAAGTGCCGGCTGATTGCTTCTTTTACTTTGCCATGCAAGTAAGAACAAGGACAAAGAAAAAGACAGGGAAAGAGCATGATATGAGATACTTTTGCTTTTGACCTTGATGATATGAGATACCTTTGCTTTGAAGAAGCGGTGAATGAATCAGCACATGCTTCAATCCGCCGTTTCCTCCTGGGTCATATGTACTCCAGGCATCTGGTATCATCTTTGGGGAAGAAGAAAGAATTGAGTATTTTGAAAGGCTTTGCTGGGAGTGCGCCCTCAGAGGTGAGGGAGAGTTGGGCATTTTCTTCAGGTTTGCCCTGCCATAAAAGACGAAGGTCGACATATATAGAGATAATATCAAGTGGTGGTACTTTTTACCCTTGTCGACAAACGTTTTGATCCCGCAAATCCGGTTCTTTGAAATAGTGGCGCCTCTTCGATCTTTGAATACGCCTCTTCGATTTCTGAGCAGGCGCCCCTTCGATTTCTGAACGACGCCCCTTCGCTTTCTGAACGACACGTGGTAGTGCAGATGCGGCTCCTTTTGACAAAGCTGCACGCGTCTTCTGAAAAGCAGAGAAAGCGTCGCCGAACTTTGCGCTTGTCGGCTAAAGATGTGTAGATGCGATGATGGCCTCCACGTGTTTTCAGCTTTGTCAGAAATCTTTTGACAAAGTTGAACGCGTTTTCTTGAAAAGCCGAGGGGGCGTCGCCTAAATTACGCCGGAAAATCCGGCTCTTTGAATCGGTGGACGCGTCGTCTTGGCTTTTTATAGAGCTATCAATCACCCCAACACACACACTCTGAAGATTTCCCATTCCTGAAACTCGACTCCGGCCCTTTGTGAAATTTTAACTCCATCCACCCCTTCTCTTTGAACATCGTTGAAAAAAAATGGCAAACTCATCGAACCTTAGCTTAGATTTGAGTCTCAGCAGCGATCCGGTTGCGCCCCGTCAAGGTAATGTATGGCGCCCTTCTTTTTTATCTTCTAACGGTCCTCTTTCAGGTGAAGACTCTGTGATGCAGGACGCCACAACAGCTACAATAGTAGCTAAAAACCTCCTCACTCCAAAAGATAGTAGGCTGCTGTCAGGACGGTCCGATGAGTTGGCCGTTCAAGAGTCCCTCGCACTTAGTGTTCAGTGTGCGAGTTCTGTGTCCAACATGGGCCAACGCCTGCTTGCTCGGTCCCGCCAAGTGGAATCGTTGATGGCAGAGGTGGAAAGACTTAAGCAAGAGATCCAGCAGCTTAAGTACGAGAATAGAAGTTTGCATGTGCTTGCAAATAACTATTCGTCGGGGATGAAGAGGAAGCTTGATGAGCTGCAAGAATCTGAGGGTCGAATTCACAGTGACCGTCAAAGGCTTGCATCTTATCTCCAGAGGCACCTTTTTCCTGGGTTATCCAGCGCTTGGCCAAGTATTGAGGCCTGGAATGCTCTAGCTCCGATGCCTCCCGCTCCGATGGCTTCCGCTCCGATGCCTCCCGCTTCTATGCCTCCCGCTTCTATGCCTTCCGCTTCTGCGCCTCGTAGTGGGGCTTCACGCAAACAACCTTTGTGAAGCTCCACCTTTCTCCATGTTTAGTATCTTTCTTTTTTTTTTTTTTTTTTTTTTTTTTTTTTTTTTATTAACATAAATAAAATCAAACGGCATGAAATTGGTCCTTGAATGGAAGGTGATACTTGAAGTGAACCGGCAGTGGTTTGAATTCTAGTGTAGGTGTCTGATTAAAAAAAAATAGCAAGTTAGTATAAAATCTAATGGAATTTGGAAAAAAAAACTTACTTGTTTTGTCCGATAAGAACTCAATGACAAACACCACTCCTTTGAAAGTTTCAGGGATATTGGATTTGGCCAGATTGCAAGTGATGGTTATGACTTGTCCAATGTCATCAAATTTAACTTCTTTGGATTTTGTGGTTTCAAGAACGTCCTCTTTGATGAATTCATGACATTCCCTACTTGTCACCTTTGAAAGGGCTTCCAAGATGTCTTTTTCACCTTCTTCTTCCTTGGAAGTCCTGAATCTGCAAGGAATAGGGATACTTGTTGGAACGGGGTTAAAAATAATGAAATTTGGAACAACCATACCTGTATTAGATGGCATAGGAGCAATAGGTGCCTCCGGTAAAGGTGTTTCCACCCTTTCCGTGGGTTGGGTGTATTCCTCTTCCTTGTGATTTGATTTTGATGGTTGAGGGTCCGTTCCAACCTCCTTGTCACTTCTCAACATGATTTCCTTGGCAGTTTCAAATTCTCCCTTCGGATTTGCAATGGTTGAACTAGGGAGTTCGCCTTGGTCTCGAAACTGTCCTACGAACTCCGCGATCTGCCCAATTTGCTTATCCAAGTGGTCCAACCTTTGTGGTGGCTGCATAGGCGTTGAATAGAACTCCTCATATGGCTGCCAATATCCTTCTTGTTGAGCCTCATTGTCTTGAATTTGTGAGCCCTGCACCAAACAAATTAATTCATTAAGCTTTTGATTATAATCTATTGACGAACTTGAGTTTGGTTGGGCATATTGAATATGAGGTTGTGGTGGCTGCCAATATCCTCCTTGTTGAGCATTTTTAGGTTCCCACCACATAGAGTTTGAATGATCACTCCAATCCGAATTGTAAGTATTGGAAAACACGTTATTCCTTGATTGAAGATTAAATATATCAACTCTTTGCATTTGGGACCTTTCCATGAGTTGTGACAAAAGAGAAGCATTATCAAGTGCCATCTTGTTCTTAACAAACAAAACACAAATAAAAAAACTAAATCTAAAAGACAATACAGAAACAAACAATCCAAGGGATTAGCAAATTTTCTAATCCCCGGCAACGGCGCCAAAATTTGATGCGGGATTTATACGCGCACAAATTAAACCCTCTTTTTGACAATTGTAGTATAAGTATAAGTAGGGATCGTTCTGGACCGGAGATTAGGAGGGATTGTTAATCACTTGGATTTGACTCAAAAACGTAAAAACGTAATAATAAACTCTAAACTAGACTCAAAGAATGTAAAACTAAACTTTAAAACACTAAGACAAACCAAAGACTCAAAATACTTTTAAAAACACAAACTAAAATGATTTCTAACTAAATTGACATTAAAGTAAAGGGGGATTTAAGTTTATACGAAATTAAATTAAATGAACAAATTAAAACAGAATGTAAATATGAAATTGATGAAATAGAATGGATGAATGCTAGCTAAGGGGGTCATCTCCACATATGTTACACTTGCATAATAAAAAGATTTCCAATTACATTTCAATAAATTATGAAACTCATCACCCCGGGTTAATTAGGTCCGCTTAAATTAACCGTCAAGTTTTCCTTAAGTTAATGAATTGGATGGGTTAGCGCAACGCAATTCACAACATTCTCCAAAAGTCCTTTACGTGAACAGCACAATAAAGATACAATCAAAGATCATTAAGCATTATGAAAACTATAAGTGTTGACGAGGCATTCGTTACTATGATGAGCATGAAACTCGTGCCAAGAATTCATTTAACGCGATTGTTTATAAGCAACCTCCACTACTTGTGAATATAAGTTCATAACGATTAGGTGAAAATCACTTATATTCTAGCGTCATATTCATGCATGAAAATTAAGCGCGCATTCTTAATAAACATACATAAATAAGTTATCAATCAAACGGTTAAACAAATTGAATCAACAACTTATGAAATGCAATTAGAAGTAATCAAATCAAAATGCAAGCATAAACATATATTTCGAATCACCCCCTAGCTAAGGGGGGGTTTAATTTATTATAACTTTGAAATCAAAGAAATACCTAAACATTCCAACAACTCAAACTTGAATTGTATGAACGTTTAGGCACTCTTCTCTTCCATTCCTCATACGTACAAACAAAGAGAATTGAATTTAAACATTGAAATCAAAGAAACACCTAAACATTCCAACAACTCAAACTTGAATTGTATGAACGTTTAGGCACTCTTCTCTTCCTCGTTGTTGTAGCACAAGGTCTAAGGATAGTTTGATGGTGTGAATGGTTTGGGGAGTGGTGTTTGGATTAATAGGGAAATGGAAAAATGGTGTTTGGATTACAAGGGAAATGGAAAAATGGTGTGTTGTGTATGAAATGAGATGTCCATGAATGAATGAATGCAAGGGTATTTATAGGAGTAGTGGAGGGAACATATGGCTATGTCATTTGTAGGTGAAGTAGGTGGATGTTGTAGGTGAAGTAGGTGGATGTTGTAGGTGAAGTGGGTGGATGTTGTAGGTGAAGTAGGTGGATGTTGTAGGTGAAGTGGATGTTGTAGGTGAAGTAGGTGGATGTTATGTTAAGTGATAAGTGATAAGTGATATGATATGTGGTTATGATATGATAAGTGGTTAAGTGGTGATGATAAGTGATAAGTGATTAAGTGATATGATATGTGGTGATGATAAGTGATAAGTGCATGTGGGTTAACTAATGAAGGAAATGCATGTGCAATGACAATGTGTTAGAATGGATGTGTGTTATGCATGGCATGATTGGGATTAGGAAAGGTTTAAATGTCCTAAAACTAAAGAGAACAAGGTTCCAACACTTTGGCTCCAATTAGGTCTTCAATTTCGTCCAACACTTTGGCTTCAAGCATAAGCTATCCGTCCTTAGCCCAAAAGTGCTCCAAAAGTCTCCAAAATGCATCTTTTTGTTCCTTTAGCCCTTTGGACCTACAAACACACGAAAATAGCTTAAAGTACTAAAATAACTAAAGAAACATAACGTAAATGTACGAGAACAAGCCATTTAAGTCGCATAAACAATCGCGTTAAACGAATTCTTGGCATAAGTTTCATGCAATCATAGTAACGAATGCCTCGTCAACACTTATAGTTTTCATGATGCTTAATGATTCTTGCTTGTTTCTCTATTATTGATAAGTCATATTTTGCATGCATGTATAGCTTTCTTATTTGGCGTTTTTGTATTGTTTTTGGATTAAACTAGTTGCATTTCACATTATTTGGTGTTAGTGTGCAGCCAAGTGTGAATTTGGATCAAAGGGAAAGCAAATGAAGTAAAAACATTCCAGAAATGATGTGAAGTGTTAAGAGATGTAATTCAGCCATTTTGGGTGATTCTAAACAAAGCAAAAACATGGATGTCACCTATGTGGTTCCAACATCAAAACATGCATTCACATGCATGTCACAACCTTAGCCGTGTGTTCCCATATCATCCCATCAGATTATACACTTCTAAACACCAAACATGCAATCACATGCATGATAACATCCATTCCGTGCAGATTCCATGTTTTAACACCCAAAACATCCCTCACATGCATGTCCACAACCTGACCCGTGCATTCCATTTCCCTTCTTCACTTCTCTTTGCAGAAATTCACATGCATGGTGATTAAACAAGTAACTCCTTGCAGCCACCATTTCAGAAATCAAACCCATCCCTTTGTCCATGCCGTGAGCTTTCTGCCATTCCCAGAGTTTTATAACCAATTTGCAGATTCCACTCCCTTGCTTGCAGACATTCCACATGTGTTTGGATTAAATAAACCACTTACTTGCAGAGCATGTCCATGCTTTGCAGGTAGCATGCCAGAAATCCACTAAAACAACCATTTCATGCGATCCCAACTCTAATGCCCATTTGATGCACATTAATACTCTCTGCAGCACCCCTTTCACATGGACCATGTCAGATTTTCACATGCATTCCAATTGTCTTCCCATCATCAATCATATTCAGAAATTAATTAAGGGGAATCACTCATCTCTCTCTCGGATCCAATTTCCATTACACACTCAATTGGCTCCATTTTTCTGTCTTCCATCTCAGAAACACAATCATTTCCATCACTTAAGCTCTGCCATCTGAGTTAAAAAAAAGCTAAGATCCAATCTGATTGTCTCCCCATCATTAGACTCATTCAGAAATTCACCAAGGGGGGCAGATTGCTTTTTCGGATTCATGGGATCACACACACTCTATTTGCTCTAATTTCTGTCCATCATTCACTCTCATTCCCCCTCTCCATTCCATTGCATTCGACACTCTCACACTTTCACAGAAACTGTCCATTTCTCTCCATTTATGCACCACTCACAGAAACCATTCAACATTAGTTTCTCCACCCTCATTTACAATCACATTTGGGAGCTCCAACACCGAAGGCACTCTTCAAGGAATTCAATATCAGTTTTGCTTCAAGGGTTCCTTCTACTTCATTCTATGTTCATTCATGTTGTGTATGTTTATGTTAAATCTTGTGTAAACATGAATTGTAACTAATCCTCCTCTAGGGATTCGATGTAACCTTGCAAAGTTTGCCATGTAATTAAGTTAGAATGCTCATTTTGTCCATCTATTTCTTGTTTCATTTTCTGTTTTAATGGTGACTTAGTATGTTGATTTTAATGTTTGATCATCATTTGAATTAATCACTAAGTTGTGTAGCCAAGATTAAAGCACACATCATGCATAATCTTGGTAGATATGTGAATGAATGAAGGGAGTGTTTAGCACACATCCTGCCGAATTACTCCCTTTGGTTTTATGAAAGTTTCTTATACATTATATAATCTTGATTATGAACCAAAGTTGCACATCACAATTAGGTTCATGATTAGAGACATTTGATCAAATCCACACATCATATGGTTGATCATATCCAAGTGAAACAAACTCAAGAAATAGGTAGATGGATGAGTATAAACTAACTTGACAAACATGGACTTAGTTGAGCAATGGTGAAATCGAATCCCTAGTTTCATTTCCATTGATACTATCCCATTACATTAGTTGTTGATTCATTTATTTGTGTTTATTTCATACTCTTATGCTTTCAAGTTAAAACAACAAATCTGCATAGTTTGATTAGTTTGATTCAAATCTGCCTATTTAGACTAGTTTGATTCATTTCTTAGATTTCTTGCAAACAAGTAGTTACATAGGTCCAATTAGTCCCTGTGGATTCGACACCCTTGCTTGTGCCATTATACTAAATATATTCTAGCATTAGGAAGGAATTATACATCAACAATTATGCAATTCATGTAGGGAACTTGTGAGGAATGCTTTGGGTTGTCGTATGCAATCATCCAATTCATTAACTTAAGGAAAACTTGACGGTTAATTTAAGCGGACCTAATTAACCCGGGGTGTTGAGAATTCATGGTTTATTGAAATGCAATTGGAAATCATTTTATTATGCAAGTGTAACATGTATGGAGATGAACCCCTTAGCTAGCCATACCATCCATTCATTTCCGTCAATTTCATATTTACAATTTGTTTTTTTTACAATCTATCCATTTTAGTTTAAATTCGTCCAAAATCAATCCCCCCATATTTCGTTTAAGTCTTAGTCTTAATCTTTTTTATTTTTAGTTTTGAATTCTTCGAGTTTAGTATAGCATTTTAGTTTGTGTTTTTTAAAAGCATTTTGAGTCTTTTGATTTGTTTTAGTGTTTTAAAGTTTAGTTTTACATTCTTTGAGTCTAGTTTAGTGTTTTATATTATGTTTTTACGTTTTTAAGTCAAATCCAAGTGATTAACAATCCCTCCTAATCCCCGGTCCAGAACGATCCCTACTTATACTTATTCTACAATTGTCAAAAAGAGGGTTTAATTTGTGTGCGTATAAATCTCGCATCATGCAATCATAGTAACGAATGCCCCGTCAACACTTATAATTTTCATAGAGCGTAATGATTCTTGCTTGTATCTCTATTATGCAATCATGTAGGGGACTTGTGGGGAATGTTTTGGGTTGTCGTATGCAATCATCCAATTCAATAACGTTAGGAAGATTTGAAGGTTAATTAGTGCATCACAGTTAACTTGGAGTGTTGAGAATTAATGATTTATTGAAATGCAATTGGAAATCGTTTTATTATGCAAGTATAACATGTATGGAGATGAACCCCTTAGCTAGCCATCATTCCATTCAATTCTATCACACATTCACATTTACATTTTTCTTTTACTTACAATCTGTTCTTTTAGTTTAAATTCGTCAAATTAAAATCCCCCTTTACTTTATTGTCTAATTTAGTTAGAAAGTGTCTTAGTTTGTGTTTATAAGAGTTTTGCGTCATTTTGTTACACAAATTCGTCCAAATTTGTGTTTGTGCTCAAATCTGCCCAGAAAGTGGTTTTTAGGCAGATTTGAGTGTGTTTGTGTTGTTTTGAGTTTTTTGGTTTGTTTTAGTGTTTTAAAGTTTAGTTTTGCATTCTTTGAGTCTAGTATAGTGTTTCATATTGTTATTTTACGTTTTTGAGTCAAATCCAAGTGGTTAACAATCCCTCCTAATCCCCGGTCTAGAACGATCCCTACTTATAAATATACTACAATTTGACGAAAAGAGGGTTTAATTTGTGTGCGTATAAATCTCGCATCAGTATGGTTGTTCCAAATTTCATTATTTTTAACCCCGTTCCAACAAGTATCCCTATTCCTTGCAGATTCATGACTTCCAAGGAAGAAGAAGGTGAAAAAAACATCTTGGAAGCCCTTCCAAAGGTGACAAGTAGGGAATGTCATGAATTCATCAAAGAGGACGTTCTTGAAACCACAAAATCCAAAGAAGTTAAATTTGATGACATTGGACAAGTCATAACCATCACTTGCAATCTGTCCAAGGGCAAAGTTCCTGAAATGTTCAAAGAAGATGTGTTTATCCTTGAGTTCATGTCGGAGCACATAAGTAAGCCACCTCCTCCAATTTCAATTTTCTTTTATACTAACATGTTGTTAATGATTCAGGCATCCAATCTTGAATTTAAACCATTACCGGATCATTTCAAGTATCACCGCCCATTCAAAGATAAATTCCATGCCGATTGATTCAGAAAAAAAAAAAAAAAGAAAGAAAAAAAAAAAAGAAAAAAAAGAAAAATAAAGCAGATGTAGCCTTCACAGAGGTTGTTTGCTTGAGGCCCCACTACGTGGCTTTACTCTTGAAGCGGAAGGCGTAGGAACAGAAGGCATCGGAACGGAAGGCGTAGGAGCAGAAGACATAGGAACGGAAGGCAACGGAGCGGGAGGCATCGGAGCTAGAGCATTCCAGGCCTCAATACTTGGCCAAACGCTGGATGACCCAGGAAAAAGGTGCCTCTGAAGATAAGCCGAAAACCTCTGACGGTCGCTTTGAATCCGACCTTCAGACTCTTGCAGCTCATCAAGCTTCCTCTTCATGCCCGACGAATAGTTATTTGCAAGCACATGCAAACTTCTATTCTCATACTTCAGCTGCTGGACCTCCTGCTTGAGACTTTCCACCTCTGCCATCAATGATTCCACCTGACGGGAGCGGGCAAGCAGGCGTTGGCCCATGTTGGACACAGAACTCGCACACTGAACACTAAGTGCGAGGGACTCTTGAACGGCCAACTCATCGGACCGTCCTGACAGCAGCCTACTATCTTTTGGAGTGAGGAGGTTCCTAGCTACTATTGTAGCTGTTGTGGCGTCCTGCATCACGGAGTCTTCACCTATGAGAGGACCGTTAGAAGATAAGAAAGAAGGGCGCCATACGTTACCGTGACGCGGCGCGCCCGTATCACTGCTAAGGCTCAATTCCAAGCTAAGGTTCGATGGGTTTGCCATTTTTCAAAAGTGTTCAAAGAGAAGGGGTGGATGGAGTTAATTCTCAAAGGGCCGGAGTCAATTTTCAAGAATGGGAAATCTTCAGAGTGTGTTTGTTGTGGTGATCGATAGCTCTATAAAAAGCCAAGGCGACGCGTCCACCGATTCAAAAAGCCGGAATTTCCGGCGTAATTTAGGCGACGCTTTCTCGGCTTTTCAGAAGACACGTTCAACTTTGTCAAAAGATTTCTACTTTTCAGACAACACGTGGAGGCCATCATCGCAACTACACATCTTTAGCTGACAAGCGCAAAGTTCGGCGACGCTTTCTCTGCTTTTCAGAAAACGCGTGCAGCTTTGTCAAAAGGAGCCGCATCCGCACTACTACGTGTCGTTCAGAAAGCGAAGGGGCGCCTGCTCAGAAATCGAAGAGGCGTCTTCAAAGATCGAAGAGGCACCACTATTTCAAAAAGCCGGATTTGCGGGATCAAAACGTTTGTCGACGAGGGTAAAAGAACAATACCACCACTTGATATTATCTCTATATATGTCGACCTTCGTCTTTTATGGCAAGGCAAACCTGAAGAAAAATGCCCAACTCTTCCTCACCTCTGAGGCCGCAAAGCCTTTCGAAATACTCATTTTTTTCTTCTTCCCCAAAGATGATACCAGATGCCTGGAGTACAGATGACCCAGGAGGAAACAGCACAACAAATACATGTGCTGATTCATTCACCGCTTCTTCAAAAGCAAAGGTATCTCATATCATCAAGGTCAAAAGCAAAAGTATCTCATATCATGCTCTTTCCCTGTCTTTTTCTTTGTCCTTGTTCTTACTCGCATGGCAAAGTGAAAGAAGCAATCAGCCGGCACTTGGAGTCAGTCTTTCGATCTGGAGCCAACTGCCTGGAATCTATTCCTGGTTGCTTACCTAGCGTTGCTCTCGAGTAGTCATCTTCAACGGTTGATACACTTCCGGAGAAGGGACCACTTCTGCAAAGGGGAGCGAGTAAGGCAAGTGAAAATGATACATTGAAGCATGTGGAGACAAACATAGGCTGAGTTATCCTCCAACCCTTTTCAATACGAATTGGAAAGATTGAACAAAGAAACAGACCAAAGGGGTAAGCTCAGACCTTCGGGGAAGACCAAAAGAATCCTCCAGCCCAGTAGCACAAAGGAAAATCAACAAGTGGAGGAGACCAAAAGAATCATGCAGCCCAGTTCAAGAGTATGCCTGTGGAATCACCAAGATCAATGCCTCAATGCAATCACCAAGGAGAAGAGGGAATTTACACTCCATAACCAGATTTGCGTCCCTAAACTCTTCTCTTTGTTAATTACATTCTGCCATGTTTAGTATGTTTAAGTGCTTTTTGTGTGTTTACTTATGTTTTGTGTGAATCTATGTTTAAAACATTGAGGACAATGTTTGATTTAAGTGTGGGGGGGTGATAGGAGCATATTCATGCGACTTAAATGGCTTGTTCTCGTGCATTTACGTTATGTTTCTTTAGTTATTTTAGTACTTTAAGCTATTTTCGTGTGTTTGTAGGTCCAAAGGGCTAAAGGAGCAAAAAGATGCATTTTGGAGACTTTTGGAGCACTTTTGGGCTAAGGATGGATAGCTTATGCTTGGAGCCAAAGTGTTGGACGAAATTGAAGACCTAATTGAAGACCAAAGTGTTGGAACCTTGTTTCCTTTAGTTTTAGGACATTTAAACCTTTCCAATTTCCTTAGCCGTGCATAACATTCCAACATTCCACTCCTTCATTTCAGCCACACTCCCACATATCATAACTTATCATCACATATCATATCACTTATCACTTATCACTCATCACTTATCTTATCATTCACCACTTATCATATCATACACTCAATCACTTATCACTTATCATCATCACTCTAGCTTTAATTCACATGCACATTCACTCACCACAAACATTTCACATGCACTTGTTCCTCCATTAAATCAGCCACATGCACTTCCCACTCATCATAACCTAGCTGCACAAGCCACCCCACATGTCCCTTTAATCATTCAAACATGCACTCCCATTAATTAAACCATGCAGCCACACCTTCACCCACATGCACCATTCAAAGATACACCCAAACACCACCAGAAATCATCATTGCCGTGGGTACCTATCCCATTTCAGATTGTCATTCCACTTCATTGCACATGCATCTTCATAATTCAACACATGCATTCATTATTTATTTACTTTGCATCCTTTAATTTAATCACATGCACATTCAAACAAACACAATCATTCCAGCCATACCTTGCATTTTCAGATTGTTCCTCCATCATTGCACCACAATGCAGCCACATGCACTTGTTCCTCTAACATTTCAGCCACTTGCACTCCCATTCTCTCCCAAAACCGTGCACATGTATTCTCCTTGCATTTCCAGCCATTCCACATGCTATTTCAGCCACATGCACTCATAATCATTCAACCAACTTTGCACATGCATTCATCATCATAACCTAGCTGTCATGTTCCCCCCATTTCACCTATAAATAAGCATCCATTGCATTCATTCTCAAACACAATTCATTCACAACAGAAATTGGTCCCTTGGGGCCGTGCCCTTCACAAACACCATCCATTCCATTCATACACTTCATCCATTGCAGAAATGTAGACCATAAACCCCCCTTTGTGCCGTGAGTCTCCCTTACAATCCAAACACCATCCTTCCATTTCCACCACTCCTCTTCCATATCTCCACCACTCCCCAAACCATTCACACCATCAAACTCACCTTAGACCTTGTGCCACAACGAAGAGGAAGAGAATAGTGCCTAAACGTTCATACAATTCAAGTTTGAGTTGTTGGAATGTTTAGGTGTTTCTTTGATTTCAATGTTTAATTTCAATGCTCTTTGTTTTGTACGAATGAGGAATGGATGATAAGAGGGCCTAAACGTTCATACAATTCAAGTTTGAGTTGTTGGAATGTTTAGGCGTTTCTTTGATTCTCTTTGTTTTGTACCATGAGGAACTAAACCCCCCTTGGTTAGGGGGTGATTCAAATATATGTTTATGCTTGCATTTTGATTTGAATACTTCTAATTGCGTTTCATAAGTTGTGGATTCAATTCGTTTAACTGTTTGATTGATAACTTATTTATGTATGTTCATTGAGAGTGCACACTTAATTTTCATGCATGAATATGACGCTAGAATATAAGTGAGTTTCACCTAATCGTTATGAACTTATATTCACAAGTAGTGGAGGTTGCTTATAAACAATCGCGTTAAATGAATTCTTGGCATAAGTTTCATGCAATCCATAGTAACAAATGCCTCGTCAACACTTATAATTTTCATAGAGCGTAATGATTCTTGCTTGTATCTCTTCTATGCATTCATGTTGAGGACTTGTGGGGAATGTTTTGAATTGTTGTATGCGCTAACCCATCCAATTCAATAACGTTAGGAAGATTTGAAGGTTAATTAGTGCATCACGGTTAACCCGGGGTGTTGAGTTTCATGGTTTATTGAAATGCAATTGGAAATCATTTTATTATGCAAGTATAACATGTATGGAGATGAACCCCTTAGCCATTCTATCATCCATTCATTCCATTCCATCAAATTCGTTTTACAATCTGTTTAGTTTATTAACTTGTTTTGTTATTTCAATTTTCGTATAAATCTAAATCCCCCTTTACTTTAATGTCCAATTTAGTTAGAAATCAATTTAGTTTGTGCTTTTAAGTCTTTTGATTCATTTTATTTCCCAATTTCGTCCAGATTCACCAAAGTGCTCAAAACTGCCCAGAAAGTGATTTTAAGGCAGTTTTGAGTGTTTTGGGTGATGTTTGAGTCTTTTGGTTTGTTTTAATGTTTTAAGTGTTTAGTTTTACATTCTTTGAGTTAGTTTATTGTTTTATATTGTGTTTTTACGTTCTTGAGTCAAGTTATTACTTAATTTCGTCCAAATTTGTGTTTGTGCTCAAATCTGCCCAGAAAGTGGTTTTTAGGCAGATTTGAGTGTGTTTGTGTTGTTTTGAGTCTTTTGGTTTGTCTTAGTGTTTTAAAGTTTAGCTTTGCATTCTTTGAGTCTAGTATAGTGTTTCATATTGTTATTTTACGGTTTTGAGTCAAATCCAAGTGGTTAACAATCCGTCCTAATCCCCGGTCCAGAACGATCCCTACTTATACATATACTACAATTTGACGAAAAGAGGGTTTAATTTGTGTGCGTAAAATTCTCGCATCAGGGGGTAACTAAGTATATTTGATTGTTTTCGTGCATTTATATTGTTAATTCATAGTTGTTTTTGGCGTTTAAGCCATTTTCGTGTGTTTTTAGGTTCATGTGGCTAAGGAAGCAAAAAGATGCATTTTGGAGCATTTTGGAGCAAAATTGGACTTGGAAGGGATAACTTATACTTGGAGCAAAAGGAATGGACGAAATTGAAGAGTTGATGTCACAAGGATTCCTACTTGAAGTAGCCACACACCTTCCACATTTCAGCCACATGCACTTGTTCCTCCATCATTGCACCAACAACAACATTGCACATGCACCCTTTATTCTTTCATCATTCCAGCCACTCCACATCCCTCACCAAGAAATCATTCAACACATGCATCCATAATCATTTCTCCACACCAAAACCGTGCACATGCATTCCCCTTGTGCAATTCCATCATTCCACACCTCCATGGCAGCCACCAACCAACCTAGCTGTCATGTTTCCCCTTTAATCATTCAAACATTCACCCACATGCATTTCTAACCCACATGCACCCTAGATTCTAATCAGCCATTCACATTTAATCATTCATTCCCATCAGATTTCTAGCATATTCACATGCATTCCATCCTTTAAAACATTGCACATGCACTCCACATGCATTCATCCTAGCTGTCATGTTTCCCCTTTCATCATTCCCTCACATTCTTTAAATCAGCCAACACATGCATTGATAGGAGCATATTCATGCGACTTAAATGGCTTGTTCTCGTGCATTTACGTTATGTTTCTTTAGTTATTTTAGTCCTTTATGCTTCTTTTGTGTGTTTTCAGGTTCTAAGGGCAAAGTATGCAAAAGGATGCCTTTTGGAGCCTTTTGGAGCAAATTAGAGATTGGAATGGATATCATATGCTTGGAGCCAAGAGGATGGACGAAATTGAAGGATTCCTCCTCCATTGCAGCCACATGCACATTCAATCATTCACACCAAAACCTTGCACATGCTTTCCCATTTCATTATTCATTCACCTTGCAGCCACTCCACATGCATTTCTAGCTTTTCCTTTGCATTCCCCCTTTAATCAACACATGCATCCACTCACCAAGAAATCATTCATTCCACATGCACCCAAAACACCACCAGAAATCATCATTGCCATTGTTCCTCCATCATTGCACCACAATGCAGCCACATGCACTTGTTCCTCTAACATTTCAGCCACTTGCACTCCCATTCTCTCCCAAAACCGTGCACATGCCTTCTCCTTGCATTTCCAGCCATTCCACATGCTATTTCAGCCACATGCACTCATAATCATTCAACCAACATGTGCACATGCAACCTAGCTGTCATGTTCCCCCCATTTCACCTATAAATACTCATTCATTCACACTCATTCATACACATCCATTCACCACAGAAATAAGGCCTTTTGTGCCAGAAATTCATCCATTCCAAACACTCTTCCATAAACTCATCCATTGCAGAAATGTAGACATCAGACCACCCTTGTGCCGTGCCTTCCCTATTAATCCAAACACCACTCCCCAAACCATTCACACCATCAAACTCACCTTAGACCTTGTGCCACAACGAAGAGGAAGAGAAGAGTGCCTAAACGTTCATACAATTCAAGTTTGAGTTGTTGGAATGTTTAGGTGTTTCTTTGATTTCAATGTTTAATTTCAATGCTCTTTGTTTTGTACGAATGAGGAATGGATGATAAGAGGGCCTAAACGTTCATACAATTCAAGTTTGAGTTGTTGGAATGTTTAGGTGTTTCTTTGATTCTCTTTGTTTTGTACCATGAGGAACTAAACCCCCCTTGGTTAGGGGGTGATTCAAATATATGTTTATGCTTGCATTTTGATTTGAATACTTCTAATTGCGTTTCATAAGTTGTGGATTCAATTCGTTTAACTGTTTGATTGATAACTTATTTATGTATGTTCATTGAGAGTGCACACTTAATTTTCATGCATGAATATGACGCTAGAATATAAGTGAGTTTCACCTAATCGTTATGAACTTATATTCACAAGTAGTGGAGGTTGCTTATAAACAATCGCGTTAAATGAATTCTTGGCATAAGTTTCATGCAATCCATAGTAACGAATGCCTCGTCAACACTTATAATTTTCATAGAGCGTAATGATTCTTGCTTGTATCTCTTCTATGCATTCATGTTGAGGACTTGTGGGGAATGTTTTGAATTGTTGTATGCGCTAACCCATCCAATTCAATAACGTTAGGAAGATTTGAAGGTTAATTAGTGCATCACGGTTAACCCGGGGTGTTGAGTTTCATGGTTTATTGAAATGCAATTGGAAATCATTTTATTATGCAAGTATAACATGTATGGAGATGAACCCCTTAGCCATTCTATCATCCATCCATTCATTCCATCAAATTCGTTTTACAATCTGTTTCGTTTATTAACTTGTTTTGTTATTTCAATTTTCGTATAAATCTAAATCCCCCTTTACTTTAATGTCCAATTTAGTTAGAAATCAATTTAGTTTGTGCTTTTAAGTGTTTTGTTTCATTTTATTTCCCAATTTCGTCCAAATTCACCAAAGTGCTCAAAACTGCCCAGAAAGTGATTTTAAGGCAGTTTTGAGTGTTTTGGGTGATGTTTGAGTCTTTTGGTTTGTTTTAATGTTTTAAGTGTTTAGTTTTACAGTCTTTGAGTTAGTTTAGTGTTTTATATTGTGTTTTCACGTTCTTGAGTCAAGTTATTACTTAATTTCGTCCAAATTTGTGTTTGTGCTCAAATCTGCCCAGAAAGTGGTTTTTAGGCAGATTTGAGTGTGTTTGTGTTGTTTTGAGTCTTTTGGTTTGTCTTAGTGTTTTAAAGTTTAGTTTTGCATTCTTTGAGTCTAGTATAGTGTTTCATATTGTTATTTTACATTTTTGAGTCAAATCCAAGTGGTTAACAATCCCTCCTAATCCCCGGTCCAGAACGATCCCTACTTATACTTATACTACAATTGTCAAAAAGAGGGTTTAATTTGTGTGCGTATAATTCTCGCATCAAATTTTGGCGCCGTTGCCGGGGATTAGAAAATTTGCTAATCCCTTGGATTGTTTTATTTTTGTTTGTTTTTATTCCAGATTCTTAATCTTGTTTTGTTTCTTGTTTTAGGTACTAGTTTATGACTCCGAGTTCTCGTCCGATTCGTGAACATATCCTGGAGTGATTGGGTTCTTCGTCCGGCTGCAAGACGTAAAAGAAAGCGGTACTTGGGAGGCAACCCAATGCACTGAATAAAACAAAGCATGTTCGAAAAAAAAAAAAAAAAAAAAAAAAAAAAAGATTATATATTAAATAAAATACTAAACATGGAGAAAGATGGAGCTTCACAAAGGTTGTTTACGTGAAGCCCCACTACGAGGCGTCGAAGCGGAAGGCATTGAAGCGGAAGGCATCGGAGCAGAAGGCATTGGAGCGGAAGGCATCGGAGCGGGAGGCATCGGAGCTAGAGCATTCCAGGCCTCAATACTTGGCCAAACGCTGGATGATCCAGGAAAAAGGTGCCTCTGGAGGAAAGACGAAAACCTTTGACGGTCACTTTGAATCCGACCTTCAGACTCTTGCAGCTCATTGATAGGAGCATATTCATGCGACTTAAATGGCTTGTTCTCATGCATTTACGTTATGTTTCTCTAGTTATTTTAGTCCTTTATGCTTCTTTTGTGTGTTTTCAGGTTCTAAGGGCAAGGTATGCAAAAGAATGCCTTTTGGAGCCTTTTGGAGCAAATTAGAGATTGGAATGGATATCATATGCTTGGAGCCAAGAGGATGGACGAAATTAAAGACTTGAAGTAGGAAAGTTAAATCCTAAAAGACCTCATGTTTAAGCATCATTGAAGACTCCTACGCATTTTAGAACACAAAAACAACATTCCTTGCAACCTTAGGACATTGTCGTGTGTTTCTTTGTGTCCCCCTTCCTTGCCATGCAAGGAAGGGCTTTGTTCCCTATTTTAAACACTTAAAGCATTCACTTATCATATCATTCACTTATCACTCACCACATATCATTCATTTATCACTTAACATATCATTCACTTATCACTTATCAAACCATTCACTTATCACTTCCATTCACTTATCACTTATCACTTCCATTCACTTATCACTCACCACATATCATTCATTTATCACTTAACATATCATTCACTTATCACTTATCATACTCATAATCATCTACACATTTCAACCATTTAAACACATGCATTCACACACATGCACATCATTCATTCTTCTTCCTAGCCGTGCATCCCCTTAGCCATTTCCAACCACATTCTTCCACTTCCCACTTCATCATTACACCACCTAACACACATGCACTCCCATCCATTTCATCATTGCATTCATCACCAAAGAACCAACAACAAAACCGTGCATTACTCATCAATTCCAGCCACATTCCACATGTTTTCACAACCTAATTCACATGCACATTCAGCCACCTTTCTCCCAAAAACAGTGCACATGCATTCATTATTCATTCACTTTGCATTCCCTTTGCAATTACACCCCACATGTCCATTTAATCATTCAACCACATTCCCATTAACCACAAAACAAATCACACAACACACCAACACACATGCATCCTGAAATTCTTTGCCTTGCAATCACATGCATTTCCCTTGACATTTTCAGCCATCACACTTCATCATTACACCACCATTCACTCTTTAACCCACACACACTTCACACAAACAACATTCACATGCATTCACATGCATTTCCAACACAAAACACACTCAAAACCGTGGCCACCTTTGCATTTCAGCATTCCCATTTGCATTTTCAGATTTCCAGCTTTCCAACCTAGCCACATTCACATGCATTCACTCATAATCATTCACCAAACTTGCAGCCACATTTCCACCCACCTCCTAGCTGTCATGTTCCCTCCATTACTCCTATAAATACCCTTGCATTCATTCATTCAAAGAACATCTCATTCCATTGTAGATACCACAACACAAACACTCCATTCCTTCTCTAGCCGTGAGTTTCTCTCCATTTTCTGCACCATTTTCTCCACCACTCCTCACCTATTTCCATAATTCCTTTTCCATTCCACACTTCCATCCCCCAAACCAATTATCCCTAGACCTTATGCTACAATAAAGAGGAAGAGAAGAGGGCCTAAACGTTCATACAATTCAAGTTTGAGTTGTTGGAATGTTTAGGCGTTTCTTTGATTTCAATGTTTAATTTCAATTCTCTTTGTTTTGTATGAGGAACTAAACCCCCCTTTAGCTAGGGGGGGATTCGAAATATATGTTTATGCTTGCATTTTGATTTGATTACTTCTAATTGCGTTTCATAAGTTGTGGATTCAATTTGTTTAACCGTTTGATTGATAACTTATTTATGTATGTTTATTAAGAATGCGCGCTTAATTTTCATGCATGAATATGACGCTAGAATATAAGTGAGTTTCACCTAATCGTTATGAACTTATATTCACAAGTAGTGGAGGTTGCTTATAAACAATCGTGTTAAACGAATTCTTGGCATAAGTTTCATGCAATCATAGTAACGAATGCCTCGTCAACACTTATAGTTTTCATGATGCTTAATGATTCTTGCTTGTTTCTCTATTATGCAATTCATGTAGGGAACTTGTGAGGAATGCTTTGGGTTGTCGTATGCAATCATCCAATTCATTAACTTAAGGAAAACTTGACGGTTAATTTAAGCGGACCTAATTAACCCGGGGTGTTGAGAATTCATGGTTTATTGAAATGCAATTGGAAACCATTTTATTATGCAAGTGTAACATGTATGGAGATGAACCCCTTAGCTAGCCATACCATCCATTCATTTCCGTCAATTTCATATTTACAATTTGTTTTCTTTACAATCTATCCATTTTAGTTTAAATTCGTCCAAAATCAATCCCCCCATATTTCGTTTAAGTCTTAGTCTTAATCTTTCTTATTTTTAGTTTTGCATTCTTTGAGTCTAAGTTAGTATTTCATATTGCTATTTTACGTTTTTGAGTCAGTTTCCAAGAGATTTGCAATCCCTCCTAATCCCCGGTCCAGAACGATCCCTACTTATACTTATACTACAAATCGACAAAAAGAGGGTTTAATTTGTGTGCGTATAAATCTCGCATCACTCATCAAGCTTCCTCTTCATGCCCGTCGAATAGTTGTTTGCAAGCACGTGCAAACTTCTATTCTTGTACTTAAGCTGCTGGATCTCCTGCTTGAGACTTTCCATCTCTGCCATCAATGATTCCACTTGACGGGAGCGGGCAAGCAGGCGTTGGCCCATGTTGGACACAGAACTCGCACACTGAACACTAAGTGTGAGGGACTCTTGAACGGCCAACTCATCGGACCGTCCTGACAGCAGCCTACTATCTTTTGGAGTGAGGAGGTTCTTAGCTACTATTATAGCTGTTGTGGCGTCCTGCATCACGGAGTCTTCACCTGTAAGAAGACCGTTAGAAGATAAAAAAGAAGGGCGCCATACGTTACCTTGACGAGGCGCGCCCGTATCACTGCTAAGCCTCAATTCCAAGCTAAGGTTCGATGAGTTTGCCATTTTTTAAATGTGTTCAAAGAGATGGGGTGGATGGAGTTAAATTTCAAAGGGCCGGAGTCGATTTTCAAGAATGGGAAATCTTCAGAGTGTGTTTGTTTGTGGTGATCGATAGCTCTATAAGAAGCCAAGGCGACGCGTCCACCAATTCAAAAAGCCAGAATTTCTGGCGGAAGTTCGGCGATGCTTTCTCTGCTTTTCAGAAAACGCGTTCAACTTTGTCAAAAGTTCACGTGGAGGTCATCATCGCAACTACACTTTTGCCGACAAGCGTAAATTTCGGCGACGCTTTCTCTGCTTTTCAGAAAACGCGTGCGACTTTGTCAAAAGAGCTCTGACAGAGCCGCATCCGCACTACCACGTGTCGTTCAGAAAGCGAAGGGGCGCCTGTGCAGAAATCGAAGGGGCGTCCGTTCAGAAATCGAAGAGCCGTTTGCTCAGAAATTGAAGAGACGTTTGTCGACAAGGGTAAAAGAACAGTACCACCACTTGATATTATCTCTATATATGTCGACCTTCGTCTTTTATGGCAAGGCAAACCTGAAGAAAATGTCCAACTCTTCCGCACCTCTGAGGGCGCTCTCCCAGCAACGCCTTTTGAAATACTCAATTTTTTCTCCCCCAAAGAAGATACCAGAAACCTGGAGTACAAATAAGGCAGAAGGAAACGGTCGATCGAAGCATGTGGAGACAGCACAACAAATACATGTGCTGATTCATTCACCGCTTCTTCAAAAGCAAAGGTATCTCATATCATAAAGGTCAAAAGCAAAAGTATCTCATATCATGCTCTTTCCCTGTCTTTTTCTTTGTCCTTGTTCTTACTCGCATGGCAAAGTAAAAGAAGCAATCAGCCGGCACTTGGAGTCAATCTTCCGATCTGGAGCCAACTGCCTGGAATCTATTCCTGATTGCTTACCTAGCGTTGCTCTCGAGTAGTCATCTTCAACGGTTGATACACTTCCGGAGAAGGGACCACTTCTGCAAAGGGGAGCGAGTAAGGCAAGTGAAAATGATACATTGAAGCATGTGGAGACAAACATAGGCTGAGTTATCCTCCAACCCTTTTCAATACGAATTGGAAAGATTGAACAAAGAAACAGACCAAAGGGGTAAGCTTAGACCTTCGGGGAAGACCAAAAGAATCCTGCTGCCCAGTTCAACAGTAGCACAAAGGAAAATCAATGATGGGCGGAAACCAGTTCAAGAGTAAGCCTGTGGAGTCACTATGATCAAAGCCTCAATGCAATTACCAAGGAGAAGAGGGAATTTACACTCCATAACCAGATTTGCGTCCCTAAACTCTTCTCTTTGTTAATTACATTCTGCCATGTTTAGTATGTTTAAATTGCTTTTTGTGTGTTTATTTATGCTTAAAACATTGAGGACAATGTTTGATTTAAGTGTGGGGGGGTAACTAAGTATATTTAATGCAAATTCGTGGGATTTTATCACCCATAACTTCAAATGTTGTTCCTTGCTGTTTTAAGGTGTTTTTAAGTTGTTTTAGAGTGTTTTAGTATGTTTTGTTTTTATAACTCCGAAAATCACATAAAAATTTGAAAAACATGTTTTAAAAAGCCTAAAAAGAGTGTTTTGAGTCGTTTTTGTGTGTTTGTGTCTTAGGGTACCTTCCAACACAATGATAAGGATTTGGTTTGTAATTGCATGACGGTTAAAAAGAGTTATAAACATAGAGAAAAGTTTGATTTACTCTTGGTATATGCTTGGATATGGTTATAATGTATGACTTCACATGCAATCATAAAAGAAAAATTCGTTTTTGTAACATGCTTGAAGGAAGGAACTCAAACAAACGCTACATCCCTGTGAGACTCGAGCCATTACTTTCTTTGGAGAGTTATTTTCTGTGATTCTTTGTTTTCTAAAGTTGTTGCATGATCTCATTATTTCTTGCTTGGTTGCTACTTAGAATGCAATTGTATCATGATAGAACTAAATGCTAGAACTTATATCCGTTTCATTCAAAGCATGACATTGAGTTGCATAACATATATCAAGATGAAGTTGTGTAGTTGCCACCATAGCCAAATAGCCTTACTTCCCATATTTCGTATATATTAGTTTTAACCTCGTTGAGCCTCGTTTAGCCTATTTTCTTTGCTAACCACATCACCCCTTACTGATAGGAGCATATTCATGCGACTTAAATGGCTTGTTCTCGTGCATTTACGTTATGTTTCTTTAGTTATTTTAGTACTTTAAGCTATTTTCGTGTGTTTGTAGGTCCAAAGGGCTAAAGGAGCAAAAAGATGCATTTTGGAGACTTTTGGAGCACTTTTGGGCTAAGGATGGATAGCTTATGCTTGGAGCCAAAGTGTTGGACGAATTTGAAGACGTAATTGAAGACCAAAGTGTTGGAACCTTGTTCCCTTTAGTTTTAGGACATTTAAACCTTTCCAATTTCCTTAGCCGTGCATAACATTCCAACATTCCACTCCTTCATTTCAGCCACACTCCCACATATCATTACTTATCATCACATATCATATCACTTATCACTTATCACTTATCACTTATCACTCATCACTTATCTTATCATTCACCACTTATCATATCATACACTCAATCACTTATCACATATCACTTATCACATATCATTCACCACTTATCATATCATACACTCAATCACTTATCACTTATCATCATCACTCTAGCTTTAATTCACATGCACATTCACTCACCACAAACATTTCACATGCACTTGTTCCTCCATTAAATCAGCCACATGCACTTCCCACTCATCATAACCTAGCTGCACAAGCCACCCCACATGTCCCTTTAATCATTCAAACATGCACTCCCATTAATTAAACCATGCAGCCACACCTTCACCCACATGCACCATTCAAACATACACCCAAACACCACCAGAAATCATCATTGCCGTGGGTACCTATCCCATTTCAGATTGTCATTCCACTTCATTGCACATGCATCTTCATAATTCAACACATGCATTCATTATTTATTTACTTTGCATCCTTTAATTTAATCACATGCACATTCAAACAAACACAATCATCAAACCACCCTTGTGCCGTGCCTTCCCTATTAATCCAAACACCACTCCCCAAACCATTCACACCATCAAACTCACCTTAGACCTTGTGCCACAACGAAGAGGAAGAGAAGAGTGCCTAAACGTTCATACAATTCAAGTTTGAGTTGTTGGAATGTTTAGGTGTTTCTTTGATTTCAATGTTTAATTTCAATGCTCTTTGTTTTGTACGAATGAGGAATGGAAGATAAGAGGGCCTAAACGTTCATACAATTCAAGTTTGAGTTGTTGGAATGTTTAGGTGTTTCTTTGATTTCAAAGTTATGAGGAACTAAACCCCCCCTTGGCTAGGGGGGGATTCGAAATATATGTTTATGCTTGCATTTTGATTTGATTACTTCTAATTGCGTTTCATAAGTTGTGGATTCAATTTGTTTAACCGTTTGATTGATAACTTATTTATGTATGTTTATTGAGAATGCGCGCTTAATTTTCATGCATGAATATGACGCTAGAATATAAGTAAGTTTCACCTAATCATTATGAACTTATATTCACAAGTAGTGGAGGTTGCTTATAAACAATCGCGTTAAACAAATTCTTGGCATAAGTTTCATGCAATCCATAGTAACGAATGCCTCGTCAACACTTATAATTTTCATAGAACGTAATGATTCTTGCTTGTATCTCTTCTATGCATTCATGTTGAGGACTTGTGGGGAATGTTTTGAATTGTTGTATGCGCTAACCCATCCAATTCAATAACGTTAGGAAGATTTGAAGGTTAATTAGTGCATCACGGTTAACCCGGGGTGTTGAGTTTCATGGTTTATTGAAATGCAATTGGAAATCATTTTATTATGCAAGTATAACATGTATGGAGATGAATCCCTTAGCCATTCTATCATCCATTCATTCCATTCCATCAAATTCGTTTTACAATCTGTTTAGTTTATTAACTTGTTTTGTTATTTCAATTTTCGTATAAATCTAAATCCCCCTTTACTTTAATGTCCAATTTAGTTAGAAATCAATTTAGTTTGTGCTTTTAAGTCTTTTGATTCATTTTATTTCCCAATTTCGTCCAGATTCACCAAAGTGCTCAAAACTGCCCAGAAAGTGATTTTAAGACAGTTTTGAGTGTTTTGGGTGATGTTTGAGTCTTTTGGTTTGTTTTAATGTTTTAAGTGTTTAGTTTTACATTCTTTGAGTTAGTTTATTGTTTTATATTGTGTTTTTACGTTCTTGAGTCAAGTTATTACTTAATTTCGTCCAAATTTGTGTTTGTGCTCAAATCTGCCCAGAAAGTGGTTTTTAGGCAGATTTGAGTGTGTTTGTGTTGTTTTGAGTCTTTTGGTTTGTCTTAGTGTTTTAAAGTTTAGTTTTGCATTCTTTGAGTCTAGTATAGTGTTTCATATTGTTATTTTACGTTTTTGAGTCAAATCCAAGTGGTTAACAATCCCTCCTAATCCCCGGTCCAGAACGATCCCTACTTATACTTATACTACAATTGTCAAAAAGAGGGTTTAATTTGTGTGCGTATAATTCTCGCATCAAATTTTGGCGCCGTTGCCGGGGATTAGAAAATTTGCTAATCCCTTGGATTGTTTTATTTTCGTTTGTTTTTATTCCAGATTCTTAATCTTGTTTTGTTTCTTGTTTTAGGTACTAGTTCATGACTCGGAGTTCTCATCCGATTCGTGAACATATCCTGGAGTGATTGGGTTCTTCGTCCGGCTGCAAGACGTAAAAGAAAGCGCTACTTGGGAGGCAACCCAATGCACTGAATAAACAAAGCATGTTTAAAAAAAAAAAAAAAAAAAAAAAAAAAAAAAAAAAAAAAAAAAAAGATACTAAACATGGAGAAAGGTGGAGCTTCACAAAGGTTGTTTACGTGAAGCCCCACTACGAGGCGCAGAAGTGGAAGGCATAGAAGCAGAAGGCATAGAAGCGGGAGGCATCGGAGCGGAAGCCATCGGAGCGGGAGGCATCGGAGCTAGAGCATTCCAGGCCTCAATACTTGGCCAAGCGCTGGATGACCCAGGAAAAAGTTGCCTCTGAAGATAAGCCGCAAGCCTTTGACGGTCACTTTGGATTTGACCCTCAGATTCGTGTAGCTCATCAAGCTTCCTCTTCATGCCCGACGAATAGTTGTTGGCAAGCACGTGCAAACTTCTATTCTCGTACTTAAGCTGCTGGATCTCCTGCTTGAGGCTTTCCGCCTCTGCCATCAATGATTCCACCTGACGGGAGCGGGCAAGCAGGCGTTGGCCCATGTTGGACACAGAACTCGCACACTGAACACTAAGTGCGAGGGACTCTTGAACGGCCAACTCATCGGACCGTCCTGACAGCAGCCTACTATCTTTTGGAGTGAGGAGGTTCCTAGCTACTATTGTAGCTGTTGTGGCGTCCTGCATCACGGAGTCTTCACCTGTGAGAGGACCGTTAGAAGATAAGAAAGAAGGGCGCCATACGTTACCTTGACGCGGCGCGCCCGTATCACTGCTAAGCCTCAATTCCAAGCTAAGGTTCGATGAGTTTGCCATTTTTCAAAAGTGTTCAAAGAGGTGGATGGAGTTAAATTTCAAAGGGCCGGAGACGATGTTCAAGAATGGGAATTCTTCAGAGTGTGTTTGTTGTGGTGATCGATAGCTCTATAAAAAAGCCAAGGCGACGCGTCCACCGATTCAAAAAGCCGGAATTTCCGGCGGAAGTTCGGCGACGCTTTCTCTGCTTTTCAGAAAACGCGTTCAACTTTATCAAAAGTTCACGTGGAGGTCATCATCGCAGCTACACTTTTGCCGACAAGCGTAAATTTCGGCGACGCTTTCTCTGCTTTTCAGAAAACGCGTGCGACTTTGTCAAAAGAGCTCTGACAGAGCCGCATCCGCACTACCACGTGTCGTTCAGAAAGCGAATGGGCGCCTGTGCAGAAATCGAAGGGGCGTCCGTTCAGAAATCGAAGAGCCGTTTGCTCAGAAATTGAAGAGACGTTTGTCGACAAGGGTAAAAGAACAGTACCACTGATAGGAGCATATTCATGCGACTTAAATGGCTTGTTCTCGTGCATTTACGTTATGTTTCTCTAGTTATTTTAGTCTTTTATGCTTCTTTTGTGTGTTTTCAGGTTCTAAGGGCAAGGTATGCAAAAGGATGCCTTTTGGAGCCTTTTGGAGCAAATTAGAGATTGGAATGGATATCATATGCTTGGAGCCAAGAGGATGGACGAAATTAAAGACTTGAAGTAGGAAAGTTAAATCCTAAAAGACCTCATGTTTAAGCATCATTGAAGACTCCTACGCATTTTAGAACACAAAAACAACATTCCTTGCAACCTTAGGACATTGTCGTGTGTTTCCTTGTGTCTCCCTTCCTTGCCATGCAAGGAAGGGCTTTGTTCCCTATTTTAAACACTTAAAGCATTCATTTATCATATCATTCACTTATTAAAACCATTCACTTATCACTTCCATTCACTTATCACTTATCACTTATCACTTCCATTCACTTATCACTCACCACATATCATTCATTTATCACTTAACATATCATTCATTTATCACTTAACATATCATACACTTATCATAATCATTAACTTATCACTTATCATAATCATTCACTTATTCTTTCATCATTCAACCACCAATTCAACACATGCATTTCAAACCTTTCAACACCCTTTAATCATCTCCCTTTAAGTTATGATTTTATTTCCTAACCCTACATGCATTATTTATTAGCATCTTCACATGCATTCACACACACTTCACACAAACAAACAACTCAAAACCGTGAGCTCCCATTCCCTTATGCCATTTTCAGATTTCCACCCACTAACCTAGTCATCAACACATGCATTCCCTTCACATTCACCCACATGCACTCCCACTCTTTAATCATATGCACTCCCATCATAATTCCACCACCAATTCAGCCACAAAACATTATCATTGCACCACATTCAACCACTCCACATCCCTCACCAAGAAACCATTCAACACACACATGCATCCTGAAATTCTTTGCCATGCAATCACATGCATTTCCCTTGACATTTTCAGCCATCACACTTCATCATTACACCACCATTCACTCTTTAACCCACACACACTTCACACAAACAACATTCACATGCATTCACATGCATTTCCAACACAAAACACACTCAAAACCGTGGCCACCTTTGCATTTCAGGATTCCCATTTGCATTTTCAGATTTCCAGCTTTCCCTTTTATTTTCCAGCTTTCATTCTTCATCATTGCAGCCATTCCACATGCAATTCTCCATCATTCCTCCACACAAACACCTTAAACAAATAGCCATATACATCTCCACTCCTCCTATAAGTACCCTTGCATTCCCATCATTCAAAACATCTCATTCACAACACAACACACCACAAACACTTCCATTCCTTCTCTTTGCCGTGAGTCCCCTTAGAATCCAAAACCATCTTTCCATTTCCACCACTTCCCAACCCTCCAAACCACTCCTCTACCATTTCCATAATCCCCCAAACCTCACCTTAGACCTTGTGCTACAACAACGAGGAAGATAAGAGGGCCTAAACGTTCATACAATTCAAGTTTGAGTTGTTGGAATGTTTAGGTGTTTCTTTGATTTCAAAGTTTAAATTCAATTCTCTTTGTTTTGTACGTATGAGGAATGGAAGAGAAGAGTGCCTAAACGTTCATACAATTCAAGTTTGAGTTGTTGGAATGTTTAGGTGTTTCTTTAATTTCAAAGTTATGAGGAAATAAACCCCCCCTTTAGCTAGGGGGTGATTCGAAATAAATGTTTATACTTGCATTTTGATTTGATTACCTTTCGTTGGAATTTCATAAGTTTTGAATTCAATTTGTTTAACCGTTTGATTGATAACTTATTTATGAATGTTTATTAAGAATGCGCGCTTAATTTTCATGCATAAATATGACGCTAGAATATAAGTGAATTTCACCTAATCGTTATGAACTTATATTCACAAGTAGTGGAGGTTGCTTATAAACAATCGCGTTAAACGAATTCTTGGCATAAGTTTCATGCGTATTCCATAGTAACGAATGCCTCGTCAACACTTATAGTTTTCATAATGCTTAATGATCTTTGATTGTATCTTTATTGTGCTTTTCACGTAAAGGACTTTTGGAGAATGTGGTGAATTGCGTTGCGCTAACCCATCCAATTCATTAACTTAAGGAGAACTTGACGGTTAATTTAAGCGGACCTAATTAACCCGGGGCGTTGAGTTTCATAATTTATCGAAAGACCAACTGAGAATCAATCTTGTATGCAAGTGTAACATGTATGGAGATGAACCCCTTAGCTAGCATTCATCCATAAATTTCATATTTACATTCTGTCTAGTTTATTAACTTGTTTCGTTATTTCAATTTTCGTAAAAACCTCAATCCCCCTTTTGCTTTAATGTTCATTTTAGTTAGAATTCAATTTAGTTTGTGTTTTTAAAGCATTTTGAGTTTTTGGTTTGTCTTAGTGTTTTAAACTTTAATTTTGCATTCTTTGAGTCTAGTTTAGTGTTTTAAACTTTATTTTACGTTTTTGAGTCAGTTTCCAAGAGATTTGCAAGCCCTCCTAATCCCCGGTCTAGAACGATCCCTCACTTATCCATTCTACTACAATTGTCAAACGAGGGTTTAATTTGAGTGTCAAGTAAATCATGCATCAACCACCACTTGATATTATCTCTATATATGTCGACCTTCGTCTTTTATGGCAAGGCAAACCTGAAGAAAATGTCCAACTCTTCCGCACCTCTGAGGGCGCTCTCCCAGCAACGCCTTTTGAAATACTCAATTTTTTCTCCCCCAAAGAAGATACCAGAAACCTGGAGTACAAATAAGGCAGAAGGAAACGGTCGGTCGAAGCATGTGGAGACAACCACAACAAATACATGTGCTGCTTCATTCGCCGTTTCTTCAAAAGCAAACGTATCTCATATCATCAAGGTCTAAAGCAAAAGTATCTCATATCATGCTCTTTCCCTGTCCTTTTCTTTGTCCTTGTTCTTACTCGCATGGCAAAGTAAAAGAAGCAATCAGCCGGCACTTGGAGTCAGTCTTCCGATCTGGAGCCAACTGCCTGGAATCCATTCCTGATTGCTTACCTAGCGTTGCTCTCGAGTAGTCATCTTCAACGGTTGATACACTTCCAGAGAAGGGACCACTTCTGCAAAGGGGAGCGAGTAAGGCAAGTGAAAATGATACATTGAAGCATGTGGAGACAAACTTAGGCTGAGTTATCCTCCAACCCCTTTCAATACGAATTGGAAAGATTGAACAAAGAAACAGACCAAAGGAGTAAGCTCAGACCTTCGGGGAAGACCAAAAGAATCCTGCTGCCCAGTTCAACAGTAGCACAAAGGAAAATCAATGATGGGCGGAAACCAGTTCAAGAGTAAGCCTGTGGAGTCACTATGATCAAAGCCTCAATGCAATTACCAAGGAGAAGAGGGAATTTACACTCCATAACCAGATTTGCGTCCCTAAACTCTTCTCTTTGTTAATTACATTCTGCCATGTTTAGTATGTTTAAATTGCTTTTTGTGTGTTTACTTATGCTTAAAACATTGAGGACAATGTTTGATTTAAGTGTGGGGGGGGGGGGGGGGTAACTAAGTATATTTAATGCAAATTCGTGGGATTTTATCACCCATAACTTCAAATGTTGTTCCTTGCTGTTTTAAGGTGTTTTTAAGTTGTTTTAGAGTGTTTTAGTATGTTTTGTTTTTATAACTCCGAAAATCACATAACAATTTGAAAAACATGTTTTAAAAAGCCTAAAAAGAGTGTTTTGAGTCGTTTTTGTGTGTTTGTGTCTTAGGGTACCTTCCAACACAATGATAAGGATTTGGTTTGTAATTGCATGACGGTTAAAAAGAGTTATAAACATAGAGAAAAGTTTGATTTACTCTTGGTATATGCTTGGATATGGTTATAATGTATGACTTCACATGCAATCATAAAAGAAAAATTCGTTTTTGTAACATGCTTGAAGGAAGGAACTCAAACAAACGCTACATCCCTGTGAGACTCGAGCCATTACTTTCTTTGGAGAGTTATTTTCTGTGATTCTTTGTTTTCTAAAGTTGTTGCATGATCTCATTATTCCTTGCTTGGTTGCTACTTAGAATGCAATTGTATCATGATAGAACTAAATGCTAGAACTTATATCCGTTTCATTCAAAGCATGACATTGAATTGCATAATATATATCAAGATGAAGTTGTTGCCACCATAGCCAAATAGCCTTACTTCCCATATTTCGTATATATTAGTTTTAACCCCGTTGAGCCTCGTTTAGCCTATTTTCTTTGCTAACCAAATCACCCTTTACCTAACCTAGAGTAGGACTTTCCTATACCCTTGTTCTTGAAGTATAGTGAGCATGACTTAAAAGAATTCCTTTTGATTAATATGTTGCAGAAAATAAGTGTGGGGGAAGGGATTTTTGTGTGTATGTATGTGCCTAAGTCTTAAAGGAGGCACGGGGAAAAAGAAAAAAAAAATGTGAGAAAAAGAAGAAGAAAAGAAAGAAAAAGAGTGAAAATAAGTGAGAATGGACTCACAAGTGTGATTGTTGAAGAAAGGGCCCAAAAAGTTTGAATATGGCCCTAAGTTTTGTGTGACTTCCCCTTGGGTGTTCAAAGTTGACTTCTGCGTTCTAAAGGGAATTCTAAGTGCCTAATTCAATACTTTGCTCACTATTGCTTAAAGAACGTTTGTTTTCCCTATCCTTTCATTGTTAGCCAACTCCCCAAGCCCCGTTACAACCTTTGACTTCTATCTTGATCGTTATGTGTTCAATAATGTGGAGTTTGGAATTGATATGAGCTTATGGACTCACTGGTTCTCGTTCTAAGTAGTAGCATTTCATTCATGAGATCATATATATACATGTTAATAATTCCAGAAAATGCTTTCCTTGTTATAACATATGTGAGTGTTCGTCTACATGTTTACATCAATCTTCTCACATATACCTAGTGTAGGGAGTGCAGTCAGAAAATCTGTGTGAAAAACGAGTGCATATCTTGTAAGGATTTGAGCAAATTCTCTAAGGCATGTTACTACATTCAAAACATGGTTTTAAATGCTTAATTGTGAAATAATATGTGGTGACTATGAGTAAGAATGTACTTAAGTGTGAAGATGACAAAAATCTATGGGACTAATGATTTTTAACTTGTCATGTGCATTGGAAATCCCTGAAACGATTGTTGGAAGGTTTAGGTTGAGTTTTTCTTGTTTAGTGTCGTTTTGTTTTTGGTTTCTTTTGTTTTGTTTTGCTCGAGGACTAGCAAAAGATAAGTGTGGGGGTATTTGATAGGAGCATATTCATGCGACTTAAATGGCTTGTTCTCGTGCATTTACGTTATGTTTCTTTAGTTATTTTAGTACTTTAAGCTATTTTCGTGTGTTTGTAGGTCCAAAGGGCTAAAGGAGCAAAAAGATGCATTTTGGAGACTTTTGGAGCACTTTTGGGCTAAGGATGGATAGCTTATGCTTGGAGCCAAAGTGTTGGACGAATTTGAAGACCTAATTGAAGACCAAAGTGTTGGAACCTTGTTCCCTTTAGTTTTAGGACATTTAAACCTTTCCAATTTCCTTAGCCGTGCATAACATTCCAACATTCCACTCCTTCATTTCAGCCACACTCCCACATATCATTACTTATCATCACATATCATATCACTTATCACTTATCACTTATCACTTATCACTCATCACTTATCTTATCATTCACCACTTATCATATCATACACTCAATCACTTATCACATATCACTTATCACATATCATTCACCACTTATCATATCATACACTCAATCACTTATCACTTATCATCATCACTCTAGCTTTAATTCACATGCACATTCACTCACCACAAACATTTCACATGCACTTGTTCCTCCATTAAATCAGCCACATGCACTTCCCACTCATCATAACCTAGCTGCACAAGCCACCCCACATGTCCCTTTAATCATTCAAACATGCACTCCCATTAATTAAACCATGCAGCCACACCTTCACCCACATGCACCATTCAAACATACACCCAAACACCACCAGAAATCATCATTGCCGTGGGTACCTATCCCATTTCAGATTGTCATTCCACTTCATTGCACATGCATCTTCATAATTCAACACATGCATTCATTATTTATTTACTTTGCATCCTTTAATTTAATCACATGCACATTCAAACAAACACAATCATCAAACCACCCTTGTGCCGTGCCTTCCCTATTAATCCAAACACCACTCCCCAAACCATTCACACCATCAAACTCACCTTAGACCTTGTGCCACAACGAAGAGGAAGAGAAGAGTGCCTAAACGTTCATACAATTCAAGTTTGAGTTGTTGGAATGTTTAGGTGTTTCTTTGATTTCAATGTTTAATTTCAATGCTCTTTGTTTTGTACGAATGAGGAATGGAAGATAAGAGGGCCTAAACGTTCATACAATTCAAGTTTGAGTTGTTGGAATGTTTAGGTGTTTCTTTGATTTTTATGAGGAACTAAACCCCCCCTTGGCTAGGGGGGGATTCGAAATATATGTTTATGCTTGCATTTTGATTTGATTACTTCTAATTGCGTTTCATAAGTTGTGGATTCAATTTGTTTAACCGTTTGATTGATAACTTATTTATGTATGTTTATTGAGAATGCGCGCTTAATTTTCATGCATGAATATGACGCTAGAATATAAGTAAGTTTCACCTAATCGTTATGAACTTATATTCACAAGTAGTGGAGGTTGCTTATAGACAATCGCGTTAAACAAATTCTTGGCATAAGTTTCATGCAATCCATAGTAACGAATGCCTCGTCAACACTTATAATTTTCATAGAGCGTAATGATTCTTGCTTGTATCTCTTCTATGCATTCATGTTGAGGACTTGTGGGGAATGTTTTGAATTGTTGTATGCGCTAACCCATCCAATTCAATAACGTTAGGAAGATTTGAAGGTTAATTAGTGCATCACGGTTAACCCGGGGTGTTGAGTTTCATGGTTTATTGAAATGCAATTGGAAATCATTTTATTATGCAAGTATAACATGTATGGAGATGAATCCCTTAGCCATTCTATCATCCATTCATTCCATTCCATCAAATTCGTTTTACAATCTGTTTAGTTTATTAACTTGTTTTGTTATTTCAATTTTCGTATAAATCTAAATCCCCCTTTACTTTAATGTCCAATTTAGTTAGAAATCAATTTAGTTTGTGCTTTTAAGTCTTTTGATTCATTTTATTTCCCAATTTCGTCCAGATTCACCAAAGTGCTCAAAACTGCCCAGAAAGTGATTTTAAGGCAGTTTTGAGTGTTTTGGGTGATGTTTGAGTCTTTTGGTTTGTTTTAATGTTTTAAGTGTTTAGTTTTACATTCTTTGAGTTAGTTTATTGTTTTATATTGTGTTTTTACGTTCTTGAGTCAAGTTATTACTTAATTTCGTCCAAATTTGTGTTTGTGCTCAAATCTGCCCAGAAAGTGGTTTTTAGGCAGATTTGAGTGTGTTTGTGTTGTTTTGAGTCTTTTGGTTTGTCTTAGTGTTTTAAAGTTTAGTTTTGCATTCTTTGAGTCTAGTATAGTGTTTCATATTGTTATTATACGTTTTTGAGTCAAATCCAAGTGGTTAACAATCCCTCCTAATCCCCGGTCCAGAACGATCCCTACTTATACTTATACTACAATTGTCAAAAAGAGGGTTTAATTTGTGTGCGTATAATTCTCGCATCACTTACCTAGCCTAGAGTAGGACTTTCCTACACCCTTGTTCTTGAAGTATAGTGAGCATGACTTAAATGAATTCCTTTTGATTAATATGTTGCAGAAAATAAGTGTGGGGGAAGGGATTTTTGTGTGTATGTATGTGCCTAAGTCTTAAAGGAGGCACGGGAAAAAGAAAAAAAAATGTGAGAAAAAGAAGAAGAAAAGCAAGAAAAAGAGTGAAAATAAGTGAGAATGGACTCACAAGTGTGATTGTTGAAGAAAGGGCCCAAAAAGTTTGAATATGGCCCTAAGTTTTGTGTGACTTCCCCTTGGGTGTTCAAAGTTGACTTCTGCGTTCTAAAGGGAATTCTAAGTGCCTAATTCAATACTTTGCTCACTATTGCTTAAAGAACATTTGTTTTCCCTATCCTTTCTTTGTTAGCCAAACACCTTTAGCCCCGTTTCAACCCTTATGCTTCTATCTTGATCATTATGTGTTCAATAATGTGGAGTTTGGAATTGATATGAGCTTATGGAATCACTGGTTCTCGTTCTAAGTAGTAGCATTCCATTCATGAGATCATATATATACATGTTAATAATTCCAGAAAATGCTTTCCTTGTTATAACATATGTGAGTGTTCGTCTACATGTTTACATCAATCTTCTCACATATACCTAGTGTAGGGTGTGTAGTCAGAAAATCTGTGTGAAAAACGAGTGCATATCTTGTGAAATAATATGTGGTGACTATGAGTAAGAATGTACTTAAGTGTGAAGATGACAAAAATCTATGGGACTAATGATTTTTAACTTGTCATGTGCATTGGAAATCCGTGAGACGATTGTTGGAAGGTGTAGGTTGTGTTTTGTTCGTTTTGTCTAGTTTCGTGTTCTTTTGTTGTTTTGTTTTGCTCGAGGACTAGCAAAAGATAAGTGTGGGGGTATTTCATAGGAGCATATTCATGCGACTTAAATGGCTTGTTCTCGTGCATTTACGTTATGTTTCTTTAGTTATTTTAGTCCTTTATGCTTCTTTTGTGTGTTTTCAGGTTCTAAGGGCAAAGTATGCAAAAGGATGCCTTTTGGAGCCTTTTGGAGCAAATTAGAGATTGGAATGGATATCATATGCTTGGAGCCAAGAGGATGGACGAAATTGAAGGATTCCTCCTCCATTGCAGCCACATGCACATTCAATCATTCACACCAAAACCTTGCACATGCTTTCCCATTTCATTATTCATTCACCTTGCAGCCACTCCACATGCATTTCTAGCTTTTCCTTTGCATTCCCCCTTTAATCAACAAATGCATCCACTCACCAAGAAATCATTCATTCCACATGCACCCAAAACACCACCAGAAATCATCATTGCCATTGTTCCTCCATCATTGCACCACAATGCAGCCACATGCACTTGTTCCTCTAACATTTCAGCCACTTGCACTCCCACTCTCTCCCAAAACCGTGCACATGCCTTCTCCTTGCATTTCCAGCCATTCCACATGCTATTTCAGCCACATGCACTCATAATCATTCAACCAACATGTGCACATGCAACCTAGCTGTCATGTTCCCCCCATTTCACCTATAAATACTCATTCATTCACACTCATTCATACACATCCATTCACCACAGAAATAAGGCCTTTGTGCCAGAAATTCATCCATTCCAAACACTCTTCCATAAACTCATCCATTGCAGAAATGTAGACATCAAACCACCCTTGTGCCGTTCCTTCCCTATTAATCCAAACACCACTCCCCAAACCATTCACACCATCAAACTCACCTTAGACCTTGTGCCACAACGAAGAGGAAGAGAAGAGTGCCTAAACGTTCATACAATTCAAGTTTGAGTTGTTGGAATGTTTAGGTGTTTCTTTGATTTCAATGTTTAATTTCAATGCTCTTTGTTTTGTACGAATGAGGAATGGATGATAAGAGGGCCTAAACGTTCATACAATTCAAGTTTGAGTTGTTGGAATGTTTAGGTGTTTCTTTGATTCTCTTTGTTTTGTACCATGAGGAACTAAACCCCCCTTGGTTAGGGGGTGATTCAAATATATGTTTATGCTTGCATTTTGATTTGAATACTTCTAATTGCGTTTCATAAGTTGTGGATTCAATTCGTTTAACTGTTTGATTGATAACTTATTTATGTATGTTCATTGAGAGTGCACACTTAATTTTCATGCATGAATATGACGCTAGAATATAAGTGAGTTTCACCTAATCGTTATGAACTTATATTCACAAGTAGTGGAGGTTGCTTATAAACAATCGCGTTAAATGAATTCTTGGCATAAGTTTCATGCAATCCATAGTAACGAATGCCTCGTCAACACTTATAATTTTCATAGAGCGTAATGATTCTTGCTTGTATCTCTTCTATGCATTCATGTTGAGGACTTGTGGGGAATGTTTTGAATTGTTGTATGCGCTAACCCATCCAATTCAATAACATTAGGAAGATTTGAAGGTTAATTAGTGCATCACGGTTAACCCGGGGTGTTGAGTTTCATGGTTTATTGAAATGCAATTGGAAATCATTTTATTATGCAAGTATAACATGTATGGAGATGAACCCCTTAGCCATTCTATCATCCATCCATTCATTCCATCAAATTCGTTTTACAATCTGTTTCGTTTATTAACTTGTTTTGTTATTTCAATTTTTGTATAAATCTAAATCCCCCTTTACTTTAATGTCCAATTTAGTTAGAAATCAATTTAGTTTGTGCTTTTAAGTGTTTTGATTCATTTTATTTCCCAATTTCGTCCAAATTCACCAAAGTGCTCAAAACTGCCCAGAAAGTGATTTTAAGGCAGTTTTGAGTGTTTTGGGTGATGTTTGAGTCTTTTGGTTTGTTTTAATGTTTTAAGTGTTTAGTTTTACAGTCTTTGAGTTAGTTTAGTGTTTTATATTGTGTTTTTACGTTCTTGAGTCAAGTTATTACTTAATTTCGTCCAAATTTGTGTTTGTGCTCAAATCTGCCCAGAAAGTGGTTTTTAGGCAGATTTGAGTGTGTTTGTGTTGTTTTGAGTCTTTTGGTTTGTCTTAGTGTTTTAAAGTTTAGTTTTGCATTCTTTGAGTCTAGTATAGTGTTTCATATTGTTATTTTACGTTTTTGAGTCAAATCCAAGTGGTTAACAATCCCTCCTAATCCCCGGTCCAGAACGATCCCTACTTATACTTATACTACAATTGTCAAAAAGAGGGTTTAATTTGTGTGCGTATAATTCTCGCATCATGCATCCACCTTTCTCCCATCAGATTTCCAACATTGCACATGCATTCCCCTTACAATTTCAGCCATCCTAGCTGTTTTGCACATGCATTCACTTAACCTAGCTGTCATGTTCCCTCTCCCATCCATTCATCTCCCTATAAAAACCATTCACACTCATTCACACTCATTCATTCTCATTCACTCTTCCATATTCAGAAATTCTCATACATTCATTCTCATAAATTCGTCCATATTCAGAAAATCATCCAAAACACCACTCCAACCACTCCCCATCCCTCCAAAACACTTCACACTATCCCAAAACACACCTTAGACCTTGTGATACAACAACGAGGAAGAGAAGAGTGCCTAAACGTTCATACAATTCAAGTTTGAGCTGTTGGAATGTTTAGGTGTTTCTTTGATCTCAATGTTTAAATTCAATTATCTTTGTTTTGTACGTATGAGGAATGGAAGAGAAGAGTGCCTAAACGTTCATACAATTCAAGTTTGAGTTGTTGGAATGTTTAGGTGTTTCTTTGATTTCAAAGTTATGAGGAACTAAACCCCCCCCCCCCCTTGGCTAGGGGGGGATTCGAAATATATGTTTATGCTTGCATTTTGATTTGATTACTTCTAATTGCGTTTCATAAGTTGTGGATTCAATTTGTTTAACCGTTTGATTGATAACTTATTTATGTATGTTTATTGAGAATGCGCGCTTAATTTTCATGCATGAATATGACGCTAGAATATAAGTGAGTTTCACCTAATAGTTACGAACTTATATTCACAAGTAGTGGAGGTTGCTTATAAACAATCGCGTTAAATGAATTCTTGGCATAAGTTTCATGCGTATTCCATAGTAACGAATGCCTCGTCAACACTTATAATTTTCATAGAGCGTAATGATTCTTGCTTGTATCTCTATTATGCAATCATGTAGAGGACTTGTGGGGAATGTTTTGGGTTGTCGTATGCAATCATCCAATCCAATAACGTTAGGAAGATTTGAAAGTTAATTTAAGCGGACCTAATTAACTTGGAGTGTTGAGAATTAATGATTTATTGAAATGCAATTGGAATTCATTTTATTATGCAAGTGTAACATGTGTGGAGATGAACCCCTTAGCTATTCTATCATCCATTCATTCCATTTCATCACATTCATCTTTACTATCTGTTTTTACTTACAATCTGTTCTTTTACTTTAAATTCATCAAAACCAAAATCCCCCTTTACTTTCTTGTCGAATTAGTTAGAAATCAATTTAGTTTGTGTTTATAAGTGTTGTGATTAAATTTGTTACATAAATTCGTCCAAATTCACCAAAGTGCTCAAAACTGCCCAGAAAGTGATTTTAAGGCAGTTTTGAGTGTTTTGGGTGATGTTTGAGTCTTTTGATTTGTTTTAGTGTTTTAAAGTTTAGTTTTGCATTCCTTGAGTCTAGTATAGTGTTTCATATTGTATTTTTACGTTTGAATCAAACCATAATCTTAAATTCGTCCAACATTGGGTTTAAGGTCAGAAACTGCCTAGTTAGTGTTTTTAGGCAGTTTTGAGTCTTTTGAACTTGTTTTGAGTCCTTTGAGTCTTTGTGAACGTTTTTAACTTTATTTTACGTTTTTGAGCCAGTTTCCAAGTGATTTGCAATCCCTCCTAATCCCCGGTCCAGAACGATCCCTACTTGCACCTATACTACAATTGATAAAAAGAGGGTTTAATTTGTGTGCGTATAAATCACGCATCAAATTTTGGCGCCGTTGCCGGGGATTAGCAACTTTGCTAATCTCTTGGATTGTTCGTTTCGTTGCCGGGGATTAGCACCTAGATTTCCACCTCACAACTACCAGAAATCAACCAAAACCGTGCATTCCCTTTCATTTCTGTCAAAGCACATGCATTTCCACCCTTTAATCACATGAACAAACAGCACATGCATCTCCCATCACCATTTCAGATTTCCACCAAGTTCCTAGCTGTCATGTTCCCCCCATTTCACCTATAAATACTCATTCATTCATTCTCATTCATACACAATTCATTTCACAACAGAAATTGGTCCCTTGGGGCCGTGCCCTTCACAAAGTCCATCCATTCCATTCATAAATCCTTCCACATTTCAGAATGTAGACATCAAAACTCTTTTGTGCCGTGCCCTCCCTTAGAATCCAAACACCATACTTCCATATTCCACCACTCCCCAAACCATTCACACCATCAAACTATCCCTAGACCTTGTGCTACAACGAAGAGGAAGAGAAGAGTGCCTAAACGTTCATACAATTCAAGTTTGAGTTGTTGGAATGTTTAGGTGTTTCTTTGATTTCAATGTTTAATTTCAATGCTCTTTGTTTTGTACGAATGAGGAATGGAAGATAAGAGGGCCTAAACGTTCATACAATTCAAGTTTGAGTTGTTGGAATGTTTAGGTGTTTCTTTGATTCTCTTTGTTTTGTACCATGAGGAACTAAACCCCCCTTGGTTAGGGGGTGATTCGAATATATGTTTATGCTTGCATTTTGATTTGAATACTTCTAATTGCGTTTCATAAGTTGTGGATTCAATTTGTTTAACCGTTTGATTGATAACTTATTTATGTATGTTTATTGAGAATGCGCGCTTAATTTTCATGCATGAATATGACGCTAGAATATAAGTAAGTTTCACCTAATCGTTATGAACTTATATTCACAAGTAGTGGAGGTTGCTTATAAACAATCGCGTTAAACAAATTCTTGGCATAAGTTTCATGCAATCCATAGTAACGAATGCCTCGTCAACACTTATAATTTTCATAGAGCGTAATGATTCTTGCTTGTATCTCTTCTATGCATTCATGTTGAGGACTTGTGGGGAATGTTTTGAATTGTTGTATGCGCTAACCCATCCAATTCAATAACGTTAGGAAGATTTGAAGGTTAATTAGTGCATCACGGTTAACCCGGGGTGTTGAGTTTCATGGTTTATTGAAATGCAATTGGAAATCATTTTATTATGCAAGTATAACATGTATGGAGATGAACCCCTTAGCCATTCTATCATCCATTCATTCCATTCCATCAAATTTGTTTTACAATCTGTTTAGTTTATTAACTTGTTTTGTTATTTCAATTCTCGTCAATTTAAAACCCCCCTTTACTTTCTTGTTCTTTAGTGTTTATAATTTGTTTAGTTTATGTTTTAAAGTGTTTTGATTCAATTTTATTTCCCAATTTCGTCCAAATTCACCAAAGTGCTCAAAACTGCCCAGAAAGTGATTTTAAGGCAGTTTTGAGTGTTTTGGGTGATGTTTGAGTCTTTTGGTTTGTTTTAATGTTTTAAGTGTTTAGTTTTACATTCTTTGAGTTAGTTTAGTGTTTTATATTGTGTTTTTACGTTCTTGAGTCAAGTTATTACTTAATTTCGTCCAAATTTGTGTTTGTGCTCAAATCTGCTCAGAAAGTGGTTTTTAGGCAGATTTGAGTGTGTTTGTGTTGTTTTGAGTCTTTTGGTTTGTCTTAGTGTTTTAAAGTTTAGTTTTGCATTCTTTGAGTCTAGTATAGTGTTTCATATTGTTATTTTACGTTTTTGAGTCAAATCCAAGTGGTTAACAATCCCTCCTAATCCCCGGTCTAGAACGATCCCTACTTATAAATATACTACAATTTGCCGAAAAGAGGGTTTAATTTGTGTGCGTATAAATCACGTATCAAATTTTGGCACCGTTGCCGGGGATTAGAAAATTTGCTAATCCCTTGGATTGTTTTATTTTCGTTTGTTTTTATTTTTCCAGATTCTTAATTTTGTTTTGTTTCTTGTTTTAGGTACTAGTTCATGACTCGGAGTTCTCATCCGATTCGTGAACATATCCTGGAGTGATTGGGTTCTTCGTCCGGCTGCAAGACGTAAAAGAAAGCGCTACTTGGGAGGCAACCCAATGCACTGAATAAACAAAGCATGTTCAAAAAAAAAAAAAAAAATGTTTAAAAAAAAAAAGATACTAAACATGGAGAAAGGTGGAGCTTCACAAAGGTTGTTTACGTGAAGCCCCACTACGAGGCGCAGAAGCGGAAGGCATAGAAGCGGGAGGCATCGAAGCGGAAGGCATCGGAGCGGGAGGCATCGGAGCTAGAGCATTCCAGGCCTCAATACTTGGCCAAACGCTGGATGACCCAGGAAAAAGGTGCCTCTGGAGACAAGCCGCAAGCCATTGACGGTCACTGTGAATTTGACCCTCAGATTCGTGCAGCTCATCAAGCTTCCTCTTCATGCCCGACGAATAGTTATTTGCAAGCACATGCAAACTTCTATTCTCGTACTTAAGCTGCTGGATCTCTTGCTTAAGACTCTCCACCTCTGCCATCAATGATTCCACCTGACGGGAGCGGGCAAGCAGGCGTTGGCCCATGGACACAGAACTCGCACACTGAACACTAAGTGCGAGGGACTCTTGAACGGCCAACTCATCGGACCGTCCTGACAGCAGCCTACTATCTTTTGGAGTGAGGAGGTTCCTAGCTACTATTGTAGCTGTTGCGGCGTCCTGCATCACGGAGTCTTCACCTGTAAGAAGGCCGTTAGAAGATAAGAAAGAAGGGCGCCATACGTTACCTTGACGCGGCGCGCCCGTATCACTGCTAAGGCTCAATTCCAAGCTAAGGTTCGATGAGTTTGCCATTTTTCAAAAGTGTTCAAAGAGAAGGGATGGAGTTAAATTTCAAAGGGCCGGAGTCGATTTTCAAGAATGGGAAATCTTCAGAGTGTGTTTGTTGTGGTGATCGATAGCTCAATAAAAAAGCCAAGGCGACGCGTCCACCAATTCAAAAAGCCGGAATTTCCGGCGTAATTTAGGCAACGCTTTCTCGGCTTTTCAGAAGACGCGTTCAACTTTGTCAAAAGAATTCTTCTTTTCAGACAACACGTGGAGGCCATCACCGCAACTACACATCTTTAGCCGACAAGCGCAAAGTTCGGCGATGCTTTCTCTGCTTTTCAGAAAACGCGTGCAGCTTTGTCAAATGGAGCCGCATACGCACTACTACGTGTCGTTTAGAAAGCAAAGGGGCGTCGTTCAGAAATCGAAGGGGCGCCTGCTCAGAAATCGAAGAGGCGTCGTTCAGATATCGAAGAGACATTTGTCGACAAGGGTAAAAGCACAGTACCACCACTTGATATTATCTCTATATATGTCGACCTTCGTCTTTTATGGCAAGGCAAACCTGAAGAAAAATGCCCAACTCTCCCTCACCTCTGAGGGCGCACTCCCAGCAAAGCCTCTTGAAATACTCAATTTTTTCTCCCCCAAAGAAGATACCAGAAACCTGGAGTACAAATGAGGCAGAAGGAAACGGTCGATCGAAGCATGTGGAGACAACCACAACAAATACATGTGCTGCTTCATTCGCCGTTTCTTCAAAAGCAAAGGTATCTCATATCATCAAGGTCTAAAGCAAAAGTATCTCATATCATGCTCTTTCCCTGTCTTTTTCTTTGTCCTTGTTCTTACTCGCATGGCAAAGTGAAAGAAGCAATCAGCCGGCACTTGGAGTCAGTCTTCCGAGTTGGAGCCAACTGCCTGGAATCTATTCCTGATTGCTTACCTAGCGTTGCTCTCAAGTAGTCATCTTCAACGGTTGATACACTTCCAGAGAAGGGACCACTTCTGCAAAGGGGAGCGAGTAAGGCAAGTGAAAATGATACATTGAAGCATGTGGAGACAAACTTAGGCTGAGTTATCCTCCAACCCTTTTGAATACGAATTGGAAAGATTGAATAAAGAAACAGACCAAAGGAGTAAGCTCAGACCTTCGGGGGAGACCAAAAGAATCCTGCTGCCCAGATCAAGAGTAGCACAAAGGAAAATCAATGATGGGCGGAAACCAGTTCAAGAGTAAGCCTGTGGAGTCACTATGATCAAAGCCTCAATGCAATTACCAAGGAGAAGAGGGAATTTACACTCCATAACCAGATTTGCGTCCCTAAAACTCTTCTCTTTGTTAATTACATTCTGCCATGTTTAGTATGTTTAGTTGCTTTTTGTGTGTTTACTTATGTTTTGTGTGAATCTATGCTTAAAACATTGAGGACAATGTTTGATTTAAGTGTGGGGGGGGGGGGGGGGGGTAACTAAGTATATTTGATGCAAATTCATGGGATTTTATCACCCATAACTTCAAATGTTGTTCCTTGCTGTTTTAAGATGTTTTTAAGTTGTTTTAGAGTGTTTTAGTTTGTTTTGTTTTTATAAGTGTGGGGGAAAGGATTTTTGTGTGTATGTATGTGTGATGTGAGAATTATACGCACACAAATTAAACCCTCTTTTCGTCAAATTGTAGTATATGTATAAGTAGGGATCGTTCTGGACCGGGAATTAGGAGGGATTGTTAACCACTTGGATTTGACTCAAAAACGTAAAATAACAATATGAAACACTATACTAGACTCAAAGAATTCAAAACTAAACTTTAAAACACTAAGACAAACCAAAAGACTCAAAACAACACAAACACACTCAAATCTGCCTAAAAACCACTTTCTGGGCAGATTTGAGCACAAACACAAATTTGGACGAAATTAAGTAATAACTTGACTCAAGAACGTAAAAACACAATATAAAACACTAAACTAACTCAAAGAATGTAAAACTAAACACTTAAAACATTAAAACAAACCAAAAGACTCAAACATCACCCAAAACACTCAAAACTGCCTTAAAATCACTTTCTGGGCAGTTTTGAGCACTTTGGTGAATCTGGACGAAATTGGGAAATAAAATGAATCAAAACACTTAAAAGTGATAGGAGCATATTTAGGCGACTTACTTAGCTTGTTTTCGTGCATTTATATTGTTAATTCATAGTTGTTTTTGGCGTTGAAGCCATTTTCGTGTGTTTTTAGGTTCATGTGGCTAAGGAAGCAAAAAGATGCATTTTGGAGCATTTTGGAGCAAAATTGGACTTGGAAGGGATAACTTATACTTGGAGCAAAAGGAATGGACGAAATTGATGAGTTGATGTCACAAGGATTCCTACTTGAAGTAGCCACACACCTTCCACATTTCAGCCACATGCACTTGTTCCTCCATCATTGCACCAACAACAACCAAACATGCACTCCCTTTAATCGCATGCATAAATCAGCCACATGCATCTCCCATCACCATATCAGATTTCCATCATATTCACATGCATTCCATCCTTTAAAACATTGCACATGCACTCCCTTTAATTAATTAAGCCACATGCACTCCCATCCATTTCATCATTGCAGCCAACACATGCTTTCACATGCATTTTCAGATTGTCCCCTTGCACATGCAGCCACATATTCATTGCACATGCAATTCCAACCCACATGCATCCTTTAATCATTCAAACATGCAGCCACATTCCCTCCTAGCTGTCATGTTCCCCCCATTTCACCTATAAATAAGCATCCATTGCATTCATTCTCATTGAATTCGTCCATATTCAGAAAATCATCCAAAACACCACCAGAAATCATCCGTGAGTTTCCCTACTAATCCAAACACCACTCCAACCACTCCCCATCCCTCCAAAACACTTCACACTATCCCAAAACTCACCTTATCCCAACCACTCCCCATCCCTCCAACCACTCCTCATCCGAGATTTATACGCACACAAATTAAACCCTCTTTTCGTCAAATTATAGTATATGTATAAGTAGGGATCGTTCTGGACCGGGGATTAGGAGGGATTGTTAATCACTTGGATTTGACTAAAAAAAACGTAAAAACACAAAATAAATGTATTTCTAACTAATCTAACACTTTAAAATAAATGGGGGATTGGTTTTGGACGAAATTAAACTAAAATAGAAACTTGGAAACAAAACAGATTGTACAAACGAAATTGATGGAATAGAATGAAGAAAAACTAATTAGAGGGTTCCTTATCCACACATGAACATAAGCATATAATTTGACTCCCAGTTATGACTTCAACAAACGATGAATGACAATGCTCCAAGTTAATTAGGTCCGCTTAAATTAACCTTCAGATTTCCCTAGATTCATTGGATTGAATGGGATACGCATTACAACCAAATTATTCCTAATCAAAGTCTCTCACATGGAATACGCATGATAGAGACATACAACAAAGATCATTAAGTTCAACGGAAATCATAAACATTGACTAGGCATTCATAACTATGGAATACGCATGTTAATCCAGCCTAGGGTTTACTAAACACAATCGTGACTAGCGATTTTTACTACTCATGAATATAAGTTCATAACGATTAGGTGAAATTCCCTTATATCCTAGCATCAAGTCTTAGGCATGCAAATTAAGTGTCGACCCTCAACCCACATACATAAACAAGTTCTTAATCAAAACAGAAAAGTAACCCACATCTAAAGTTCATGAATTCATAACTGGAGTAAATCAAATCATAACCAACATATGTCCATGGCTTCAAATTCGCCTCTAACTAAAAAGAAATTAGTTTCACATGTTTAACATAATTGAATAACAAGTTAAATTAAACATGAAAACAGAAACAAGAAAAGAAAGAACAAATAGATGGAAAGTTAGCTACGGGGTTCATCTCCACATATGTTATACTTGCATAATAAAACGATTTCCAATTGCATTTCAACAAATCATTAATTCTCAACGCCCCGGGTCAATTAGGTCCGCTTAAATTAACCGTCAAGTTTTCCTTAAGTTAATGAATTGGATGGGTTAGCGCAACGCAATTCACAACATTCTCCAAAAGTCCTTTACGTGAAAAGCACAATAAAGATACAATCAAAGATCATTAAGCATCATGAAAACTTTAAGTGTTGACGAGGCATTCGTTACTATGGACTACGCATGAAACTTATGCCAAGAATTTATTTAACGCGATTGTTTATAAGCAACCTCCACTACTTGTGAATATAAGTTCGTAACTATTAGGTGAAACTCACTTATATTCTAGCGTCATATTGATGCATGAAAATTAAGCGCGCATTCTTAATAAACATTCATAAATAAGTTATCAATCAAACGGTTAAACAAATTGAACCACAACTTATGAAACGCAATTAGAATTAATCAAATCAAAATGCAAGCATAAACATATATTTCGAATCACCCCCTAGCTAAAGGGGGTTTAGTTTATTATAACTTTGAAATCAAAGAAATACCTAAACATTCCAACAACTCAAACTTGAATTGTATGAACGTTTAGGCACTCTTCTCTTCCATTCCTCATACGTACAAACAAAGAGAATTGAATTTAAACATTGAAATCAAAGAAACACCTAAACATTCCAACAACTCAAACTTGAATTGTATGAACGTTTAGGCACTCTTCTCTTCCTCGTTGTTGTAGCACAAGGTCTAAGGATAGTTTGATGGTGTGAATGGTTTGGGGAGTGGTGTTTGGATTAATAGGGAAATGGAAAAATGGTGTTTGGATTACAAGGGAACTCACGGCAAAGAGAAGGAATGGAAGTGTTTGTGGTGTGTTGTGTATGAAATGAGATGTCCATGAATGAATGAATGCAAGGGTATTTATAGGAGTAGTGGAGGGAACATATGGCTATGTCATTTGTAGGTGAAGTAGGTGGATGTTGTAGGTGAAGTGGATGTTGTAGGTGAAGTAGGTGGATGTTGTAGGTGAAGTAGGTGGATGATATGTTAAGTGATAAGTGATAAGTGATATGATATGTGGTTATGATATGATAAGTGGTTAAGTGGTGATGATAAGTGATAAGTGATTAAGTGATATGATATGTGGTGATGATAAGTGATAAGTGCATGTGGGTTAACTAATGAAGGAAATGCATGTGCAATGACAATGTGTTAGAATGGATGTGTGTTATGCATGGCATGATTGGGATTAGGAAAGGTTTAAATGTCCTAAAACTAAAGAGAACAAGGTTCCAACACTTTGGTTCCAATTAGGTCTTCAATTTTGTCCAACACTTTGGCTTCAAGCATAAGCTATCCGTCCTTAGCCCAAAAGTGCTCCAAAAGTCTCCAAAATGCATCTTTTTGCTCCTTTAGCCCTTTGGACCTACAAACACACGAAAATAGCTTAAAGTACTAAAATAACTAAAGAAACATAACGTAAATGTACGAGAACAAGCCATTTAAGTCGCATAAATATGCTCCTATCACAAACACCACTCCAACCACTCCCCATCCCTCCAAAACACTTCACACTATCCCAAAACTCACCTTAGACCTTGTGATACAACAACGAGGAAGAGAAGAGTGCCTAAACGTTCATACAATTCAAGTTTGACTTGTTGGAATGTTTAGGTGTTTCTTTGATTTCAATGTTTAAATTCAATTCTCTTTGTTTTGTACGTATGAGGAATGGAAGAGAAGACTGCCTAAACGTTCATACAATTCAAGTTTGAGTTGTTGGAATGTTTAGGTGTTTCTTTGATTTCAAAGTTATGAGGAACTAAACCCCCCTTGGCTAGGGGGGGATTCGAAATAAATGTTTATGCTTGCATTTTGATTTGATTACTTCTAATTGCGTTTCATAAGTTGTGGATTCAATTTGTTTAACTATTTGATTGATAACTTATTTATGTATGTTTATTGAGAGTGCACACTTAATTTTCATGCATGAATTTGACGCTAGAATATAAGTGAGTTTCACTTAATAGTTACAAACTTATATTCACAAGTAGTGGAGGTTGCTTATAAACAATCGCGTTAAACGAATTCTTGGCATAAGTTTCATGCAATCATAGTAACGAATGCCCCGTCAACACTTATAATTTTCATAGAGCGTAATGATTCTTGCTTGTATCTCTATTATGCAATCATGTAGGGGACTTGTGGGGAATGTTTTGGGTTGTCGTATGCAATCATCCAATTCAATAACGTTAGGAAGATTTGAAGGTTAATTAGTGCATCACGGTTAACTTGGGGTGTTGAGAATTAATGATTTATTGAAATGCAATTGGAAATCATTTTATTATGCAAGTATAACATATGTGGAGATGAACCCCTTAGCTATTCTGTCATCCATTCATTCCATTTCATCAATTTCATAGTTACATTCTGTTTTAAGTTTAATTTGTTCATTTAATTTAATTTCGTATAAACCTCAATCCCCCTTTACTTTAATGTCCAATTTAGTTAGAAAGTGTCTTAGTTTGTGTTTATAAGAGTTTTGAGTCATTTTGTTACACAAATTCGTCCAAATTTGTGTTTGTGCTCAAATCTGCCCAGAAAGTGGTTTTTAGGCAGATTTGAGTGTTTTGGGTAATGTTTGAGTCTTTTGGTTTGTTTTAGTGTTTTAAAGTTTAGTTTTGCATTCTTTGAGTCTAGTATAGTGTTTTATATTGTTATTTTACGTTTGAATCAAGCCATAATCTTAAATTCGTCCAACATTGGGTTTAAGGTCAGAAACTGCCTAGTTAGTGTTTTTAGGCAGTTTTGAGTCTTTTGAACTTGTTTTGAGTCCTTTGAGTCTTTGTGAACGTTTTTAACTTTGTTTTTATGTTCACTAAACTTTAAGAACAAGGGTATAGGAAAGTCCTACTCTAAGCTAGGTAAGGGGTGATGTGGGTAAACAAAGAATAAAGGCTAAACAAGGCTCAACGGGGTTAAAACTTACAACATATACGAAGTATGGGAAGTAAGGCTATTTGGCTATGGTGGTGGTCACTACACAACTTCTTCTTGAATATGTGTTATGCAAATCAATAACATGCTTTGAATGAAATGGGCATGAGTTCTAGCATTTAGTTCTATCATGATACAATTGCATTCTAAGTAGCAACCAAGCAAGGAATAATGAGATCATGCAACAACTTTAGAAAATAAAGAATCACAGAAAATAACTCTCCAAAGAAAGTAATGGCTCGAGTCTCACAGGGATGTAGCGTTTGTTTGAGTTTCTTCCTTCAAGCATGTTACAAAAACGAATTTTTCTTTTATGATTGCATGTGAAGTCATACATTATAACCATAACCAAGCATATACCAAGAGTAAATCAAACTTTTCTCTATGTTTATAACTCTTTCTAACCGTCATGCAATTATAAACCAAATCCTTATCATTGTGTTGGAAGGTACCCTAAGACACAAACACACAAAAACGACTTTTAAAACAACTCTTTTTGGGTTTTTCAAAACAATTTTTCAAATTTTTATGGGATTTTCGAATTATAAAACAAAACACACTAAAACACTCTAAAACAACTTAAAAACACCTTAAAACAGCAAGGAACAACATTAGAAGTTATGGTGGATAAAACCCTACGAATTTGCATCAAAACACTTTAGTTACCCCCCCACACTTAAATCAAACATTGTCCTCAATGTTTTAAGCATAGATTCACACAAAACATAAGTAAACACACAAAAAGCAACTAAACATTTTAAACATGGCATAATGTAATTAACAAAAAGAAGAGTTTAGGGACGCAAATCTGGTTATGGAGTGTAAATTCCCTCTTCTCCTTGGTGATTGCATTGAGGCTTTGATCTTTGTGATTCCACAGGCTTACTCTTGAACTGGTTTCTGCCCATCGTTGATTTTCCTTTGTGCTACTTCTTGAACTGGGCAGCAGGATGGTTCTTTTGGTTTCCCCCGAAGGTCTGAGCTTCCTCCTGTTATCTGTTTCTTTGTTCAATCTTTGCAGGAATGGTCCCTTCTCTGGAAGTGTATCAACCGTTGAAGATGACTACTCGAGAGCAACGCTAGGTAAGCAATCAGGAATAGATTCCAGGCAGTTGGCTCCAGATCGGAAGACTGACTCCAAGTGCCGGCTGATTGCTTCTTTTACTTTGCCATGCAAGTAAGAACAAGGACAAAGAAAAAGACAGGGAAAGAGCATGATATGAGATACTTTTGCTTTTGACCTTGATGATATGAGATACCTTTGCTTTGAAGAAGCTGTGAATGAATCAGCACATGCTTCAATCCGCCGTTTCCTCCTGGGTCATATGTACTCCAGGCATCTGGTATCATCTTTGGGGAAGAAGAAAGAATTGAGTATTTTGAAAGGTTTTGCTGGGAGTGCGCCCTCAGAGGTGAGGGAGAGTTGGGCATTTTCTTCAGGTTTGCCCTGCCATAAAAGACGAAAGTCGACATATATAGAGATAATATCAAGTGGTGGTACTTTTTACCCTTGTCGACAAACGTTTTGATCCCGCAAATCCGGTTCTTTGAAATAGTGGCGCCTCTTCGATCTTTGAATACGCCTCTTCGATTTCTGAGCAGGCGCCCCTTCGATTTCTGAACGACGCCCCTTCGCTTTCTGAACGACACGTGGTAGTGCAGATGCGGCTCCTTTTGACAAAGCTGCACGCGTCTTCTGAAAAGCAGAGAAAGCGTCGCCGAACTTTGCGCTTGTCGGCTAAAGATGTGTAGATGCGATGATGGCCTCCACGTGTTTTCAGCTTTGTCAGAAATCTTTTGACAAAGTTGAACGCGTTTTCTTGAAAAGCCGAGGGGGCGTCGCCTAAATTACGCCGGAAAATCCGGCTCTTTGAATCGGTGGACGCGTCGTCTTGGCTTTTTATAGAGCTATCAATCACCCCAACACACACACTCTGAAGATTTCCCATTCCTGAAACTCGACTCCGGCCCTTTGTGAAATTTTAACTCCATCCACCCCTTCTCTTTGAACATCGTTGAAAAAAAATGGCGAACTCATCGAACCTTAGCTTAGATTTGAGTCTCAGCAGCGATCCGGTTGCGCCCCGTCAAGGTAATGTATGGCGCCCTTCTTTTTTATCTTCTAACGGTCCTCTTTCAGGTGAAGACTCTGTGATGCAGGACGCCACAACAGCTACAATAGTAGCTAAAAACCTCCTCACTCCAAAAGATAGTAGGCTGCTGTCAGGACGGTCCGATGAGTTGGCCGTTCAAGAGTCCCTCGCACTTAGTGTTCAGTGTGCGAGTTCTGTGTCCAACATGGGCCAACGCCTGCTTGCTCGGTCCCGCCAAGTGGAATCGTTGATGGCAGAGGTGGAAAGACTTAAGCAAGAGATCCAGCAGCTTAAGTACGAGAATAGAAGTTTGCATGTGCTTGCAAATAACTATTCGTCAGGGATGAAGAGGAAGCTTGATGAGCTGCAAGAATCTGAGGGTCGAATTCACAGTGACCGTCAAAGGCTTGCGTCTTATCTCCAGAGGCACCTTTTTCCTGGGTCATCCAGCGCTTGGCCAAGTATTGAGGCCTGGAATGCTCTAGCTCCGATGCCTCCCGCTCCGATGGCTTCCGCTCCGATGCCTCCCGCTTCTATGCCTCCCGCTTCTATGCCTTCCGCTTCTGCGCCTCGTAGTGGGGCTTCACGCAAACAACCTTTGTGAAGCTCCACCTTTCTCCATGTTTAGTATCTTTATTTTATTTTATTTTATTTTATTTTTTTATTAACATAAATAAAATCAAACGGCATGGAATTGGTCCTTGAATGGAAGGTGATACTTGAAGTGAACCGGCAGTGGTTTGAATTCTAGTGTAGGTGCCTGATTCAAAAAAAATAGCAAGTTAGTATAAAATCTAATGGAATTTGGAAAAAAAAACTTACTTGTTTTGTCCGATAAGAACTCAATGACAAACACCACTCCTTTGAAAGTTTCAGGGATATTGGATTTGGCCAGATTGCAAGTGATGGTTATGACTTGTCCAATGTCATCAAATTTAACTTCTTTGGATTTTGTGGTTTCAAGAACGTCCTCTTTGATGAATTCATGACATTCCTTACTTGTCACCTTTGGAAGGGCTTCCAAGATGTCTTTTTCACCTTCTTCTTCCTTGGAAGTCATGAATCTTGGAACAGGGTTAAAAATAATGAAATTTGGAACAACCATACCTGTATTAGATGGCATAGGAGCAATAGGTGCCTCCGGTAAAGGTGTTTCCACCCTTTCCGTGGGTTGGGTGTATTCCTCTTCCTTGTGATTTGATTTTGATGGTTGAGGGTCCGTTCCAACCTCCTTGTCACTTCTCAACATGATTTCCTTGGCAGTTTCAAATTCTCCCTTCGGATTTGCAATGGTTGAATTAGGGAGTTCGCCTTGGTCTCGAAACTGTCCTACGAACTCCGCGATCTGCCCAATTTGCTTATCCAAGTGGTCCAACCTTTGTGGTGGCTGCATAGGCGTTGAATAGAACTCCTCATATGGCTGCCAATATCCTTCTTGTTGAGCCTCATTGTCTTGAATTTGTGAGCCCTGATAGGAGCATATTTATGCGACTTAAATGGCTTGTTCTCGTACATTTACGTTATGTTTCTTTAGTTATTTTAGTACTTTAAGCTATTTTCGTGTGTTTGTAGGTCCAAATGGCTAAAGGAGCAAAAAGATGCATTTTGGAGACTTTTGGAGCACTTTTGGGCTAAGGACGGATAGCTTATGCTTGAAGCCAAAGTGTTGGACGAAATTGAAGACCTAATTGGAGCCAAAGTGTTGGAACCTTGTTCTCTTTAGTTTTAGGACATTTAAACCTTTCCTAATCCCAATCATGCCATGCATAACACACATCCATTCTAACACATTGTCATTGCACATGCATTTCCTTCATTAGTTAACCCACATGCACTTATCACTTATCATCACCACATATCATATCAGTTAATCACTTATCACTTATCATCACCACTTAACCACTTATCATATCATAACCACATATCATATCACTTATCACTTATCACTTAACATAACATCCACCTACTTCACCTACAACATCCACTTCACCTACAACATCCACCTACTTCACCTACAACATCCACCCACTTCACCTACAACATCCACCTACTTCACCTACAACATCCACTTCACCTACAACATCCACCTACTTCACCTACAACATCCACCTACTTCACCTACAAATGACATAGCCATATGTTCCCTCCACTACTCCTATAAATACCCTTGCATTCATTCATTCAATTCACATCTCATCTCATTTCATACACAACACACCACAAACACATCCCTTTCTCTCTTAGCCGTGAGTCTCCCTTAGAATCCAAAAACCATCTTTCCATTTCCATCACTCCTCACTCCATTCCACACTTCCATTCCCCCAAACCAACTATCCTTGGACCTTATGCTACAATAAAGAGGAAGAGAAGAGGGCCTAAACGTTCATACAATTCAAGTTTGAGTTGTTGGAATGTTTAGGTGTTTCTTTGATTTCAATGTTTAATTTTAATTCTCTTTGTTTTGTATGAGGAACTAAACCCCCCCTTAGCTAGGGGGTGATTCGAAATATATGTTTATGCTTGCATTTTGATTTGATTACTTCTAATTGCATTTCATAAGTTGTTGATTCAATTTGTTTAACCGTTTGATTGATAACTTATTTATGTATGTTTATTAAGAATGCGCGCTTAATTTTCATGCATGAATATGACGCTAGAATATAAGTGATTTTCACCTAATCGTTATGAACTTATATTCACAAGTAGTGGAGGTTGCTTATAAACAATCGCGTTAAATGAATTCTTGGCACGAGTTTCATGCTCATCATAGTAACGAATGCCTTGTCAACACTTATAGTTTTCATAATGTTTAATGATCTTTGATTGTATCTTTATTGTGCTGTTCACGTAAAGGACTTTTGGAGAATGTTGTGAATTGCGTTGCGCTAACCCATCCAATTCATTAACTTAAGGAAAACTTGACGGTTAATTTAAGCGGACCTAATTAACCCGGGGTGATGAGATTCATAATTTATTGAAATGTAATTGGAAATCTTTTTATTATGCAAGTGTAACATATGTGGAGATGACCCCCTTAGCTAGCATTCATCCATTCTATTTCATCAATTTCATATTTACATTCTGTTTTAATTTGTTCATTTAATTTAATTTCGTATAAACTTAAATCCCCCTTTACTTTAATGTTCATTTTAGTTAGAATTCAATTTAGTTTGTGTTTTTAAAGCATTTTGAGTTTTTGGTTTGTCTTAGTGTTTTAAACTTTAATTTTGTATTCTTTGAGTCTAGTTTAGTGTTTTAAACTGTGTTTTTAAGTTTTTGAGTCAGTTTCCAAGAGATTTGCAATCCCTCCTAATCCCCGGTCCAGAACGATCCTCACTTATCCATTCTACTACAATTGTCAAACGAGGGTTTAATTTGAGTGTCAAGTAAATCACGCATCAAATTTTGGCGCCGTTGCCGGGGATTAGCAACTTTGCTAATCCCTTGGTTCTTTTCTTTTTTTTGGTTTAGTTGTTTTCGTTTTAGTTTCTAACTTAATGTTGTCTTCTTTGTTTGTTGTTACTTTTGATATTTGATTTAGTTCTCTTTCTTTGATTTTAGGTACTAGAGAAGTAAGATATGGATTTTGCTAGCATTCAAGCTCAATTGGCAAATCTTACTTCTAAATTGTCGCCGTATGCCGAAAGGACCACAATGCAGAGTGTCCCTACATTTGGTGCTTCATATAGGCAAGGATTTCAAGCCAATCAATGTCCACAAAGAGATTGGAGGGATCATTCAAACTCTATATGGTGGGAAGATCAACAAGTTCAACGTGAAGCATATTGGCAACCATATGAGGAGTTCTATTCAAGACCTATGCAGCCACCACAACTTCATATGCAATATGCTCAATTAAATTCAAGTTTGCCAATAGATTATAATCAAATTCTTAATGAAATAAATTCTTTGGCGCAGGGGTCACAAAATCAAGCCAAGGAGGCTCAACAAAAAGCATATTGGCAACCATATGATGAGTTCAATACAACACCTATGCAGCCACCACAACCTCCCCCACAACAATTCCAATCAAGTTCAAGTATGTCCATGGATAATGATAAAAATTTTCAATTACTAACCTCTTTGGCGCAGGGGTCACAAAATCAAGCCAAGGAGTTGGGTAAATTGGACGAGCAATTTGGGCAGATTATGGAGTTCATGAAACAAATTCAAGAGCAAAGTGAACTCTCCAACTCAACTATTGAAAACTCGAAGGAAGATTTTGAAATCCATAATGCTATCACTTTGGGAAGTGCTATGGAGGTTGGAGCTGACCTAAAAATGTCCAAACATAGCCTAGAAGTGGATGAAGAGCTGCTAATTGAGGAGGAGGAAGAAGACATGCACACGGCAAGGGTAGAACAACCCTTGCCGCAGATCCCTAAGCCCTCTAAACCACCCACCACCAGTAAGGACGTCCCAATTCCATGTTATTCTGATGTTATTCCACCCAATGTCCCTTTTCCTAGCAGGTTTTTGATTCCCAACCAAGAAGAGAGTAAAAAGGACATCGTGGAAGCCTTCCCAAAGGAGCAAAATGCTATTCAAATTCTTGGTGCAACACAACAAGTTTTAGATGGTGTTGAATTCTTCAAAGGACTTTGTACACCAAGAAGAATGATTCAAGAGAAGGTAGTGGCTGGAGAAGATGTAGAATGCATCAAAGAGGACATATTTGAAACCACAATTCCCAAGGAAGTTGGATTTTATGACACGGGACAAGTCATAACTTTCGAAGGGGTGTTTATTCTGGAGTTCATTTTGGAGCACACAGGTAAGCCGCCTCCCCGAATTTCAATTTTCTTTTATACTAACATGTGGTTAATGATTCAGGCACCCAATCTGGAATTTAAACTATTACCGGATCATTTCAAGTATCACCGCCCATTCAAAGATAAATTCCATGCTGTTTGATTTTATTTATGAAAAAAAAAAAAAAAAAAAAAAAAAAAAAAAAAAAAGATACTAAATTTATGAAAAAAAAAAAAAAAAAAAAAAAACATGGCAGAATGATGGAGCTTCAAAAAGGGCGTTTACTTGAAGCCCCACTACTGGGCAAAACTCTAGAAGCAGGAGGCATAGATGCGGAAGGCATCGGAGCAGAAGGCATCGAGGCGGAAGGCATCGGGGCGGAAGGTATCGGAGCGGGAGGCATCAAAGAAGAGGCCTCAATACTTGGCCAAACGCTGGATGAGCCCGGAAAAATGTGCCTCTGGAAGTAAGCCGCAAGCCTTTGACGGTCAGTTTGACGGTCACTTTGCATCCGACCATTGGATTCTTGTAGCTCATCAAGCTTCCTCTTCATACCCGTCGAATAGTTGTTGGCAAGCACGTGCAAACTTCTATTCTCGTACTTAAGCAGTTTGATCTCCTGCTTGAGACTTTCCACCTCTGCCATCAAAGATTCCACCTGACGGGAGCGGGCAAGCAGGCGTTGGCCCATGTTGGACACAGAACTCGCACATTGAACACTAAGTGCGAGGGACTCTTGAACGGCCAACTCATCGGATCGTCCTGACAGCAGCCTACTATCTTTTGGAGTGAGGAGGTTCCTAGCTACTATTGTAGCTGTTGTGGCGTCCTGCATCACGGAGTCTTCACTTGTGAGAGGACCGTTAGAAGAAAAGAAAGAAGGGCGCCATACGTTACCTTGACGCGGCGCGGCCGCATCACTGCTAAGGCTCAATTCCAAGCTAAGGTTCGATGAGTTTGCCATTTTTCAAAAGTGTTCAAAGAGAAGGGGTTGATGGAGTAAATTTTCAAAGGGTCGGAGTCGATTTTCAAGAATGGGAGTTCTTCAGAGTGTGTTTGTTGTGGTGATCGATAGCTCTATAAGAAGCCAAGGCGACGCGTCCACCAATTCAAAAAGCCGGAATTTCCGGCGTAATCAAGGCGACGCATTCTCGACTTTTCAGAAAACGCGTTCAACTTTGTCAAAAGATTTCTGACAAAGCTGAAAGCACGTGGAGGCCATCATCGCAACTACACATCTTTAGCCGACAAGCGCAAAATCCGGCGACGCTTTCTCTGCTTTTCAGAAGACGTGTGCAGCTTTGTCAAAAGAAGCCGCATCTGCACTACCACGTGTCGTTCAGAAAGCGAAGGGGCGTCGTTCAGAAATCGAAGGGGCGCCTGCTCAGAAATCGAAGAGGCGTATTCAAAGATCGAAGAGGCGCCACTATTTCAAAAAGCCGGATTTGCAGGATCAAAACGTTTGTCGACAAGGGTAAAAAGTACCACCACTTGATATTATCTCTATATATGTCGACCTTCGTCTTTTATGGCAGGGCAAACCTGAAGAAAATGCCCAACTCTCCCTCACCTCTGAGGGCGCACTCCCAGCAAAGCCTTTCGAAATACTCAATTCTTTCTTCTTCCCCAAAGATGATACCAGATGCCTGGAGTACATATGACCCAGGAGGAAACGGCGGATTGAAGCATGTGCTGATTCATTCACCGCTTCTTCAAAGCAAAGGTATCTCATATCATCAAGGTCAAAAGCAAAAGTATCTCATATCATGCTCTTTCCCTGTCTTTTTCTTTGTCCTTGTTCTTACTTGCATGGCAAAGTAAAAGAAGCAATCAGCCAGCACTTGGAGTCAGTCTTCCGATCTGGAGCCAACTGCCTGGAATCCATTCCTGATTGCTTACCTAGCGTTGCTCTCGAGTAGTCATCTTCAACGGTTGATACACTTCCGGAGAAGGGACCACTTCTGCAAAGGGGCGCGAGTAAGGCAAGTGAAAATGATACATTGAAGCATGTGGAGACAAACATAGGCTGAGTTATCCTCCAACCCTTTTCAATACGAATTGGAAAGATTGAACAAAGAAACAGACCAAAGGGGTATGCTCAGACCTTCGGGGGAGACCAAAAGAATCCTGCTGCCCAGTTCAAGAGTAGCACAAAGGAAAATCAACGATGGGAGGAACCCCTGTGGAATCAACAACATCAAGCCTCAATGAAATCAACAAGGAGAAGATGGAATTTACATTCCACAACCAGATTTGCGTCTCTAAACTCTTCTCTTTGTTATTTACATTCTGCCATGTTTAGTATGTTTAAATGCTTTTTGTGTGTTTACTTATGCTTTGTATGATTTTAAGCTTAAAACATTGAGGACAATGTTTGATTTAAGTGTGGGGGGGTAACTAATGTTGTTAATGCAAATTCGTGGGATTTTATCGCCCATAATTTGAAATGTTGTTCCTTACTGTTTTAAGGTGTTTTTAAGTTGTTTTAGAGTGTTTTAGTATGTTTTGTTTTTATAACTCCGAAAATACCATAAAAATTTGAAAAAATTGTTTTGAAAAGCCTAAAAAGAGTGTTTTGAGTCGTTTTTGTGTGTTTGTGTCTTAGGGTACCTTCCAACACAATGATAAGGATTTGGTTTATAATTGCATGACGGTTTGAAAGAGTTATAAACATAGAGAAAAGTTTGATTTACTCTTGGTATATGCTTGGTTATGGTTATAATGTATGACTTCACATGCAATCATAAAAGAAAAAAATTCGTTTTTGTAACATGCTTGAAGGAAGGAACTCAAACAAACGCTACAACCCTGAGAGACTTGAGCCTATAACGTTCTTTGGAGAGTATAATCTGTGATTTCTTGTTTTCTAAAGTCGTTGCATGATCTCATTATTCTTTGCTTGGTTACTACTTAGAAGGCGTTTCATCATATAGTTCCAAATGCTAGAACTCATGCCCATTTCATTCAAAGCATGTTATTGATTTGCATAACACATATTCAAGAAGAAGTTGTGTAGTGACCACCACCATAGCCAAATAGCCTTACTTCCCATACTTCGTATATGTTGTAAGTTTTAACCCCGTTGAGCCTCGTTTTGCCTTTATTCCTTGTTTACCCACATCACCCCTTACCTAGCTTAGAGTAGGACTTTCCTATACCCTTGTTCTTAAAGTTTAGTGAGCATGACTTAAATGAATTCCTTTTGAGTTACATTATGCAAGAAAATGAGTGTGGGGGAGTAAAAGTTTGTTCTTACGTTTATATGTATGTTTTGAGATTCAAAAGAAAAAGAAGAAAAAAAAAAAAAAAAAAAAAAAAAAAAAAAAAAAAAAAAAGAGGAGTGAAAATAAGTAAGAATGAACTCACGAGCGTTGATGGTTGAAGAAAGGGTCCAAAAAGTTGAATATGGCCCTAAGTTTTGTGTGATTTTCCCTTGGGTGTTCAAAGTTGACTTCTGCGTTCTTAAGGGAATTCTAAGTGTCTAATTCAATACTTTGCTCACTATTGCTTTAAGAATGTTTGTTTATCCTTCACCTTTCATTGTTAGCCAATACCCTAGCCCCGTTACTACCCTTTGACTTCTATATTGAGTGTTATGTATTTCAATTGTGGAGTTTGAACTTGGTATGAGCTTATGGTGTCACTGGTTCTCGCGTCTAAGTAGTAGCATTCCATTCATGAGATCATATCTAAACATGCTTATTAACTCCAGAAAATGCTTTCCTTATTATAACATATGTGAGTGTTCGTCTACATGTTTACATCAATCTTCTCACATATACCTAGTGTAGGGTGTGTAGTCAGAAAATCTGTGTGAAAAACGAGAGTACATCTAGTAAGAAATTGAGGGAATTCTCTAAAGGCATGTTACTACATTTGAAATGTGTTTTAATTGCTTAATTGTGAACTAGTATGTGGTGACTATGATTAAGAATGTACTTAAGTGTAAAGATGGCTCAAATCTGTGAGAATAATGATTTTTAACTTGTCATGTGCATTGGAAGTCCCTGATACGATTGTTGGAAGGTGTAGGTTGTGTTTTGTTCTTTTTGTTTTGTTTTTCTGTTTTGCTCGAGGACTAGCAAAAGCTAAGTGTGGAGGTATTTGATAGGAGCATATTTATGCGACTTAAATGGCTTGTTCTCGTACATTTACGTTATGTTTCTTTAGTTATTTTAGTACTTTAAGCTATTTTAGTGTGTTTGTAGGTCCAAATGGCTAAAGGAGCAAAAAGATGCATTTTGGAGACTTTTGGAGCACTTTTGGGCTAAGGACGGATAGCTTATGCTTGAAGCCAAAGTGTTGGACGAAATTGAAGACCTAATTGGAGCCAAAGTGTTGGAACCTTGTTCTCTTTAGTTTTAGGACATTTAAACCTTTCCTAATCCCAATCATGCCATGCATAACACACATCCATTCTAACACATTGTCATTGCACATGCATTTCCTTCATTAGTTAACCCACATGCACTTATCACTTATCATCACCACATATCATATCAGTTAATCACTTATCACTTATCATCACCACTTAACCACTTATCATATCATAACCACATATCATATCACTTATCACTTATCACTTAACATAACATCCACCTACTTCACCTACAACATCCACTTCACCTACAACATCCACCTACTTCACCTACAACATCCACCCACTTCACCTACAACATCCACCTACTTCACCTACAACATCCACTTCACCTACAACATCCACCTACTTCACCTACAACATCCACCTACTTCACCTACAACATCCACCTACTTCACCTACAAATGACATAGCCATATGTTCCCTCCACTACTCCTATAAATACCCTTGCATTCATTCATTCAATTCACATCTCATCTCATTTCATACACAACACACCACAAACACATCCCTTTCTCTCTTAGCCGTGAGTCTCCCTTAGAATCCAAAAACCATCTTTCCATTTCCATCACTCCTCACTCCATTCCACACTTCCATTCCCCCAAACCAACTATCCTTGGACCTTATGCTACAATAAAGAGGAAGAGAAGAGGGCCTAAACGTTCATACAATTCAAGTTTGAGTTGTTGGAATGTTTAGGTGTTTCTTTGATTTCAATGTTTAATTTTAATTCTCTTTGTTTTGTATGAGGAACTAAACCCCCCCTTAGCTAGGGGGTGATTCGAAATATATGTTTATGCTTGCATTTTGATTTGATTACTTCTAATTGCATTTCATAAGTTGTTGATTCAATTTGTTTAACCGTTTGATTGATAACTTATTTATGTATGTTTATTAAGAATGCGCGCTTAATTTTCATGCATGAATATGACGCTAGAATATAAGTGATTTTCACCTAATCGTTATGAACTTATATTCACAAGTAGTGGAGGTTGCTTATAAACAATCGCGTTAAATGAATTCTTGGCACGAGTTTCATGCTCATCATAGTAACGAATGCCTTGTCAACACTTATAGTTTTCATAATGTTTAATGATCTTTGATTGTATCTTTATTGTGCTGTTCACGTAAAGGACTTTTGGAGAATGTTGTGAATTGCGTTGCGCTAACCCATCCAATTCATTAACTTAAGGAAAACTTGACGGTTAATTTAAGCGGACCTAATTAACCCGGGGTGATGAGATTCATAATTTATTGAAATGTAATTGGAAATCTTTTTATTATGCAAGTGTAACATATGTGGAGATGACCCCCTTAGCTAGCATTCATCCATTCTATTTCATCAATTTCATATTTACATTCTGTTTTAATTTGTTCATTTAATTTAATTTCGTATAAACTTAAATCCCCCTTTACTTTAATGTTCATTTTAGTTAGAATTCAATTTAGTTTGTGTTTTTAAAGCATTTTGAGTTTTTGGTTTGTCTTAGTGTTTTAAACTTTAATTTTGTATTCTTTGAGTCTAGTTTAGTGTTTTAAACTGTGTTTTTAAGTTTTTGAGTCAGTTTCCAAGAGATTTGCAATCCCTCCTAATCCCCGGTCCAGAACGATCCTCACTTATCCATTCTACTACAATTGTCAAACGAGGGTTTAATTTGAGTGTCAAGTAAATCACGCATCAAGCCCTGCACCAAACAAATTAATTCATTAAGCTTTTGATTATAATCTATTGACGAACTTGAGTTTGGTTGGGCATATTGAATATGAGGTTGTGGTGGCTGCCAATATCCTCCTTGTTGAGCATTTTGAGGTTCCCACCACATAGAGTTTGAATGATCACTCCAATCCGAATTGTAAGTATTGGAAAACACGTTATTCCTTGATTGAAGATTAGATATATCAACTCTTTGCATTTGGGACCTTTCCATGAGCTGTGACAAAAGAGAAGCGTTATCAAGTGCCATGTTGTTCTTAACAAACAAAACACAAATAAAAACTACATCTAAAAGACAATACAGAAACAAACAATCCAAGGGATTAGCAAATTTTCTAATCCCCGGCAACGGCGCCAAAATTTGATGCGGGATTTATACGCACACAAATTAAACCCTCTTTTCGTCAAATTATAGTATATGTATAAGTAGGGATCGTTCTGGACCGGGGATTAGGAGGGATTGTTAATCACTTGGATTTGACTAAAAAAAACGTAAAAACACAAAATAAATGTATTTCTAACTAATCTAACACTTTAAAATAAATGGGGGATTGGTTTTGGACGAAATTAAACTAAAATAGAAACTTGGAAACAAAACAGATTGTACAAACGAAATTGATGGAATAGAATGAAGAAAAACTAATTAGAGGGTTCCTTATCCACACATGAACATAAGCATATAATTTGACTCCCAGTTATGACTTCAACAAACGATGAATGACAATGCTCCAAGTTAATTAGGTCCGCTTAAATTAACCTTCAGATTTCCCTAGATTCATTGGATTGAATGGGATACGCATTACAACCAAATTATTCCTAATCAAAGTCTCTCACATGGAATACGCATGATAGAGACATACAACAAAGATCATTAAGTTCAACGGAAATCATAAACATTGACTAGGCATTCATAACTATGGAATACGCATGTTAATCCAGCCTAGGGTTTACTAAACACAATCGTGACTAGCGATTTTTACTACTCATGAATATAAGTTCATAACGATTAGGTGAAATTCCCTTATATCCTAGCATCAAGTCTTAGGCATGCAAATTAAGTGTCGACCCTCAACCCACATACATAAACAAGTTCTTAATCAAAACAGAAAAGTAACCCACATCTAAAGTTCATGAATTCATAACTGGAGTAAATCAAATCATAACCAACATATGTCCATGGCTTCAAATTCGCCTCTAACTAAAAAGAAATTAGTTTCACATGTTTAACATAATTGAATAACAAGTTAAATTAAACATGAAAACAGAAACAAGAAAAGAAAGAACAAATAGATGGAAAGTTAGCTACGGGGTTCATCTCCACATATGTTATACTTGCATAATAAAACGATTTCCAATTGCATTTCAACAAATCATTAATTCTCAACGCCCCGGGTCAATTAGGTCCGCTTAAATTAACCGTCAAGTTTTCCTTAAGTTAATGAATTGGATGGGTTAGCGCAACGCAATTCACAACATTCTCCAAAAGTCCTTTACGTGAAAAGCACAATAAAGATACAATCAAAGATCATTAAGCATCATGAAAACTTTAAGTGTTGACGAGGCATTCGTTACTATGGACTACGCATGAAACTTATGCCAAGAATTTATTTAACGCGATTGTTTATAAGCAACCTCCACTACTTGTGAATATAAGTTCGTAACTATTAGGTGAAACTCACTTATATTCTAGCGTCATATTGATGCATGAAAATTAAGCGCGCATTCTTAATAAACATTCATAAATAAGTTATCAATCAAACGGTTAAACAAATTGAACCACAACTTATGAAACGCAATTAGAATTAATCAAATCAAAATGCAAGCATAAACATATATTTCGAATCACCCCCTAGCTAAAGGGGGTTTAGTTTATTATAACTTTGAAATCAAAGAAATACCTAAACATTCCAACAACTCAAACTTGAATTGTATGAACGTTTAGGCACTCTTCTCTTCCATTCCTCATACGTACAAACAAAGAGAATTGAATTTAAACATTGAAATCAAAGAAACACCTAAACATTCCAACAACTCAAACTTGAATTGTATGAACGTTTAGGCACTCTTCTCTTCCTCGTTGTTGTAGCACAAGGTCTAAGGATAGTTTGATGGTGTGAATGGTTTGGGGAGTGGTGTTTGGATTAATAGGGAAATGGAAAAATGGTGTTTGGATTACAAGGGAACTCACGGCAAAGAGAAGGAATGGAAGTGTTTGTGGTGTGTTGTGTATGAAATGAGATGTCCATGAATGAATGAATGGAAGGGTATTTATAGGAGTAGTGGAGGGAACATATGGCTATGTCATTTGTAGGTGAAGTAGGTGGATGTTGTAGGTGAAGTAGGTGGATGTTGTAGGTGAAGTGGATGTTGTAGGTGAAGTAGGTGGATGTTGTAGGTGAAGTAGGTGGATGATATGTTAAGTGATAAGTGATAAGTGATATGATATGTGGTTATGATATGATAAGTGGTTAAGTGGTGATGATAAGTGATAAGTGATTAAGTGATATGATATGTGGTGATGATAAGTGATAAGTGCATGTGGGTTAACTAATGAAGGAAATGCATGTGCAATGACAATGTGTTAGAATGGATGTGTGTTATGCATGGCATGATTGGGATTAGGAAAGGTTTAAATGTCCTAAAACTAAAGAGAACAAGGTTCCAACACTTTGGTTCCAATTAGGTCTTCAATTTTGTCCAACACTTTGGCTTCAAGCATAAGCTATCCGTCCTTAGCCCAAAAGTGCTCCAAAAGTCTCCAAAATGCATCTTTTTGCTCCTTTAGCCCTTTGGACCTACAAACACACGAAAATAGCTTAAAGTACTAAAATAACTAAAGAAACATAACGTAAATGTACGAGAACAAGCCATTTAAGTCGCATAAATATGCTCCTATCACAAACACCACTCCAACCACTCCCCATCCCTCCAAAACACTTCACACTATCCCAAAACTCACCTTAGACCTTGTGATACAACAACGAGGAAGAGAAGAGTGCCTAAACGTTCATACAATTCAAGTTTGACTTGTTGGAATGTTTAGGTGTTTCTTTGATTTCAATGTTTAAATTCAATTCTCTTTGTTTTGTACGTATGAGGAATGGAAGAGAAGACTGCCTAAACGTTCATACAATTCAAGTTTGAGTTGTTGGAATGTTTAGGTGTTTCTTTGATTTCAAAGTTATGAGGAACTAAACCCCCCTTGGCTAGGGGGGGATTCGAAATAAATGTTTATGCTTGCATTTTGATTTGATTACTTCTAATTGCGTTTCATAAGTTGTGGATTCAATTTGTTTAACTATTTGATTGATAACTTATTTATGTATGTTTATTGAGAGTGCACACTTAATTTTCATGCATGAATTTGACGCTAGAATATAAGTGAGTTTCACTTAATAGTTACAAACTTATATTCACAAGTAGTGGAGGTTGCTTATAAACAATCGCGTTAAACGAATTCTTGGCATAAGTTTCATGCAATCATAGTAACGAATGCCCCGTCAACACTTATAATTTTCATAGAGCGTAATGATTCTTGCTTGTATCTCTATTATGCAATCATGTAGGGGACTTGTGGGGAATGTTTTGGGTTGTCGTATGCAATCATCCAATTCAATAACGTTAGGAAGATTTGAAGGTTAATTAGTGCATCACGGTTAACTTGGGGTGTTGAGAATTAATGATTTATTGAAATGCAATTGGAAATCATTTTATTATGCAAGTATAACATATGTGGAGATGAACCCCTTAGCTATTCTGTCATCCATTCATTCCATTTCATCAATTTCATAGTTACATTCTGTTTTAAGTTTAATTTGTTCATTTAATTTAATTTCGTATAAACCTCAATCCCCCTTTACTTTAATGTCCAATTTAGTTAGAAAGTGTCTTAGTTTGTGTTTATAAGAGTTTTGAGTCATTTTGTTACACAAATTCGTCCAAATTTGTGTTTGTGCTCAAATCTGCCCAGAAAGTGGTTTTTAGGCAGATTTGAGTGTTTTGGGTAATGTTTGAGTCTTTTGGTTTGTTTTAGTGTTTTAAAGTTTAGTTTTGCATTCTTTGAGTCTAGTATAGTGTTTTATATTGTTATTTTACGTTTGAATCAAGCCATAATCTTAAATTCGTCCAACATTGGGTTTAAGGTCAGAAACTGCCTAGTTAGTGTTTTTAGGCAGTTTTGAGTCTTTTGAACTTGTTTTGAGTCCTTTGAGTCTTTGTGAACGTTTTTAACTTTGTTTTTATGTTTTTGAGTCAAATCCAAGTGA